>NC_086449.1:726260847-726577847 GCF_028390025.1 Pseudophryne corroboree
AAGCAACCTTTCCCCTCGACAGCACTTTTATCAGGAGATCATCCAGGTACAGTATTATGTTCACTCCCTGTTTGTGGAGTAGAAACATCATCTCTGCCATCACCTTGGTGAACACGCTTGGTGCCGTGGAGAGGCCAAATCGCAGGGCCAGGAACTGGTAGTGACAGTCCTGCAGTGCAAACCAGAGATTAGCCTGATGAGGCGGCCAGATCGGAATATGAACGTATGCATCCTTGATATCCAGAGACACTAGGAATTCTCCCTCCTCCAGACCTGAGATCACTGCTCTCAGAGACTCCATCTTGAATTTGGACACTCGGAAGTACGGGTTGAACGATTTGAGGTTCAGAATCAGTCTTACTGAACCGTCCGGTTTCGGTTGGAATAGCACCCCTTGTTTTGCAGATGAGGTGGAACCGGAACAATGACCTGAGTCTATACCAGTTTTTGAATGGCGTCCTGTAAAGTTATACTTGCCTCTTGTGAAACTGGTAAGCCTGATTTGAAGAATCTGTGAGGTGGGAGCTCCTGGAACTCCAGTCTGTAGCCCTGGGAAATAAGATCTATGACCAGGGATCCTGGCATGAACTTGTCCAGATGTGACAAAAGAATTTTAGCCGTGCTCCCACCTGTAGGTTTTGAGGAAGCAGAGCTTGAGCCTTGTTCCTGTGAACCGGCAATTGCTGGTTCGCGTGGTTTACCTCTAGAGCCTCCGGTGGCTGTAGAAGAACCTCTGGGTTTTTCCCTAAACTTGGCAGTCTGAAAGGACTGTAAATTGGGACTTGAGTAGGCCTTCCTAGCTGGAGGAGCTGCAGAAGGATGGTATGTGGACTTACTCGCAGTAGGTTTGTATATCCATTTGTCTAGATCATCTCCAAATAGGCCTCGCCTGTGAAAGGTAGGCCTTCCACGCCTTTCCTGGAGTCCGCATCTGCAGTCCACTGGCATAGCCATAGACCCCTGCCTGTAGACACTGCCATAGCCGTAATTCGTGCATTAAGCAAGCCTATTTCTTTTATGGCTTCCACCATAAAATTTGCAGAGTCCTGTATATGCTGTAGGAACAAGATACCTTCCTCCTGAGGCAAGGTGTCTAACCCTTCAATCAGGCTACCTGACCATTTGGCAGTGGCTCTAGTAATCCACCCACATGCTATAGTGGGTCTCTGGGCCACCCCAGCAGCTGTATACACGGAATTGAGCGTAGTCTCAATTTTACAATCAGCCATGTCTTTTAGGGAGGCTGCACCCGGGACAGGCAATACAATTTTTCTTGAAAGCCTGGATACTGATGCATCCACTATCAGTGGATTTTCCCATTTTTTTCCTATCCTCAGGAGGAAAAGGAAAAGATAATAACAACCGTTTAGGGATTTGAAATTTCCTATCAGTACTAACCCACGGTTCTTCAAACAGGGTATTGAGTTCCTTTGACGCAGGAAAAGTGTCTGAGGATTTATTTTATATATTAAAATAAGACCGTAAATATTTCTCTAACGTCCTAAGTGGATGCTGGGGACTCAGTAAGGACCATGGGGATTAGCGGCTCCACAGGAGACTGGGCACAAAAGTAAAGCTTTAGAACTACCTGGTGTGCACTGGCTCCTCCCCCTATGACCCTCCTCCAAGCCTCAGTTAGATTTCTGTGCCCGAACGAGAAGGGTGCACAGTAGGTGGCTCTCCTGAGCTGCTTAGTGAAAAGTTTAGTTTTAGGTTTTTTATTTTCAGTGAGACCTGCTGGCAACAGGCTCACTGCATCGAGGGACTAAGGGGAGAAGAAGCGAACTCACCTGCGTGCAGAGTGGATTGGGCTTCTTAGGCTACTGGACATTAGCTCCAGAGGGACGATCACAGGCCCAGCCATGGATGGGTCCCAGAGCCGCGCCGCCGGCCCCCTTACAGAGCCAGAAGACAGAAGAGGTCCGGAAAATCGGCGGCAGAAGACGTCCTGTCTTCAACAAGGTAGCGCACAGCACTGCAGCTGTGCGCCATTGCTCTCAGCACACTTCACACTCCGGTCACTGAGGGTGCAGGGCGCTGGGGGGGGGGGCGCCCTGAGACGCAATAAAAACACCTTGGATGGCAAAAAATGCATCACATATAGCTCCTGGGCTATATGGATGCATTTAACCCATGCCAGAATACTTAGAAAAACGGGAGATAAGGCCGCCGATAAGGGGGCGGAGCCTATCTCCTCAGCACACTGGCGCCATTTTCCCTCACAGCTCCGTTGGAGGGAAGCTCCCTGGCTCTCCCCTGCAGTCACTACACTACAGAAAGGGTTAAAAAAGAGAGGGGGGGCACTAATTACGCGCAGTATAAAAGATACAGCAGCTATAAGGGGAAAAACACTTATATAAGGTTATCCCTGTATATATATAGCGCTCTGGTGTGTGCTGGCAAACTCTCCCTCTGTCTCCCCAAAGGGCTAGTGGGGTCCTGTCCTCTATCAGAGCATTCCCTGTGTGTGTGCTGTATGTCGGTACGTTTGTGTCGACATGTATGAGGAGAAAAATGATGTGGAGACGGAGCAGATTGCCTGTAATAGTGATGTCACCCCCTAGGGGGTCGACACCTGAGTGGATGAACTGTTGGAAGGAATTACGTGACAGTGTCAGCTCTGTATAAAAGACAGTGGTTGACATGAGACAGCCGGCTACTCAGCTTGTGCCTGTCCAGACGTCTCATAGGCTGTCAGGGGCTCTAAAGCGCCCGTTACCTCAGATGGCAGATATAGACGCCGACACGGATACTGACTCCAGTGTCGACGGTGAAGAGACAAATGTGACTTCCAGTAGGGCCACACGGTACATGATGGAGGCAATGAAAAATGTTTTACACATTTCTGATAATACGAGTACCACCAAAAAGGGGTATTATGTTCGGTGAGGAAAAACTACCTGTAGTTTTCCTGAATCTGAGAAATTAAATGAGGTGTGTGATGATGCGTGGGTTTCCCCAGATAACAACTGATAATTTCTAAAATGTTATTGGCATTATATCCTTTCCCGCCAGAGGTTAGGGTGCGTTGGGAAACACCCCCTAGGGTGGATAAAGCGCTCACACGCTTGTAAGGGCTCTACCCTCTCCTGAGATGGCCGCCCTTAAGGATCCTGCTGATAGAAAGCAGGAGGGTATCCTAAAATGTATTTACACACATACTGGTGTTATACTGCGACCAGCAATCGCCTCAGCCTGGATGTGCAGTGCTGGGTTGGCGTGGTCGGATTCCCTGACTGAAAATATTGATACCCTAGATAGGGACAGTATATTTTTGCCTATAGAGCATTTAAAAGATGCATTTCTATATATGCGTGATACACAGCGGAATATTTGCCGACTGGCATCAAGTCTAAGTGCGTTGTCCATTTCTACCAGTAGAGGGTTATGGACACGGCATTTGGAAGTATTGCCTTATTAAGGGGAGGAGTTATTTGGGGTCGGTCTTTCAGACCTGGTGGCCACGGCAACAGCTGGGAAATCCACGTTTGTACCCCAGGTCGCCTCTCAACATGAGAAGACGCCGTATTATCAGGCGCAGTCTTTTCGTGGACAAGCGGGCAAAAGGTTCCTCATTTCTGCCCGTGACAGAGGGAGAGGAAAAAAGGCTGCAGAAATCAGCCAGTTCCCAGGAACAGAAACCCTCTCCCGCCTCTGCCAAGCCCTCAGTATGACGCTGGGGCTTTACAAGCAGAATCAGGCACGGTGGGGGGCCCGTCTCAATGAATTTCAGCGCGCAGTGGGCTCACTCGCAAGTAGACCCCTGGATCCTTCAGGTGATATCTCAGGGGTACAAATTGGAATTCGAGACGTCTCCCCCTCGCCGTTTCCTAAAGTCGGCTTTACCGATGTCTCCTTCTGACAGGGAGACAGTTTTGGAAGCCATTCACAAGCTGTATTCCCAGCAGGTGATAATCAAGGTACCCCTCCTGCAACAGGGAACGGGGTATTATTCCACACTGTTGTGGTACCGAAGCCGGACGGCTCGGTGAGACCGATTCTAAATCTAAAATCTTTGAACACTTACATACAGAGGTTCAAATTCAAGATTGAGTCACTCAGAGCAGTGATTGCGAACCTGGAAGAAAGGGACTACATGATGTCTCGGGACATCAAGGATGCTTACCTTCATGTCCAAATTTACCCTTCTCACCAAGGGCACCTCAGGTTTATGGTGCAGAACTGTCACTATCAGTTCAGACGCTGCCGTATGGATGGTCCACGGCACCCCGGGTCTTTACCAAGGTAATGGCCGAAATGATGATATTCCTTCGAAGGAAGGGAATTTTAGTTATCCCTTACTTGGACGATTCCCTGATAAGGGTAAGATCCAGGGAACAGTTGGAGGACGGTGTAGCACTATCTCAGGTAGTGTTGCGGCAGCACGATTGGATTCTCAATATTCCAAAATCGCAGCTGGTTCCGACGACTCGTCTTCTGTTCCTAGGGATAATCCTGGACACAGTCCAGAAAAAGGTGTTTCTCCCGGAGGAGAAAGCCAGGGAGTTATCCGAGCTAGTCAGGAACCTCCTAAAACCGAGCCAAGTCTCAGTGCATCAATGCACAAGGGTTCTGGGTAAAATGGTGGCTTCCTATGAAGCAATCCCATTCGGCAGATTCCACGCAAGAACTTTCCAGTGGGACCTGCTGGACAAATGGTCCGAGTCGCATCTTCAGATGCATCAGCGGATAACCCTGTCACCAAGAACAAGGGTGTCCCTCCTGTGTTGGTTGCAGAGTGCTCATCTTCTAGAGGGCCGCAGATTCGGCATTCAGGACTGGGTCCTGGTGACCACGGATGCCAGCCTGCGAGGCTGGGGAGCAGTCACACAGGGAAGGAATTTCCAGGGCTTATGGTCAAGCCTGGAGACATCACTTCACATAAATATCCTGAAGCTAAGGGCCATTTACAATGCTCTAAGCTTAGCAAGACCTCTGCTTCAAGGTCAGCCGGTGTTGATCCAGTCGGACAACATCACGGCAGTCACCCACGTAAACAGACAGGGTGGCACTAGAAGCAGGAGGGCAATGGCAGAAGCTGCAAGGATTCTTCGCTGGGCGGAAAATCATGTGATAGCACTGTCAGCAATTCCGGGAGTGGACAACTGGGAAGCAGACTTCCTCAGCAGACAAGACCTCCATCCGGGAGAGTGGGGACTTCACCCAGAAGTCTTCCACATGATTATAAACCGTTGGGAAAAACTCGACAGGTATTGCGCCAGGTCAAGGGACCCTCAGGCAATAGCTGTAGACGCTCTGGTAACACCGTGGGTGTACCAGTCAGTGTATGTGTTCCCTCATCTGCCTCTCATACCCAAGGTACTGAGATTGATAAGATGGAGAGGAGTAAGCACTATATTCGTGGCTCCGGATTGGCCAAGAAGGACTTGGTAACCGGAACTTCAAGAGATGCTCACGGAGGATCCGTGGCCTCTACCTCTAAGAAGGGACCTGCTCCAGCAAGGACCCTGTCTGTTCCAAGACTTACCGCGGCTGCGTTTGACGGCATGGCGGTTGAACGCCGGATCCTGAAGGAAAAAAGGCATTCCGGATGAAGTCATCCCTATCCTGATAAAAGCCAGGAAGGATGTAACCGCAAAACATTATCACCGCATTTGGCGAAAATATGTTGCGTGGTGCGAGGCCAGTAAGGCCCGACGGAGGAAATTCAACTGGGTCGATTCCTACATTTCCTGCAAACAGGAGTGTCTATGGGCCTGAAATTGGGGTCCATTAAGGTTCAAATTTCGGCCCTGTCAATTTTCTTCCAAAAAGAACTAGCTTCAGTCCCTGAAGTTCAGACGTTGTAAAAGGGGTACTGCATATACAGCCTCCTTTTGTGCCTCCAGTGGCACCTTGGGATCTCAATGTAGTTTTTGGGTTCCAAAAGTCACATTGGTTTGAACCACTTAAATCTGTGGAGTTAAAATATCTCACATGGAAAGTGGTCATGCTGTTGGCCCTGGCCTGGGCCAGGCGCGTGTCAGAATTGGCGGCTTTATCCTGTAAAAGCCCTTATCTGATTTTCCATTCGGACAGGGCGGAATTGAGGACTCGTCCTCAGTTTCTCCCTAAGGTGGTTTCAGCGTTTCACCTGAACCAACCTATTGTGGTGCCTGCGGCTACTAGGGACTTGGAGGACTCCAAGTTGCTAGACGTTGTCAGGGCCCTGAAAATATATTTCTCTATCGTCCTAGTGGATGCTGGGGTTCCTGAAAGGACCATGGGGAATAGCGGCTCCGCAGGAGACAGGGCACAAAAGTAAAGCTTTCCGATCAGGTGGTGTGCACTGGCTCCTCCCCCTATGACCCTCCTCCAAGCCAGTTAGATTTTTGTGCCCGGCCGAGAAGGGTGCAATCTAGGTGGCTCTCCTAAAGAGCTGCTTAGAAAAGTTTAGCTTAGGTTTTTTATTTTACAGTGAGTCCTGCTGGCAACAGGATCACTGCAACGAGGGACTTAGGGGAGAAGAAGTGAACTCACCTGCGTGCAGGATGGATTGGCTTCTTGGCTACTGGACATCAGCTCCAGAGGGACGATCACAGGTACAGCCTGGATGGTCACCGGAGCCTTGCCGCCGGCCCCCTTGCAGATGCTGAAGTAAGAAGAGGTCCAGAATCGGCGGCAGAAGACTCCTCAGTCTTCTAAAGGTAGCGCACAGCACTGCAGCTGTGCGCCATTTTCCTCTCAGCACACTTCACACGGCAGTCACTGAGGGTGCAGGGCGCTGGGAGGGGGGCGCCCTGGGAGGCAAATGAATACCTATTTTGGCTAAAAATACCTCACATATAGCCTCCGGAGGCTATATGGAGATATTTAACCCCTGCCAGAATCCGTTAAGAGCGGGAGACGAGGCCGCCGAAAAAGGGGCGGGGCCTATCTCCTCAGCACACAGCGCCATTTTCCCTCACAGAAAGGCTGGAGGGAAGGCTCCCAGGCTCTCCCCTGCACTGCACTACAGAAACAGGGTTAAAACAGAGAGGGGGGGCACTAATTTGGCGTTAGAAATATATAAAAAAGATGCTATAAGGGAAAACACTTATATAAGGTTGTCCCTATATAATTATAGCGTTTTTGGTGTGTGCTGGTAAACTCTCCCTCTGTCTCTCCAAAGGGCTAGTGGGTCCTGTCCTCTATCAGAGCATTCCCTGTGTGTGTGCTGTGTGTCGGTACGTGTGTGTCGACATGTATGAGGACGATGTTGGTGAGGAGGCGGAGCAATTGCCTGTAATGGTGATGTCACTCTCTAGGGAGTCGACACCGGAATGGATGGCTTATTTAGGGAATTACGTGATAATGTCAACACGCTGCAAGGTCGGTTGACGACATGAGACGGCCGACAAACAATTAGTACCGGTCCAGACGTCTCAAAAACACCGTCAGGGGTTTTAAAACGCCCGTTTACTTTAGTCGGTCGACACAGACACAGACAGGGACACTGAATCCAGTGTCGACGGTGAATAAACAAACGTATTCCTTATTAGGGCCACACGTTAAAGGCAATGAAGGAGGTGTTACATATTTCTGATACTACAAGTACCACAAAAGAGGGTATTATGTGGGATGTGAAAAAACTACCGTAGTTTTTCCTGAATCAGATAAATTAAATAAAGTGTGTGATGATGCGTGGGTTCCCCCCGATAGAAAATTATGGGCGGTATACCCTTTCCCGCCAGAAGTTAGGGCGCGTTGGGAAACACCCCTTAGGGTGGATAAGGCGCTCACACGCTTATCAAAACAAGTGGCGGTACCGTCTATAGATAGGGCCGTCCTCAAGGACCAGCTGACAGGAGGCTGGAAAATATCATAAAAAGTATATACACACATACTGGTGTTATACTGCGACCAGCGATCGCCTCAGCCTGGATGTGCAGAGCTGGGGTGGCTTGGTCGGATTCCCTGACTAAAAATATTGATACCCTTGACAGGGACAGTATTTTATTGACTATAGAGCATTTAAAGGATGCATTTCTATATATGCGAGATGCACAGAGGGATATTTGCACTCTGGCATCAAGAGTAAATGCGATGTCCATATCTGCCAGAAGATGTTATGGACACGACAGTGGTCAGGTGATGCAGATTCCAAACGGCACAAAGGTGTATTGCCGTATAAAGGAAGAGGAGTTATTTGGGGTCGGTCCATCGGACCTGGTGGCCACGGCAACTGCTGGAAAATCCGCCGTTTTTACCCTAAGTCACATCTCTGCAGAAAAAGACACCGTCTTTTCAGCCTCAGTCTTTTCGTCCCTATAAGATCATATCTGCCCAGGGATAGAGGAAAGGGAAGAAGACTGCAGCAGGCAGCCCATTCCCAGGAACAGAAGCGTTCCACCGCTTCTGACAAGTTCTCAGCATGGCGCTGAGACCGTACAGGACCCCTGGATCCTACAAGTAGTATCCCAGGGGTACAGATTGGAATGTCGAGACGTTTCCCCTTCGCAGGCTCCTGAAGTCTGTTTTACCAAGGTCTCCCTCCGACAAGGAGGCAGTATGGGAAAAAATTCACAAGCTGTATTCCCAGCAGGTGATAATTAAATTACCCCTCCTACTACAAGAAAAGGGGTATTATTCCACACTATATTGTGGTACTGAAGCCAGAAGGCTAGGTGAGACTTATTCTAAAAAATTTTTTGAACACTTACAAAGGTTCAAATCAAGATGGAGTCACTCAGAGCAGTGATAACGAACCAGGAAGAAGGGGACTATATAGTGTCCCGGGACATCAGGGATGCTTACCTCTATGTCCCAAATTTGCCCTTCTCACTAAGGGTACCTCAGGTTCGTGGTGCAGAACTGTCACTATCAGTTTCAGACGCTGCCGTTTGGATTGTCCACGGCACCCCGGGTCTTTACCAAGGTAATGGCCGAAATGATGATTCTTCTTCGAAGAAAAGGCGTCTTAATTATTCCTTACTTGGACGATCTCCTGATAAGGGCATAGTCCAGGGAACAGTTGGAGGTCGGAGTAGCACTATCTCGGATACTGCTACAACAGCACGGGTGGATTCTAAATATTCCAAAATCGCAGCTGATCCCGACGACACGTCTGCTGTGCCTAGGGATGATTCTGGACACAGTCCAGAAAAAGGTGTTTCTCCCGGAAGAGAAAGCCAGGGAGTTATCCGAGCTAGTCAGGAACCTCCTAAAAACAGTGCATCATTGCACAAGGGTCCTGGTAAAAATGGTGGCTTCCTACGAAGCAATTCCATTCGGCAGATTTCACGCAAGAACTTTTCAGTGGGATCTGCTGGACAAATGGTCCGGATCGCATCTTCAGATGCATCAGCGGATAACCCTATATCCAAGGACAAGGGTGTCTCTCCTGTGGTGGTTATAGAGTGCTCATCTTCTAGAGGGCCGCAGATTCGGCATTCAGGATTGGATGCTGGTGACCACGGAGCCCAGCCCGAGAGGCTGGGGAGCAGTCACACAAGGAAAAAAAATTTCCAGGGAGTGTGATCAAGTCTGGAGACTTTTCTCCACATAAATATACTGGAGCTAAGGGTAAATTTATAATGCTCTAAGCTTAGCAAGACCTCTGCTTCAAGGTCAGCCGGTATTGATCCAGTGGGAAAAACATCACGGCAGTCGCCCACGTAAACAGACAGGGCGACACAAGAAGCAGGAGGGCAATGGCAAAAACTGCAAGGACTTTTCGCTGGGCGGAAAATCATGTGATAGCACTGTCAGCAGTGTTTCATCCCGGGAATGGAAACTGGGAAGCAGACTTCCTCAGCAGGCACGACCTCCACCCGGGAGAGTGGAAACTTCATCGGGAAGTTTTTTCCACATGATTGTAAACCGTTGGGAAATACCAAAGGTGGACATGATGGCGTCCCGTCTGAACAAAAAACGGGACAGGTATTGCGCCAGGTCAAGAGACCCTCAGGCAATAGCTGTGGACGTTCTGGTAACACCGTGGGTGTACCAGTCGGTGTATGTGTTCCCTCCTCTGCTTCTCATACCTAAGGTGCTGAGAATTATAAGACGTAGAGGAGTAAGAACTATACTCATGGCTCCGGATTGGCCAAGAAGGACTTGGTACCTGGAACTTCAAGAGATGCTTACAGAGGTCTTATGGCCTCTGCCGCTAAGAAGGGACTTGCTTCAGCAAGTACCATGTCTGTTCCAAGACTTACCGCAGCTGGGTTTGTCGGCATGGCGGTGGAAAGCCGGATCCTAAGGGAAAAAGGCATTCCGGAAGAGGTCATTCCTACCCTGGTCAAAGCCAGAAAGGAGGTGACCGCACAACATTATCACCACATGTGGCGAAAATATGTTGCGTGGTGTGAGGCCAGGAAGGCCCCACAAAGAAATTTCAACTCGGTCGTTTCCTGCATTTCCTGCAAACAGGAGTGTCTATGGGCCTCAAATTGGGGTCCATTAAGGTTCAAATTTCGGCCCTGTCGATTTTCTTCCAGAAAGAATTGGCTTCAGTTCCTGAAGTCCAGAAGTTTGTCAAGGGAGTATTGCATATACAACCCCCTTTTGTGCCTCCAGTGGCACTGTGGGATCTCAACGTAGTTCTGGGATTCCTCAAATCACATTGGTTTAAAACCAGTCAAATCTGTGGATTTGAAGCATCGCACATGAAAAGTGACCATGCTCTTGGCCCTGGCCTGGACCAGGCGAGTGTCAAATTGGTGGTTTTTTCTCAAAAAAGCCCATATCTGTTTGTCCATTCGGACAGGGCAGAGCTGCGGACTCGTCCCCAGTTCTCTCCCTAAGGTGGTGTCAGTGTTTCACCTGAACCAGCTTATTGTGGTGCCTTGCACCTACTAGGGACTTGGAGGACTCCAAGTTGCTAGATGTTGTCAGGGCCCTGAAAATATGTTCCAGGACGGCTGGAGTCAGGAAAACTGACTTGCTGTTATCCTGTATGCACCCAACAAACTGGGTGCTCTTGCTTCTAAGCAGACTATTGCTAGTTGGATGTGTAATACAATTCAGCTTGCACATTCTGTGGCAGGCCTGCCACAGCCAAAATATGTAAATGCCCATTCCACAAGGAAGGTGGGCTCATCTTGGGCGGCTGCCCGAGGGGTCTCGGCTTTACAACCTTGCCGAGCAGCTACTTGGTCAGGGGCAAACACGTTTGCTAAATTCTACAAATTTGATACCCTGGCTAAGGAGGACCTGGAGTTCTCTCATTCGGTGCTGCAGAGTCATCCGCACTCTCCCGCCCGTTTGGGAGCTTTGGTATAATCCCCATGGTCCTTTCAGGAACCCCAGCATCCACTAGGACGATAGAGAAAATAAGAATTTACTTACCGATAATTCTATTTCTCGGAGTCCGTAGTGGATGCTGGGCGCCCATCCCAAGTGCGGATTATCTGCAATACTTGTACATAGTTACAAAAATCGGGTTATTATTGTTGTGAGCCATCTTTTCAGAGGCTCCGCTGTTGTCATACTGTTAACTGGGTTTAGATCACAAGTTGTACGGTGTGATTGGTGTGGCTGGTATGAGTCTTACCCGGGATTCAAAATTCCTCCCTTATTGTGTACGCTCGTCCGGGCACAGTACCTAACTGGCTTGGAGGAGGGTCATAGGGGGAGGAGCCAGTGCACACCACCTGATCGGAAAGCTTTACTTTTGTGCCCTGTCTCCTGCGGAGCCGCTATTCCCCATGGTCCTTTCAGGAACCCCAGCATCCACTACGGACTCCGAGAAATAGAATTATCGGTAAGTAAATTCTTATTATTTCCAGGACGGCTGGAGTCAGAAAATCTGACTCGCTGTTTATCCTGTATGCACCCAACAAGCTGGGTACTCCTGCTTCTAAGCAGACTATTGCTCGTTGGATTTGTAGTACAATTCAGCTTGCACATTCTGTGGCAGGCCTGCCACAGCCAAAAATCTATAAATGCCCACTCCACAAGGAAGATGGGCTCATCTTGGGCGGTTGCCCGAGGGGTCTCGGCTTTACAACTTTGCCGAGCAGCTACTTGGTCAGGAGCAAATACGTTTGTAAAATTCTACAAAATTGATACCCTGACTGAGGAGGACCTGGAGTTCTCTCATTTGGTGCTGCAGAGTCATCCGCACTCTCCCGCCCGTTTGGGAGCTTTGGTATAATCCCCATGGTCCTTACGGAGTCCCCAGCATCCACTTAGGACGTTAGAGAAAATAAGAATTTACTTACCGATAATTCTATTTCTCGTAGTCCGTAGTGGATGCTGGGCGCCCATCCCAAGTGCGGATTGTGTGCAATACTGGTACATAGTTATTGTTACCAAAAAATCGGGTTATTGCTGTAGTGAGCCATCTTTTCTAGATGCTCCTCTGTTATCATACTGTTAACTGGGTTTAGATCACGAGTTGTACGGTGTGATTGGTGTGGCTGGTATGAGTCTTACCCGGGATTCAAAATCCTTCCTTATTGTGTACGCTCGTCCGGGCACAGTATCCTAACTGAGGCTTGGAGGAGGGTCATAGGGGGAGGAGCCAGTGCACACCAGGTAGTTCTAAAGCTTTACTTTTGTGCCCAGTCTCCTGCGGAGCCGCTAATCCCCATGGTCCTTACGGAGTCCCCAGCATCCACTACGGACTACGAGAAATAGAATTATCGGTAAGTAAATTCTTATTTTTACCTCCTAGATGCCCTGTAGCTGTCTCCACATGTACACTGTCCTCGCTTCCACTCTGACCACTTCCGGTTGCAGTGCTTGTCTGGTCAACCAGTAATGGTTGGACGGCGTACACGTGGAGACATCTGCATGGGGTTCTAGAAGGTAAGATATTTAAGGTTTGGTTTTTGCACCGTACACAGATTTTCACCATCAAACAAGTCACCAAGTGCCGCCCTCCATACTTGTTGTCTATCGGGAGTGCTGTCCTCCTAGGGTAGTAGTCACCGAAGCAGGATTTGTCCCTTGGGGGCTGCTAGAGTGCCAGAGCCGATCCTTAGCATGGTATATACAGTATATATTTTTTTTCAGGGGTGAATGGAGGAGTGTCTCTAAGGCATTATGAAGCTGCTGCCTTAAATGCATGTAATGTATACTGCTTTTCATGAATTGAGCATGTTACCTTGGATTATTACATTTTATATTTGTTGCATATTGTTCATTTGTTGCACAATGCACTTTTTGAATCCAAATGGATGTGCTGCTCATTATTTCTCCATCATGTGCATTCCCACACTTGTTTATACATATATATATATATATATATATATATATATATAGGTACACCTAAAGACGGCACTCACTGGTCTCACAAAGAAAAACTGGACAACGTCCTCTTATCAACGTTTCGGGTTTATTCATCATCAGGATACACATAACAATTAACAAGTGACATAGACATACCTTATATACCCCTCCGTGCAGCCAAACGAGCGCGCCAATCTCAAATCCCAGCCGTCTAATCAGTGTAGCACATCCCTTTTCCGGAAGTCTTAGTACGTGTACAAAGCGCGCCCGGTTGTCATAGCAACCCGTCTATAACTCCTGGGCTATCAATAATGACACGCACCAATAGCGGTATATATACATACATACAGTCCATAGGTGTAACAGCACTCTGGGGTCTTGCACACTCCAAATAAACTCAGGCGACTTGCACCGCTGCATCGGAAAACTGCTGCATAGTGCAAGTCCCTGCCTCACCGCCAGTTCAGCTTATTTCCCCTTCACCGCACCTCACCCGGCTGCATTTCAAAGAAAGCAGTTAAGAACTGCTTGGGACAGTAGGGGGTGGAACGGCGTGCTGCAGCCCCCCCTACATGCGGCCAGCCTCCTCTCAGTGACAATGTGAGGAGGCAGCTGCTGCAGCTACATTAGATACAGCCTGCACCTCAGCGCCGATGGATAGGCAGCCAGGTGGGGGTTTCTATGTACTCGGAACCCCCCCCCCCCCCCCCCCCCCCGCGTGCACGTATGGAACAAACAAAACAGTTGCATATTCCTGAGCATGACAGCATTGCAACCAGCATTTCACATTTCCAGGGACACTAAGGGGCTGATTCAATTAGCCATGAATGTTTGGTATTCACATTTAGCACAGCTACGATCATGAACTCAGACATGCGGGGGGATGCCTAACACAGGGCTAGTACACCCCGCATGTCAGTGCCGCTCCCCCCCCCCCCCCCACACAGAGGTGCAAAGGCATCGCACAGCGGCGATGCCTTTGCACTTCAAGAGTAGCTCCCGACCAGTGCAGCTTCAGCATGCTGGCCGGGAGCTACTCTTCGCTCCCGGTCCGCCATTTCGCCCACTCCCGCCCATCGACCGCCTCTGCCTGTCAATCAGGCAGAGGCGATCGTAGCACAGCGACGGGCGGCCATGCGCCGGCGCACTGCGGCGCCAGCGCATGCGCAGTTCTGACCTGATCGCTACGCTGCGAAAAACTGCAACGTGTGATCGGGTCAGAATGACCCCCTAGATCTCAATGAGTTTTTAGTTTGCAGGCCCTGAAGAGGGAAACAGTAGGGAAAAAATAAGAATTTACTCACCGGTAATTCTATTTCTCGTAGTCCGTAGTGGATGCTGGGGACTCCGTCAGGACCATGGGGAGTAGCGGCTCCGCAGGAGACAGGGCACAAAATTGAAAAGTTTGACCACTAGGTGGTGTGTACTGGCTCCTCCCCCTATGACCCTCCTCCAAGCCTCAGTTAGGATACTGTGCCCGGACGAGCGTACACAATAAGGAAGGATTTTGAATCCCGGGTAAGACTCATACCAGCCACACCAATCACACCGTACAACTTGTGATCTGAACCCAGTTAACAGTATGATAACGTAGGAGCCTCTGAAAAGATGGCTCACAACAATAAACAACCCGATTTTTTTGTAACAATAACTATGTACAAGTATTGCAGACAATCCGCACTTGGGATGGGCGCCCAGCATCCACTACGGACTACGAGAAATAGAATTACCGGTGAGTAAATTCTTATTTTCTCTGACATCCTAGTGGATGCTGGGGACTCCGTCAGGACCATGGGGATTATACCAAAGCTCCCAAACGGGCGGGAGAGTGCGGATGACTCTGCAGCACCGAATGAGAGAACTCCAGGTCCTCCTTAGCCAGGGTATCAAATTTGTAGAATTTTACAAACGTGTTCTCCCCTGACCACGTAGCTGCTCGGCAGAGTTGTAATGCCGAGACCCCCTCGGGCAGCCGCCCAAGATGAGCCCACCTTCCTTGTGGAGTGGGCATTGACAGATTTAGGCTGTGGCAGGCCTGCCACAGAATGTGCCAGTTGAATTGTGCTACAAATCCAACGAGCAATCGTCTGCTTAGAAGCAGGAGCACCCAGCTTGTTGGGTGCATACAGTATAAACAGCGAGTCAGATTTTCTGACTCCAGCGGTCCTTGAAATATATATTTTCAATGCTCTGACAACGTCCAGCAACTTGGAATCCTCCAAATCGCTAGTAGCCGCAGGCACCACAATAGGCTGGTTCAGGTGAAACGCTGATACCACCTTAGGCAGAAAATGAGGACGCGTCCTCAATTCTGCCCTGTCCGAATGGAAAATCAGATATGGGCTTTTATACGATAAAGCCGCCAATTCCGACACTCTCCTGGCTGAAGCCAGGGCCAGTAGCATGGTTACTTTCCATGTAAGATATTTCAAATCTACCGATTTGAGTGGCTCAAACCAATGGGATTTGAGAAAATCCAAAACTACATTGAGATCCCACGGTGCCACTGGGGGCACAACCGGGGGCTGTACATGTAGTACTCTGTCGGGGCCTTCCTGGCCTCACACCATGCAACATATTTTCTCCAAATGCGGTGATAATGTTGTGCAGTCACCTCCTTCCTGGCTTTGACCAGGGTAGGGATGACCTCTTCCGGAATGCCTTTTTCCCTTAGGATCCGGCGTTCAACCGCCATGCCGTCAAACGCAGCCGCGGTAAGTCTTGGAATAGACACGGTCCCTGCTGAAGCAGATCCCTTCTTAGAGGTAGAGGCCACGGATCTTCCGTGAGCATCTCCTGAAGTTCCGGGTACCAAGTCCTTCTTGGCCAGTCCGGAGCCACTAGTATCGTTCTTACTCCCCTTTGCCGTATAATTCTCAGTACCTTGGGTATGAGAGGCAGAGGAGGGAACACATACACTGACTGGTACACCCATGGTGTTACCAGAGCGTCCACAGCTATTGCCTGAGGGTCTCTTGACCTGGCGCAATACCTGTCCAGTTTTTTGTTGAGGCGGGACGCCATCATGTCCCCCATTGGTATTTCCAATGGACTACAATCATGTGGAAGACTTCTGGATGAAGTCCCCACTCTCCCGGGTGAAGATCGTGTCTGCTGAGGAAGTCTGCTTCCCAGTTGTCCACTCCCGGGATGAACACTGCTGACAGTGCTATCACATGATTTTCCGCCCAGCGAAGAATCCTTGCAGCTTCTGCCATTGCCCTCCTGCTTCTTGTGCCGCCCTGTCTGTTTACGTGGGCGACTGTCGTGATGTTGTCCGACTGGATCAACACCGGCTGACCCTGAAGCAGAGGTTTTGCCAGGCTTAGAGCATTGTAGATTGCTCTTAGTTCCAGTATATTTATGTGAAGAGACGTTTCCAGGCTTGACCACACGCCCTGGAAGTTTCTTCCTTGTGTGACCGCTCCCCAGCCTCTCAGGCTGGCATCCGTGGTCACTAGGACCCAGTTCTGTATGCCGAATCTGCGGCCCTCTAACAGATGAGCACTCTGCAACCACCATAGCAGAGAGACCCTTGTCCTTGTCGACAATTTTATCCGCTGATGCATCTGCAGATGCGATCCGGACCATTTGTCTAGCAGATCCCACTGAAAAATTCGTGCATGGAATCTGCCGAATGGAATCGCTTCGCAAGAAGCCACCATTTTTCCCAGGACTCTTGTGCATTGATGCACAGACACTGTCCCTGGTTTTAGGAGGTTCCTGACGAGTTCGGATAACTCCCTGGCTTTCTCCTCCGGAAGAAATACCTTTTTCTGAACAGTGTCCAGAATCATCCCTAGGAACAGCAGACGTGTCGTCGGGATCAGTTGGGATTTTGGAAAATTCAGAATCCACCCGTGCTGTTGGAGCACTACTTGAGTTAGTGCTACTCCGACCTCCAGCTGTTCTCTGGATCTTGCCCTTATCAGGAGATCGTCCAAGTAAGGGATAATTAATACGCCTTCACTTCGAAGAAGGATCATCATTTCGGCCATTACCTTGGTAAAGACCCTGGGTGCCGTGGACAATCCAAACGGCAGCGTCTGAAACTGATAATGACAGTTTTGTACCACGAACCTGAGGTACCCTTGGTGTGAAGGGCAAATTGGGACATGAAGGTAAGCATCCTTGATGTCCAAGGACACCATAAAATCCCCTTCTTCCAGATTCGCTATCAC
This sequence comes from Pseudophryne corroboree, assembly GCF_028390025.1. NCBI lineage: Eukaryota > Metazoa > Chordata > Amphibia > Anura > Myobatrachidae > Pseudophryne > Pseudophryne corroboree. Next base: position 726,278,187 of record NC_086449.1, read on the forward strand.
TGCTCTGAGTGACTCCATCTTGAACTTGAATTTTTGTATGTACAGGTTCACAGATTTCAGATTTAGAATAGGTCTTACCGAGCCGTCCGGCTTCGGTACCACAAATAGCGTGGAGTAATACCCCTTTCCCTGTTGTAGAAGGGGTACCTTGATTATCACCTGCTGAGAATACAGCTTGTGAATGGCTTCCAATACCGTCGCCCTGTCTGAGGGAGCCGTTGGCAAAGCAGATTTTAGGAACCGGCGAGGGGGAGACTTCTCGAATTCCAACCTGTAACCCTGAGATACAACCTGCAGGATCCAGGGGTCCACCTGCGAGTGAGCCCACTGTGCGCTGAAATTCTTGAGGCGACCCCCCACCGCCCCTGAGTCCGCTTGTAAGGTCCCAGCGTCATGCTGAGGCCTTTGCAGAAGCCGGGGAGGACTTCTGCTCCTGGGAAGGGGCTGCTTGCTGCAGTCTCTTACCCTTTCCTTTGCCTCGGGGCAAATATGAATGTCCTTTTGCTCGCTTGTTATTATAGGAACGAAAAGGACTGCGGCTGAAAAGACTGCGTCTTTTTCTGCTGGGAGGGGACTTGAGGTAAAAAGGTGGACTTCCCGGCTGTTGCCGTGGCTACCAAATCCGATAGACCGACCCCAAATAATTCCTCCCCTTTATACGGCAATACTTCCATATGCCGTTTGGAATCCGCATCGCCTGACCACTGTCGTGTCCATAGACTTCTTCTGGCAGATATGGACATCGCACTTACTCTTGATGCCAGAGTGCAGATATCCCTCTGTGCATCTCGCATATAAAGGAATGCATCCTTTAATTGCTCTATAGTCAATAAAATACTGTCCCTATCCAGGGTATCAATATTTTCAGTCAGGGAATCCGACCAAGCCACCCCAGCACTGCACATCCAGGCTGAGGCGATTGCTGGTCGCAGTATAACACCAGTATGTGTGTATATACTTTTTAGAGTATTTTCCAGCCTCCTATCAGCTGGATCCTTGAGGGCGGCCGTATCAGGAGACGGTAACGCCACTTGTTTGGATAAACGTGTGAGCGCCTTGTCCACCCTAGGGGGTGTTTCCCAGCGCGCCCTAACCTCTGGCGGGAAAGGGTATAACGCCAATAACTTCTTTGAAATTAGCAGTTTTTTATCAGGGGTAACCCACGCTTCATCACACACGTCATTCAATTCCTCTGATTCAGGAAAAACTACAGGTAGTTTTTTCAGACCCCACATAATACCCCTTTTTGTGGTACTTGCAGTATCAGAGATATGCAAAGCCTCCTTCATTGCCGTGATCATATAACGTGTGGCCCTACTGGAAAATACGTTCGTTTCTTCACCGTCGACACTAGATTCGGTGTCCGTGTCTGGGTCTGTGTCGACCGACTGAGGCAAAGGGCGTTTTACAGCCCCTGACGGTGTTTGAGACGCCTGTACAGGTACTAACTGGTTTGCCGGTCGTCTCATGTCGTCAACCGACTTTTGCAGCGTGCTGACATTATCACGTAATTCCATAAACAAAGCCATCCATTCCGGTGTCGACTCCCTAGGGGGTGACATCACCATTACCGGCAATTGCTCCGCCTCCACACCAACATCGTCCTCATACATGTCGACACACACGTACCGACACACAGCAGACACACAGGGAATGCTCTGATAGAAGACAGGACCCCACTAGCCCTTTGGGGAGACAGAGGGAGAGTTTGCCAGCACACACCAAAGCGCTATAATTATATAGGAACAACCTTATATAAGTGTTGTTTCCTTATAGCTGCTTAAATATATATAATATCGCCAAAAAATGACCCCCCAGTCTGTTTTTTACCCTGTTTCTGTAGTGCAGTGCAGGGGAGAGCCTGGGAGCCTTCCTAGCAGTGGAGCTGTGTAGGAAAATGGCGCTGTGTGCTGAGGAGATAGGCCCCGCCCCCTATTCCGGCGGGCTCTTCTCCCGGTTTTTCTGAGACCTGGCAGGGGTGAAATACATCCATATAGCCTCATGGACTATATGTGACGTATTCTTTTTAGCCAGAAAGGTATTAACATTGCTGCCCAGGGCGCCCCCCCCAGCGCCCTGCACCCTCAGTGACCGCCGGTGTGAAGTGTGCCTGAGCGCAATGGCGCACAGCTGCAGTGCTGTGCGCTACCTCATGAAGACTGAAAAGCCTTCAGCCGCCGGTTTCTGGACCTCTTCTTACTTCGGCATCTGCAAGGGGGTCGGCGGCGCGGCTCCGGTGACCCATCCAGGCTGTACCTGTGATCGTCCCTCTGGAGCTAGTGTCCAGTAGCCTAAGAAGCAAATCCATCCTGCACGCAGGTGAGTTCACTTCTTCTCCCCTAGGTCCCTCGTTGCAGTGAGCCTGTTGCCAGCAGGACTCACTGAAAATAATAAAACTATCAAAACTTTTACTCTAAGCAGCTCTTTATGAGAGCCACCTAGATTGCACCCTGCTCGGACGGGCACAAAAACCTAACTGAGGCTTGGAGGAGGGTCATAGGGGGAGGAGCCAGTACACACCACCTAGTGGTCAAACTTTTAAATTTTGTGCCCTGTCTCCTGCGGAGCCGCTACTCCCCATGGTCCTGACGGAGTCCCCAGCATCCACTAGGACGTCAGAGAAATATTTTAAGGTAAAACAATTGCTGTTGGTACACCACTCCCAATGAATAATCAAGCATCTAGAGGCATTAAAACTAAGCCCTGTGCTGGGCGTCCCCCCTGCATGTCTGTGAAAGTGATCGTAGATGTGCTCAATTTTGCACATCTACGACCAAGTCTGAATTACCCCCATAATGTAGTATGCAGGCAGCTCATCCATGCACAACATATCAATACCCATTAAAGAATTATTTCACTTTTGCAAAAGGCTTCTTATACTTTTGTCGCTAGAACAGGTGGTTTTCGTGCCAAGTACAGTTTTGTGACTAGTGGGCTCTGTAGTGTGAAAAATAGTAAAAGACGTGTTCATGATTTGTGATCATTACTAAACAGACCCCCTTAGTTGGAAGAAAAATGATTGACTGCTAACATTTGGCCCTGGCTCCTAACATTAGGAATTGTCTGTCCAGACCTGATGCAGTGTGGGACATTGGTGTACTGCGTAGGGCTTTGAGGTATGTGTGACTAGGATGAAGTTGGGGACAAGCCAATGCCAAGTATTCCATCACCAGCAATAAGAAAAGGGTGGATTACGATAAGAGCTGTCCTTTGCGATGCATACCGGTCACTGGATTTCCGGGTATCGGCCCCAGGAGTCCGTCCACGCATGTGCAGAGTAACGCAGCAGCCGCGGGGCATGCTGGGAGAGATCCCATCGGATCCCTCTCACCCCATAGGCTTCTATAGGGTAACGCCACCAAAAGTTGGGGTTACTCTCCACACCAAAGTCCCGGGATGCAAGGCTTAGTGCATATGTAAATGTGGTAAAAACCCAGAAACTGGGGGTTTTACCGCATTTTTCTTTGGGCACATCCCACTGTCTATGTGGGTAATGCTGAATAATGCAGGAGACAAAACCTTAAACCCTATCAATATATTAAAAACATAACTCACAATAGGTGCAGGAGAAATCTGGCCAGAATCAGCCTTAACAGAACGGAAATTATTAATTTCACCCCAGATTCCGTGACAACAGCAGCAGCTGCACACATACATCTCAGACAACAGACACTGCCATGTGTTGAAGCTGACGGTAGATAACACTGTACACACCCAGCCTGCCAATCTCTCCCCGCTCTGGCTCACCTTTGAGAATCCTGCACCAGTTTTTTGGCACACCTACACTACCCATTTTAATTTTACATCCAATTTGTGTAACTGCTCGTTCCCAGTGTGTGGCACAAGTTAATGGATGGTACACAAACATATGTGATGTTTGGCCCGTGTCCCAGGGAGGGACCGGCTGCATCTGTCATTATACAGAGAAATAAGCTGCGGTTTATGTCCTTGAACATGGCTTCTGCTGCCTGGATGCACTCAGAGCACTGTGAGCTAGATCAGGCCTGACGTCAGGTGGCTCTCATTCAAAGTGAGCAGCACTGGCAAATGGCCACAAGACATTAGGAACGTCTTACACTTCTCTACACTTGATAAGTGGTAAGAGCACATCCCGACTGGACATTTAAGTATTAGGATTCAACTGGGCATTAAGCTTCCTAGAGTAACCTCACATGGGCCGCAAGGTTAAGCAGGCCCGTAAGAAAATGTTCTTCTAATATAACAAAATTATCGAACAAGCAGGGCAACACCCCCCATAGCCATACTGGTAGACACAGTTTTCTGCTGTAAACCTATACAGCCTATAATAAGTTTTCAGTGATCAGTAATAGAATGCTGGTGGCTGTTTTTTGAATGGGAAATTTTTGAGGATTTTTTTTAATTTTATTTGGACTTCAAGATAAAATATTTTTTCAGTGGAATAAAGTAGTAAACAAGGGCTTTAGGGAACCTTGTGGTTGAATTAAAGTTAATGTGTTTAACTGCTTTTTCTCCACTGGCATAAAAGGTGGTGGGTCTCAGATAGGGCCGGACTGCCCATCTGCTGCTATAGCGCAGGCGCGGAGATGGTCCATCTTATGTCCGATATGAGTTTCACAGGCGTGTCGGTGAGTTCTACCGCTCGAATAGGAGACCATACAGGGATGGAGTAAGTGCGCCACAGGGCTGGTGAAAATTTTAATGATGCAGCCGATGCTGGTTTATAAGGAAGCATTAATTAGTATTATAACGCGTATGGATGCTAATAGTAAGCATCTCAGTCCTTGCCCAGTCACACACATAGGTGTACACAATTGAAGGCGTTTGTAGCGGGATTTGCATAAAGTCGCGGCCGGACGGCCACTCATAGACGCTGCCGCAGGAGTTTCTGCATCCACCCCTGAATCAGGCTATAATCTGTGATAAAACAGCGTACAGTGATATAATCTGTATGGTATAATACACATAAAAAGAAAACACCACATATGAATTATATTGGTAGAACCTAATTTATCAATTTGGACTATACTAACACAAGGAATGCCTTATACTGTATCACACAGAGACACTTGCTGACCATAGAATAAAGACTAGGAGCTAGTTGTAGCCAATTATTCTTGTCTCTCACATTATGGTCCTGATTTACAAGCCTTGGAGAGTGATAAATTGCGTGGTGGTAAAGTACCAACCAATCAGTGCCTAACTGTCATTTTAAAACCCAGCCTGTTACATGGCAGGTAGGAGCTGATTAGTTGGTACTTTATCACAGTGCAATTTATCACTCTCCAAGGCATGAGAAATCTGGGAATATCTTATTGGTCTTAAATTATTTTTGCTAAACATAATTATCTGTATCCCTAAATGGCGAATTATTCTCAAAACGAAAGGATTCAAATTAAAAAAATGAAACTACAACTGAAATGACACAATAAAACGTAGAAAAGTGATGTGTCGGAAGCATCCCACGATTATCAGCAGGTTGCCTGTGCGCCAAATATAGCAATTGCAGACAGTGCGACACTCATATGCACCTTGGTGGTCATTTCGAGTTGATCGCAGCCAGCAACTTTTTGCTGCTGCTGCGATCAACTAGCCACACCTATGGGGGAGTGTATTTTAGCTTAGCAGGGCTGTGATCGCTTGTGCAGCCCTGCTAAGCTAAAAAAAATTCACACAAAACAAGACCAGCCCTGCAGCTACTTACCCTGTGCGATGGATCCAGCGATGATGGGCTTGGCTTTGACGTCACTCCTCCATCCTCCGTTCTGATGGACACGCCTGCGTTATACTCAATACTCCCCGAAAACGGCTCCAAACGCTCCGGATCCGCCCAGCCACGCCTCCTTCCTGTCAATCTTCTTAGCGGTCGGCTCTGCGACCGCTTCCTCGGTAAGTCGCAACGTAACCCGACGACCCCTGTCGCCGGGCAACGTCGCGCACTGCGCCCGCCACGCATGCGCATTCCGCACCCGTTCGCCCCGCAGCGGTAAACTGCTGCGTGCGAACGGGTCGGAATGACCTCCCTTGATAGAAGATACGTGAGTGGTCATTTCTCTCTGTCTGGGATATGGAAAGTGATATAATTTGTTATGGAAAGGGTGAGGATGAAGTGAATAGACTGGAGAAAATACTTATCCGGCAGAAGGTGAGTTTAATGATATGGTCTGGGTCTTTGATTAAGGTTTGATGTGGGAATTTACTCAGATTCACGTCAGTGACATGCAATGCAATTTCAGGAGATAAGGTAGGTTATTAGGTGATGATCAATTTACCCAGATTGTTATTATTTCTATTACTATCTTATGATGATAATTTTATAGATTTGGGGCTATGAATAGGCTACAGCCTCTTTAATAATGATAGGTGAACAATTTATTATGAACAACTTCTTTCTGGCTCAATCGTGACGCCCACACTGCGCCGGACCAAGAATCAGGACCTATTGCAGAACCAATGCATTGGATGGTGGAATCTATATTTTAAGACTGAGTAAAGTTTAAACTGTAACTCAAGGGGCAGTGCTGCACTGTTTCAAGTAACCCCTCTTTCTCTTACAGTTTTGTTTGTTCATACTGATATACACGCTATAATTTTACTTACCTACTCTCCTGGAAGTTGCAACAGGCTCCCAATTTTTGGGCTAGCCCCACACCTTCCCCCCAGAAGAGCAGGCAGATCTCCCTCATCCTGCCCACACCCTAGTGAAGCGTGCAGGATGGAGAGATAATATCTGGCATTCGCGGGTCGGTGGGATGGGGGAACCAAACCTCTCCAAGCAGACCCGCGTATTGTATTCTGATGTACCTCTCACTATAGCAATGAATCATCAAGTATGTTGATTATGCATTTTATTTCTTAATGGTAATATTTGCATTATCATACTCTCCAACATTTTACACATAAAAATCGGTACAAATTCGAAAGGGCCATGGCCAAAGGTAAAGGGGGTGTGGTCACGCCTTTTTCCCCATAATTTTAATGGAAGTTTGTAGAGCCAAAAGTCGGTACAGACCATAAAAAAGGGTACTGTACCTGGCAAAAAGGTACAGTTGGAGGGTATGCATTATTACTAGAAATGAGCGGGTTTGGTTCCCTGAGAACCGAATCCTACCGGATCTCACCACCCGAACCCGGATCCGAGCCCGGCTTGGATTTTCCCGCCAGATTCGCCAGAACGAGGCAAAACATCATCATCCCACTGTCAGATTCTCAAGGGGTTTGGATTCCATATAAGAGCCGCGCGTCGCAGCCATTTTCATTCCGGCATTGGAGAGTGTAGCGAGAGGACGTGTCTCCATCCTCAGTGTCCTGCATCAGTACAGTGGTAGTGTCTTGTGCTGCATCAGTCCAGTCACAGTGGTGGTGTCTTCTGTTGCCATATGTACAGTGCTGCTCTATAAGTCCAGTCCAGTGCTTCTGAATTGTGCTGCATCAGTCCAGTGGTGGTGTCTTGTGCTGCATCAGTCCAGTCACAGTGGTGGTGTCCTCTGCTGCCATATGTCCAGTGCTGCTGTATAAGTCCAATCCAGTGGTGCTGTGTTGTGCAGCATCAGTTCAGTGGTGGTGTATCGTGCTACACCAGTCCAGTCACAGTGGTGGTGTCCTCTGCTGCCATATGTCCAGTGCTGCTGTATAAGTCCAGTCCATTGCAGTGGTGCTGTGTTGTCCTGCATCAGTACAATGGTAGTGTCTTGTGCTGCATCTTTCCAGTCACAGTGGTGGTGTCCTCTGCTGCCATATGCCCAGTGCTGCTGTATAAGTTCAGTCCATTGCAGTGGTGCTGTGTTATCCTGCATCAGTCCAGTGGTGGTGTCCCTGTGCTGCTGTATATGTCCAGTGATAGTGCCGTATATGTCCAGCGGTACTGCCGTATAAATCTAGTGATACTGCCATATATGTCCAGTGGTACTGCCATATAATTCCAGTGGTACTGCCGTATAAATCCAGTGGTACTGGCATATAAATCCAGTCCAGTGATACTGCCATATATGTCCAGTGGTACTGCCACATAATTTCAGTGATACTGCCGTATACGTCCAGTGGTACTGCCATATAAATCCAGTGGTACTGGCGTATAAATCCAGTCCAGTGATACTGCCATATAATTCCAGTGATACTGCCATATATGTTCAGTGGTACTGCCGTTTAAATCCAGTGGTACTGGCGTATAAATCCAGTCCAGTGATACTGCCGTATATGTCCAGTGGTACTGCCGTATATATCCAGTGATACTGCCTTATATGTCCCGTGGTACTGCAGTATAAATCCAGTGGTACTGGCATATAAATTCAGTCCAGTGATACTGCCGTATATGTCCAGTGGTACTGCCGTATATGTCCAGTGGTACTGCCGTATAATTCCAGTGGTACTGCCGTATAAATCCAGTCCAGTGGCACTGCCGTAAAAGTCCAGTGGTACTGCCGTATAATTACAGTAATACTGCCGTATAAATCCAGTGGTACTGCCGTATATGTCCAGTGATACTGCCGTATAATTCCAGTGATACTGCCTTATAATTCCAGTGATACTGCCGTATAATTCCAGTGGTAATGGCATATAAATCCAGTGGTACTGCCGTATAATTCCAGTGGTACTGGCGTATAAGTCCAGTGATACTGCCGTATAATTCCAGTGATACTGCCGTATAATTCCAGTGATACTGCCGTATAATTCCAGTGGTACTGGTGTATAAGTCCAGTGATATTGCCGTATAAATCCAGTCCTGTGGTACTGCCGTATAAGTCCAGTGGTACTGCCGCATAATTCCAGTGATACTGCCGTATAATTTCAGTGGTACTGGCGTATAAATCCAGTGATACTGCCGTATAAATCCAGTCCAGTGGTACTGCCGTATAAGTCCAGTGGTACTGACCTGTGCTGTATATTATTTACTCCATTTAAAGGGGTTACTAATATTTAATCAAAATAATTTTTACAGGGTTTGCCCTGTGTGGTGTATGGATACGCTGTCCTGTGGCGCATATTGTGTTATATAACTCCAGAAAAATAATGGAGAACAAAAATTAATAAAATAGGGAAAGATCAAGAACCCCTTCCTCCTAGTGCTGAATCTGCTGCAACTAGTTATGACATAGACGATGAAATGCCATCAACGTTGTCTGCCAAGGCCGATGCCCAATGTGATAGTAGAGGACATGTAGAATCCAAAAAGCCAAAGTTCAGTTAAAAGACCCTAAAAAATAAATTGAAATGGTCTAAGGAGAAACGTAAACTTGCCAAAATGCAATTTACGACACGGAGTGGCAAGGAACGGCTAAGGCCCTGGCTTATGTTCATGACTAGTGGTTCAGCTTCACATGACGATGGAAGCCCTCTTCCTCCCGCTAGAAAAAATATAAGAGTTAAGCTGGCAAAAGCACAGCAAAGAACTGTGCATTCTAAGATGGTATCACAAATCCCCAAGGAGAGTCCAAGTGTGTCGGCGATTGCGATACCTGACCTTCCCAGCATCGGATGGGAAGAGGTGGCACTTTCCACCATTTGCACGCCCTCTGCAAGTGCTGGAAGTAGCACCCACAGTCCTGTTTCTGATATTCAAATTGAAGATGTCACTGTTGAAGCACACCAGAATGAGGATATGGGTGTTGCTGGCGCTGTGGAGAAAGTTGACGATGAGGATCTGATGGTGATGTGGTTTGTTTAAATCAGGCACCGGGGGAGACACCTGTTGTCCATGGGATAAATAAGCCCATTGTGATGCCTGGGCAAAATATCAAAAAAGCCACCACTTCCGTGTGGAATTATTTCTCCACAAATCCGGACAACAGGTGTCAAGCCGTGTGTTGCCTCTGTCAATCCGTAATAAGTAAGGGTAAGGACGTTAACCACCTAGGAACATCCTCCCTTATACGTCACCTGCTGCGCGTTCATCAGAAGTCAGTGTCAAGTTGTGAAACTTTGGGTAAGAGAGTAAGCAGTCCACTGACACTTTAAATACCTTCTTCCTATTGTACCTAAGCTCCTGCAAGCGACACCACCAACTCCCTCAACGTCAACTTCCTCCTCAGTCAGGAACCTCAGTAGTCCTGCAGGCCATGTCACTGGCAAGACTGAGGAGTCCTCTCCTAACCAAGATTCCTCGGGAGGATCCTTGAGTGGTACGCCTACTGCTGCTGTTGCTGCCGCTGCTGTTGTTGTTGCTGCTGGGAGTCGATAATCATCCTAGAGGGGAAGTCGGAAGACCACTTTACTACTTCAAGTAAGCAACTGACTGTCCAACAGTCCTTTGTGAGGAAGATGAAATATGACAGCAGTCATCCTGTTGCAAAGCGGATATCTGAGGCCTTGACAGCTATGTTGGTGTTAGACGTGCATCCGGTATCCGTCATTAGTTCATTGGGACTTAGAGAATTGATGGAGGTAGGGTGGCCCCGATACCCAATCCCATCTAGGTTCCACTTCACTAGGCAGGCTACACCGAGAATGTACAGAGACGTCAGAAAAAGTGTCCTCAGTGTCCTAAAAAATGCAGTTGTACCCACTGTCCACTTAACCACGGACATGTGGACAAGTGGAACAGGGCAGATTAAGGACTATATGACTGTGACAGACCACGGGGTAGATGTATTACCTCCGGCAGCAACAACCACAGCAGCGGCACCAGTAGCAGCATCTCGCAAACTCCAACTCGTTCCTAGGCAGGCTACGTTATGTATCATCACTTTCCGTAAGAGGCACACCGCTGACAACCTCTTACGGAAAGTAAGGGACATCATCGCACAATGGCTTATCCCACTTAAACTCTCCTGGGGATTTGTGATATTGGACAACACCACCAATATTGTGTGTGCATTACATCTGGGCAAATTCCAGCATGTCCCATGTTTTGCACATACAATTCATTTGGTGGTGCAAAATTTTTGGAAAATGACAGGGGCATGCAGGAGATACTGTCAGTGGCCCGAAAAATTGCGGGCCACTTTCGACATTCAGCCACCGCGTGCCGAAGACTGGAGTGCCAGCAAACACTACTGAACCTGCCCTACCATCACCTGAAGCAAGAGGTGGTAACGAGGTGGAATTCAACCCTCTATATGCTTCAGAGGATGGAGGAGCAGAAAAAGGCCATTCAAGCCTATACATCCACCTACGATATAGGGAAAGGAGGGGGAATGCATCTGACTCAAGCGCAGTGGAGAATGATTTCAGTCTTGTGCAAGGTTCTCCAAACCTTCAAACTTGCCACACGTGAAGTCAGTTCAGACACTGCCAGCTTGAGTCAGGTCATTCCCCTCATCAGGCTTTTTGCAGAAGCAGCTAGAGAAATTGAAGGAGGCGCTAAGATGGAGCAAATCCGCTAAGTATGTGGGACTTGTGGATGGAGCCCTTCATTCGCTTTGCCAGGATTCAAGGGTGGTCAATCTGTTGAAATCAGAGCACTACATTTTGGCCAATGTGCTCGATCCTAGGTTTAAAGCCTACATTGTATCTCTCTATCCAGCAGACAGAAGTCTGCAGAGGTTCAAAGACCCGCTGGTGAGAAAATTGTCAACTCAAACGGAACGTGACCCATCAACAGCTCCTCCTTCATTTTCTCCGGCAACTGGGATTGCAAGGAAAAGGATAAGATTTCCTAGCCCACCCGCTGGCGGTGATGCAGGGCAGTCAGGAGCGAGTGCTGACATCTGGACTGGACTGAAGGACCTGCCAACAATTACTGACATGTCTACTGTCGCTGCATATGATTCTGTCACCATTGAAAAAATATGAGTGACACCATCCAAGTAGGCATGTCAGACAGTCCGTACGTATACTGGCAGGAAAAAGAGGCAATTTGGAAGCCCTTACACAAACTGGCTATATTTTACCTAAGTTGCCCCCCCTCCAGTGTGTACGCCGAAAGAGTGTTTAGTGCAGCCGGTAACCTTGTCAGCGATCGGCGTAGGAGGTTACTTCCACAAAATGTGGAGAAGATGATGTTCATCAAAATTAATGATAAATTCCTCCGGGAAGACCTTTACCAGCAATTGCCTCCAGAAAGTACACACAGGGCCATCTTTTCGTATGGGCTCAATGGGCTCTTGCCCAAGGGCCCCAGGAGTATAGCTGAGGGTCCCTTCTTTCCAGGAGTACCAGATATTTTTTAAATTGGGCAAAGGGAACCAGAGATATCCGACTTCAAAGCAGAGGTCCCCATCCAAGCCTGTTAATTGCTCTTCCCAGCCAGATATCTCGGATTCTGTTTGACTTATAGTTTTTCTGAGGGTATATTTCAAAAGCTGGGACTCTCCCCTTTTGATAAACACTGGCAGCTTGTCTCTACTATGCCCAGAACAAGAGATATCAGCCTTCCAGCAGCTGTTCCCTGCTGCAGCTCTGCACGCCTGGTATACAGTTTTATATTTTCATTGGTGGATTGCTCTGGCTTCTGAACTCTGATCCCCAAATCCCCAGTACCTCCTAAAAGGTGAGGTAGTGTTTTTATCCCATTCAAAGCTAAGAAATCTATTTCCAGGAACTGGAGATATCTGCAGTCAAGCAAGCTGCCCTCTCACCGGAAAATGGTGAAAATTAAGCCCACTCCACTATCCACCCCTCCCCTGCATATTAAACACCCCCTACCACCCTGGAAGTACCAGGGCCCCATCATTCAGCCCAATGCCCCCTTATACAGCTTAGTGTTCCCTCCGCCGCATCTGTGCAGTAAAGGATTAATTAGCAGAAATTACTGCTCCAGGTCCTACATGCTGAGCTGAAGATAGAACACCCCCTACTGCCCACTGGACATCAAAGCTGCCGCTGATAGCACCCCCAACCCTCTTGTTCTTCTTTGCATCATGTGCTGTTTGGGGACTAGTTTTTTAATGTGCCATCCTGTCTGACACTGCCGTACAACTCCAGGGATACTGCCATATAAGTCCAGGGGTACTGCCGTATAAGTCCAGTCCAGTGGTGTTGTCTTGTGCTGCATCAGTCCAGTGGTGGTGTCTTGTGCTGCCTTAAGTCCAGTGGTGGTGTCCTGTGCTTTATATTATTTACTCCAAATAAAAGGGTTATATACAGTACATTACTTCTATTATTATCCAAATAATTTTTACAGTGTTTGCTCTGTGTGGTGTAGGGGTACGCTCGCCGGTGCTGCATATTATTATAATAGCTCCAAATAAAAGGGTTATTATTATCCAAATTAATTTTACAGGCTTTGCTGTGTGTGTGTGTGTGTGTGTGTGTGTGTGTGTGTGTGTGTGTGTGTGTGTGTGTGTGTGTGTGTTTAGGGGTACGCTCTCCTGTGCCACCAATATTGTGCGTGTATTACATCTGGGCAAATTACAGCACGTCCCATGTTGTTTGTGCCGCACACTTGTGTCGCTTAGCTTAGTCATACAGCTACCTCATTGCACCTCTTTTACTTCTTTGCATGATGTGCTGTTTGGGGACTAGTTTTTTTAAGTGCCATCCTGTCTGCAACTGCAGTTCCACTCCTAGATGGGCCAGGTGTTTGTGCCGCACACTTGTGTCGCTTAGCTTAGTCATACAGCTACCTCATTGCACCTCATTTACTTCTTTGCATGATGTGCTGTGTGGACTAGTTTTTTTAAGTGCCATCCTGTCTGCAACTGCAGTGCCACTCCTAGATGGGCCAGGTGTTTATGCCGCACACTTGTGTCGCTTAGCTTAGTTATACAGCTACCTTGTTGCACCTCTTTTACTTCTTTGCATGATGTGCTGTTTGGGGACTAGTTTTTTTTAGTGCCATCCTGTCTGCAACTGCAGTGCCACTCCTAGATGGGCCAGGTGTTTGTATAGCACACTTGTGTCGCTTAGTTTAGTCATACAGCTACCTCATTGCACCTCTTTTACTTCTTTGCATGATGTGCTGTTTGGGGGCCTATTTTTTAAATCTGCCATCTTGTCTGCCACTGCAGTGCCACTCCTAGATGGGCCAGGTGTTTGTGCCGCACACTTGTGTTGCTTAGCTTAGTCATACAGCTACCTTATTGCACCTCTTTTACTTCTTTGCATGATGTGCTGTTTGGGGCCTATTTTTTAAATCTGCCATCCTGTCTGACACTACAGTGCCACTCCTAGATGGGCCAGGTGTTTGTGCCGCACACTTGTGTCGCTTAGCTTAGTCATACAGCCACCTCGGTGCAACCTTCTGGCCTCAAAACAATATTGTGAGGTGTTCAGAATAGACTGGATATGAGTGGAAATTAATGTTATTGAGGTTAATAATACCTTAGGATCTAAATTACCCCAAATTATGTGATTTTAGCTGTTTTTATGTTTTTTTCAAAAATCATCCAGATCCAAAACACAAAAGGGTGGTTTTGGCAAAACCAATCCAGATCCAAAGCACGAGCATGGAACCAGAACCAAAACACAAAAAGTGCCCGCCGCACATCTCTAATTATTACAGATACCTGTAGAAAAAGGCATCAGCTCCTCATGGCTGTTCTTCTTCTCCTTCCTTTCTCTCTGTATCTACTTCCTGATCACATGTCCTTTTGTGCTGCAGGATTCTTAAAGATACACTACCTCATCTTACTATTTTTACTTGATAATGCACATAAACTATCTATATACATAAGATACTACATCTCCCCCTTCTTTTCATATATTTGCTTTCAGACACATAACATTGAATTTACGTTCTACCAAGTAATGCATTTATTAAATTAAATTTATAACAATATATTAACTGTACCTGAGCAGGAACATTAACCCAATACACATGAACTGGAATACCTTCTAGAACAACAAGTTACGAGTTATAAAGTAAGAGTCATATCTGCTCAATAAGCCTGGCAAGAGGTTTAATGACTCTGCCTTTTTTAGTCTGGATATGTGATCCTTCAGTCAAAGAAGTAGACTCCATAATAGGATCCCTTGGTGCTGAGGATGCTAAAGGTACTGTGATGACATCCTCTTGACTTGGTTCATCTGAAGATAAAGATGGAAATATCTTCTTGAAATGGGACACATTCTTTGTCACTGTTTGATTGTCATTTCCTGCAACAATCATCATTCCTTTCCTTTCTCTCTCTTTCTATTTCCTGATCACATGTCCTGTTGTGCTCAGGGCCCTCTTTTCGTATGGGCTCAATGGGCTCTTGCCCAAGGGCCCCAGGATTAAAAGGGCCCTAGGCTGATAGCTGAGGGTCCCCTCTTTCCAGGGGTACCAGATTTTTGAAAATCGGCACAGGGGAACCGGAGATATCTGGCTTCAAAGCAGTGGTCCCCATCCAAGCCTGTTAATTGTTCTTCCCAGCCAGATATCTCGGGTTTTGTCTGACAGAGTTTTTCTGAGCATACAATCCAAAAGCTGTGACTCTCCCCTTTCAGTGGACACTGGCAGCTTGTCTCTACTATGTCCAGAACCAGAGATATCAGCCTTCAAGCAGCTGGTCTCTGCTCCAGCTCCACACGCCTAATATGCAGTTTTATATTTTTGTTGGTGGATTGCGCTGGCTCCTGAAGTCTGATCCTCACGTCCCTAGTATCTGCAGTAAAGCAAGCTGCCCTGACCCCCGGAAAAATAAGATTTTACTTACCGATAAATCTATTTCTCGTAGTCCGTAGTGGATGCTGGGACTCCGTCAGGACCATGGGGATTAGCGGCTCCGCAGGAGACAGGGCACAAAAATAAAAGCTTTAGGACTAGGTGGTGTGCACTGGCTCCTCCCCCTATGACCCTCCTCCAAGCCTCAGTTAGGATACTGTGCCCGGACGAGCGTACACAATAAGGAAGGATTTTGAATCCCGGGTAAGACTCATACCAGCCACACCAATCACACCGTACAACTTGTGATCTGAACCCAGTTAACAGTATGACAAACGTAGGAGCCTCTGAACAGACTGCTCACAACAATAACAACTAGAGATGAGCGGGTTCGGTTTCTCTGAATCCGAACCCGCACGAACTTCATGTTTTTTTTCACGGGTCCTAGCGACTCGGATCTTCCCGCCTTGCTCGGTTAACCCGAACGTCATCATGACGCTGTCGGATTCTCGCGAGACTCGGATTCTATATAAGGAGCCGCGCGTCGCCGCCATTTTCACACGTGCATTGAGATTGATAGGGAGAGGACGTGGCTGGCGTCCTCTCCATTTAGATTAGAAGAGAGAGAGAGAGAGATTGACCTGATTTACTGGAGCTTAGGAGTACTGTAGAACTGTAGAGAGTGCAGAGTTTACTAGTGACTGACCACAGTGACCACCAGACAGTGCAGTTTTATTTAATATATCCGTTCTCTGCCTGAAAAAAACGATACACAGTGACTCAGTCACATACCATATCTGTGTGCACTGCTCAGCCCAGTGTGCTGCATCATCTATGTATATATCTGACTGTGCTCAGCTCACACATCTTATAATTGTGGGGGAGACTGGGGAGCACTGCAGTGCCAGTTATAGGTTATAGCAGGAGCCAGGAGTACATATTATTATTAAAATTAAACAGTGCACACTTTTGCTGCAGGAGTGCCACTGCCAGTGTGACTGACCAGTGACCTGACCACACTGACCACCAGTATAGTTAGTAGTATAGTATACTATATTGTGATTGCCTGAAAAAGTTAAACACTCGTATCTGACTGTGCTCAGCTCACACATCTTATAATTGTGGGGGAGACTGGGGAGCACTGCAGTGCCAGTTATAGGTTATAGCAGGAGCCAGGAGTACATATTATTATTAAAATTAAACAGTGCACACTTTTGCTGCAGGAGTGCCACTGCCAGTGTGACTGACCAGTGACCTGACCACACTGACCACCAGTATAGTTAGTAGTATAGTATACTATATTGTGATTGCCTGAAAAAGTTAAACACTCGTCGTGTGACTTCACTTGTGTGGTGTTTTTTTTTTTTATTCTATAAAAAACTCATTCTGCTGACAGACAGTGTCCAGCAGGTCCGTCATTATATAATATATACCTGTCCGGCTGCAGTAGTGATATATATATATTTTTTATATCATTATTTATCATCCAGTCGCAGCAGACACAGTACGGTAGTTCACGGCTGTAGCTACCTCTGTGTCGGCACTCGGCAGTCCGTCCATAATTGTATACCACCTACCCGTGGTTTTGTTTTTTTCTTCTTTATACATACATACTACTACTACATCTCTTTATCAACCAGTCTATATTAGCAGCAGACACAGTACAGTACGGTAGTCCACGGCTGTAGCTACCTCTGTGTCGGCACTCGGCAGTCCGTCCATAATTGTATACCACCTACCCGTGGTTTTTTTTTCTTTCTTCTTTATACATACATACTACTACTACTACATCTCTTTATCAACCAGTCTATATTAGCAGCAGACACAGTACAGTACGGTAGTCCACGGCTGTAGCTACCTCTGTGTCGGCACTGGGCAGTCCGTCCATAATTGTATACCACCTACCCGTGGTTTTTTTTTCTTTCTTCTTTATACATACATACTACTACTACATCTCTTTATCAACCAGTCTATATTAGCAGCAGACACAGTACAGTACGGTAGTCCACGGCTGTAGCTACCTCTGTGTCGGCACTGGGCAGTCCGTCCATAATTGTATACCACCTACCCGTGTTTTTTTTTTCTTTCTTCTTTATACATACATACTACTACTACTACATCTCTTTATCAACCAGTCTATATTAGCAGCAGACACAGTACAGTACGGTAGTCCACGGCTGTAGCTACCTCTGTGTCGGCACTGGGCAGTCCGTCCATAATTGTATACCACCTACCCGTGGTTTTTTTTTCTTTCTTCTTTATACATACATACTACTACTACATCTCTTTATCAACCAGTCTATATTAGCAGCAGACACAGTACAGTACGGTAGTCCACGGCTGTAGCTACCTCTGTGTCGGCACTGGGCAGTCCGTCCATAATTGTATACCACCTACCCGTGGTTTTTTTTTCTTTCTTCTTTATACATACATACTACTACTACATCTCTTTATCAACCAGTCTATATTAGCAGCAGACACAGTACAGTACGGTAGTCCACGGCTGTAGCTACCTCTGTGTCGGCACTGGGCAGTCCGTCCATAATTGTATACCACCTACCCGTGGTTTTTTTTTCTTTCTTCTTTATACATACATACTACTACTACATCTCTTTATCAACCAGTCTATATTAGCAGCAGACACAGTACAGTACGGTAGTCCACGGCTGTAGCTACCTCTGTGTCGGCACTGGGCAGTCCGTCCATAATTGTATACCACCTACCCGTGGTTTTTTTTTCTTTCTTCTTTATACATACATACTACTACTACATCTCTTTATCAACCAGTCTATATTAGCAGCAGACACAGTACAGTATGGTAGTCCACGGCTGTAGCTACCTCTGTGTCGGCACTCGGCAGTCCGTCCATAATTGTATACCACCTACCCGTGGTTTTTTTTTCTTTCTTCTTTATACATACATACTACTACTACATCTCTTTATCAACCAGTCTATATTAGCAGCAGACACAGTACAGTACGGTAGTCCACGGCTGTAGCTACCTCTGTGTCGGCACTCGGCAGTCCATCCATAATTGTATACTAGTATCCATCCATCTCCATTGTTTACCTGAGGTGCCTTTTAGTTGTGCCTATTAAAATATGGAGAACAAAAATGTTGAGGTTCCAAAATTAGGGAAAGATCAAGATCCACTTCCACCTCGTGCTGAAGCTGCTGCCACTAGTCATGGCCGAGACGATGAAATGCCAGCAACGTCGTCTGCCAAGGCCGATGCCCAATGTCATAGTACAGAGCATGTCAAATCCAAAACACCAAATATCAGTAAAAAAAGGACTCCAAAACCTAAAATAAAATTGTCGGAGGAGAAGCGTAAACTTGCCAATATGCCATTTACCACACGGAGTGGCAAGGAACGGCTGAGGCCCTGGCCTATGTTCATGGCTAGTGGTTCAGCTTCACATGAGGATGGAGGCACTCAGCCTCTCGCTAGAAAAATGAAAAGACTCAAGCTGGCAAAAGCAGTAGCACCGCAAAGAACTGTGCGTTCTTCGAAATCCCAAATCCACAAGGAGAGTCCAATTGTGTCGGTTGCGATGCCTGACCTTCCCAACACTGGACGTGAAGAGCATGCGCCTTCCACCATTTGCACGCCCCCTGCAAGTGCTGGAAGGAGCACCCGCAGTCCAGTTCCTGATAGTCAGATTGAAGATGTCAGTGTTGAAGTACACCAGGATGAGGAGGATATGGGTGTTGCTGGCGCTGGGGAGGAAATTGACCAGGAGGATTCTGATGGTGAGGTGGTTTGTTTAAGTCAGGCACCCGGGGAGACACCTGTTGTCCGTGGGAGGAATAGGGCCGTTGACATGCCTGGTGAAAATACCAAAAAAATCAGCTCTTCGGTGTGGAAGTATTTCACCAGAAATGCGGACAACAGGTGTCAAGCCGTGTGTTCCCTTTGTCAAGCTGTAATAAGTAGGGGTAAGGACGTTAACCACCTCGGAACATCCTCCCTTATACGTCACCTGCAGCGCATTCATAATAAGTCAGTGACAAGTTCAAAAACTTGGGCCGACAGCGGAAGCAGTCCACTGACCAGTAAATCCCTTCCTCTTGTAACCAAGCTCACGCAAACCACCCCACCAACTCCCTCAGTGTCAATTTCCTCCTTCCCCAGGAATGCCAATAGTCCTGCAGGCCATGTCACTGGCAATTCTGACGAGTCCTCTCCTGCCTGGGATTCCTCCGATGCATCCTTGCGTGTAACGCCTACTGCTGCTGGCGCTGCTGTTGTTGCTGCTGGGAGTCGATGGTCATCCCAGAGGGGAAGTCGTAAGCCCACTTGTACTACTTCCAGTAAGCAATTGACTGTCCAACAGTCCTTTGCGAGGAAGATGAAATATCACAGCAGTCATCCTGTTGCAAAGCGGATAACTGAGTCCTTGACAACTATGTTGGTGTTAGACGTGCGTCCGGTATCCGCCGTTAGTTCACAGGGAACTAGACAATTTATTGAGGCAGTGTGCCCCCGTTACCAAATACCATCTAGGTTCCACTTCTCTAGGCAGGCGATACCGAGAATGTACACGGACGTCAGAAAAAGACTCACCAGTGTCCTAAAAAATGCAGTTGTACCCAATGTCCACTTAACCACGGACATGTGGACAAGTGGAGCAGGGCAGGGTCAGGACTATATGACTGTGACAGCCCACTGGGTAGATGTATGGACTCCCGCCGCAAGAACAGCAGCGGCGGCACCAGTAGCAGCATCTCGCAAACGCCAACTCTTTCCTAGGCAGGCTACGCTTTGTATCACCGCTTTCCAGAATACGCACACAGCTGAAAACCTCTTACGGCAACTGAGGAAGATCATCGCAGAATGGCTTACCCCAATTGGACTCTCCTGTGGATTTGTGGCATCGGACAATGCCAGCAATATTGGCCCTCATTCTGAGTTGATCGCAGCAGCAAGAAAGTTAGCAATTGGGCAAAACCATGTGCACTGCAGGAGGGGTAGATATAACATGTGCAGAGGGAGTTAGATTTGGGTGTGGTGTGTTCAATCTGCAATCTAATTTGCAGTGTAAAAATAAAGCAGCCAGTATTTACCCTGCACAGAAACAAAATAACCCACCCAAATCTAACTCTCTCTGCACATAATATATCTGCTTCCCCTGCAGTGCACATGGATTTGCCCAATTGCTAACTTTCTTGCTGCTGCGATCAACTCAGAATGAGGGCCATTGTGTGTGCATTAAATATGGGCAAATTCCAGCACGTCCCATGTTTTGCACATACCTTGAATTTGGTGGTGCAGAATTTTTAAAAAAACGACAGGGGCGTGCAAGAGATGCTGTCGGTGGCCAGAAGAATTGCGGGACACTTTCGGCGTACAGGCACCACGTACAGAAGACTGGAGCACCACCAAAAACTACTGAACCTGCCCTGCCATCATCTGAAGCAAGAAGTGGTAACGAGGTGGAATTCAACCCTCTATATGCTTCAGAGGTTGGAGGAGCAGCAAAAGGCCATTCAAGCCTATACAATTGAGCACGATATAGGAGGTGGAATGCACCTGTCTCAAGCGCAGTGGAGAATGATTTCAACGTTGTGCAAGGTTCTGATGCCCTTTGAACTTGCCACACGTGAAGTCAGTTCAGACACTGCCAGCCTGAGTCAGGTCATTCCCCTCATCAGGCTTTTGCAGAAGAAGCTGGAGGCATTGAAGAAGGAGCTAAAAGGGAGCGATTCCGCTAGGCATGTGGGACTTGTGGATGCAGCCCTTAATTCGCTTAACAAGGATTCACGGGTGGTCAATCTGTTGAAATCAGAGCACTACATTTTGGCCACCGTGCTCGATCCTAGATTTAAAACCAACCTTGGATCTCTCTTTCCGGCAGACACAAGTCTGCTGGGGTGCAAAGACCTGCTGGTGACAAAATTGTCAAGTCAAGCGGAACGCGACCTGTCAACATCTCCTCCTTCACATTCTCCCGCAACTGGGGGTGCGAGGAAAAGGCTCAGAATTCCGAGCCCACCCGCTGGCGGTGATGCAGGGCAGTCTGGAGCGACTGCTGATGCTGACATCTGGTCCGGACTGAAGGACCTGACAACGATTACGGACATGTCGTCTACTGTCACTGCATATGATTCTCTCAACATTGAAAGAATGGTGGAGGATTATATGAGTGACCGCATCCAAGTAGGCACGTCACACAGTCCGTACTTATACTGGCAGGAAAAAGAGGCAATTTGGAGGCCCTTGCACAAACTGGCTTTATTCTACCTAAGTTGCCCTCCCACAAGTGTGTACTCCGAAAGAGTGTTTAGTGCCGCCGCTCACCTTGTCAGCAATCGGCGTACGAGGTTACATCCAGAAAATGTGGAGAAGATGATGTTCATTAAAATGAATTATAATCAATTCCTCCGCGGAGACACTGACCAGCAGCAATTGCCTCCACAAAGTACACAGGGAGCTGAGATGGTGGATTCCAGTGGGGACGAATTGATAATCTGTGAGGAGGGGGATGTACACGGTGATATATCGGAGGATGATGATGAGGTGGACATCTTGCCTCTGTAGAGCCAGTTTGTGCAAGGAGAGATTAATTGCTTCTTTTTTGGTGGGGGTCCAAACCAACCCGTCATATCAGTCACAGTCGTGTGGCAGACCCTGTCACTGAAATGATGGGTTGGTTAAAGTGTGCATGTCCTGTTTATACAACATAAGGGTGGGTGGGAGGGCCCAAGGACAATTCCATCTTGCACCTCTTTTTTCTTTTATTTTTCTTTGCGTCATGTGCTGTTTGGGGAGGGTTTTTTGGAAGGGACATCCTGCGTGACACTGCAGTGCCACTCCTAGATGGGCCCGGTGTTTGTGTCGGCCACTAGGGTCGCTAATCTTACTCACACAGCTACCTCATTGCGCCTCTTTTTTTCTTTGCGTCATGTGCTGTTTGGGGAGGGTTTTTTGGAAGGGACATCCTGCGTGACACTGCAGTGCCACTCCTAGATGGGCCAGGTGTTTGTGTCGGGCACTTGGGTCGCTGAGCTTAGTCACACAGCTACCTCATTGCACCTCTTTTTTTCTTTGCGTCATGTGCTGTTTGGGGAGTGTTTTTTGGAAGGGCCATCCTGCGTGACACTGCAGTGCCACTCCTAGATGGGCCAGGTGTTTGTGTCGGCCACTAGGGTCGCTTAGCTTAGTCATCCAGCGACCTCGGTGCAAATTTTAGGACTAAAAATAATATTGTGAGGTGTGAGGTATTCAGAATAGACTGAAAATGAGTGGAAATTATGGTTTTTGAGGTTAATAATAATATGGGATCAAAATGACCCCCAAATTCTATGATTTAAGCTGTTTTTTAGGGTTTTTTGAAAAAAACACCCGAATCCAAAACACACCCGAATCCGACAAAAAAAATTCGGTGAGGTTTTACCAAAACGCGGTCGAACCCAAAACACGGCCGCGGAACCGAACCCAAAACCAAAACACAAAACCCGAAAAATTTCAGGCGCTCATCTCTAATAACAACCCGATTTTTTTGTAACAATAACTATGTACAAGTATTGCAGACAATCCGCACTTGGGATGGGCGCCCAGCATCCACTACGGACTACGAGAAATAGATTTATCGGTAAGTAAAATCTTATTTTCTCTGACGTCCTAGTGGATGCTGGGACTCCGTCAGGACCATGTGGATTATACCAAAGCTCCCAAACGGGCGGGAGAGTGCGGATGACTCTGCAGCACCGAATGAGAGAACTCCAGGTCCTCTTTAGCCAGGGTATCAAATTTGTAGAATTTTACAAACGTGTTCTCCCCCGACCACGTAGCTGCTCGGCAGAGTTGTAATGCCGAGACCCCTCGGGCAGCCGCCCAAGATGAGCCCACCTTCCTTGTGGAATGGGCCTTGATAGATTTAGGCTGTGGCAGGCCTGCCACAGAATGTGCAAGTTGAATTGTGCTACAAATCCAACGAGCAATCGTCTGCTTAGAAGCAGGAGCACCCAGCTTGTTGGGTGCATACAGGATAAACAGCGAGTCAGATTTTCTGACTCCAGCCGTCCTTGAAATATATATTTTCAATGCCCTGACAACGTCCAGCAACTTGGAATCCTCCAAATCGCTAGTAGCCGCAGGCACCACAATAGGCTGGTTCAGGTGAAACGCTGAAACCACCTTAGGCAGAAACTGAGGACGCGTCCGCAGTTCTGCCCTGTCCGAATGGAAAATCAGATATGGGCTTTTATACGATAAAGCCGCCAATTTTGACACTCTCCTGGCTGAAGCCAGGGCCAGTAGCATGGTTACTTTCCATGTAAGATATTTCAAATCCACCGATTTGAGTGGCTCAAACCAATGGGATTTGAGAAAATCCAAAACTACATTAAGATCCCACGGAGCCACTGGGGGCACAACCGGGGGCTGTATATGTAGTACTCCTTTTACAAAAGTCTGGACTTCAGGAACTGAAGCCAATTCTTTCTGGAAGAAAATCGACAGGGCCGAAATTTGAACCTTAATGGACCCCAACTTGAGGCCCATAGTCAATCCTGTTTGCAGGAAATGTAGGAATCGACCCAGTTGAAATTCCTCCGTCGGGGCCTTCCTGGCCTCACACCACGCAACATATTTTCTCCAAATGCGGTGATAATGTTGTGCAGTCACCTCCTTCCTGGCTTTTACCAGGGTAGGGATGACCTCTTCCGGAATGCCTTTTTCCCTTAGAATTCGGCGTTCAACCGCCATGCCGTCAAACGCAGCCGCGGTAAGTCTTGGAATAGACACGGTCCCTGCTGAAGCAGGTCCCGTCTTAGAGGTAGAGGCCACGGATCTTCCGTGAGCATCTCCTGAAGTTCCGGGTACCAAGTTCTTCTTGGCCAATCCGGAGCCACGAGTATCGTTCTTACTCCCTTTTGCCGTATAATTCTCAGTACTTTTGGTATGAGAGGCAGAGGAGGAAACACATACACTGACTGGAACACCCACGGTGTTACCAGAGCGTCCACAGCTATTGCCTGAGGGTCTCTTGACCTGGCGCAATACCTGTCCAGTTTTTTGTTGAGGCGGGACGCCATCATATCCACCTTTGGTTTTTCCCAACGGTTCACAATCATGTGGAAGACTTCTGGATGAAGTCCCCACTCTCCCGGGTGTAGATCGTGTCTGCTGAGGAAGTCCGCTTCCCAGTTGTCCACTCCCGGAATGAACACTGCTGACAGTGCTATCACATGATCTTCCGCCCAGCGAAGAATCCTTGCAGCTTCTGCCATTGCCCTCCTGCTTCTTGTGCCGCCCTGTCTGTTTACGTGGGCGACTGCCGTGATGTTGTCCGACTGGATCAACACCGGCTGACCCTGAAGCAGGGGTTTTGCCAGGCTTAGAGCATTGTAAATCGCTCTTAGCTCCAGTATATTTATGTGAAGAGACATCTCCAGGCTTGACCACACTCCCTGGAAGTTTCTTCCCTGTGTGACCGCTCCCCAGCCTCTCAGACTGGCATCCGTGGTCACCAGGACCCAGTCCTGTATGCCGAATCTGCGGCCCTCTAACAGATGAGCACTCTGCAACCACCACAGAAGAGACACCCTTGTCCGTGGAGACAAAGTTATCCGCTGATGCATCTGCAGATGCGATCCGGACCATTTGTCCAGCAGATCCCACTGAAAAGTTTGTGCGTGGAATCTGCCGAATGGAATCGCTTCGTAAGAAGCCACCATTTTTCCCAGGACTCTTGTGCATTGATGCACAGACACTTTTCCTGGTTTTAGGAGGTTCCTGACAAGTTCGGATAACTCCCTGGCTTTCTCCTCCGGAAGAAACACCTTTTTCTGAACCGTGTCCAGAATCATTCCCAGGAACAGCAGACGTGTCGTCGGGGTCAATTGAGATTTTGGAAAATTCAGAATCCACCCGTGCTGTTGCAGCACTACTTGGGTTAGTGCTACTACGTCCCCCAGCTGTTCTCTGGACCTTGCCCTTATCAGGAGATCGTCCAAGTAAGGGATAATTAATACGCCTTTTCTTCGCAGAAGAAACATCATTTCGGCCATTACCTTGGTAAAGACCCGAGGTGCCGTAGACAATCCAAACGGCAGCGTCTGAAACTGATAATGACAGTTTTGCACCACGAACCTGAGGTACCCTTGATGTGAAGGGCAAATTGGGACATGCAGGTAAGCATCCTTGATGTCCAGGGACACCATAAAGTCCCCTTCTTCCAGATTCGCTATCACTGCTCTGAGTGACTCCATCTTGAACTTGAATTTTTGTATGTACAGGTTCAAAGATTTCAGATTTAGAATAGGTCTTACCGAGCCGTCCGGCTTCGGTACCACAAATAGTGTGGAATAATACCCCTTTCCCTGTTGTAGGAGGGGTACCTTGACTATCACCTGCTGAGAATACAGCTTGTGAATGGCTTCCAATACCGTCGCCCTGTCTGAGGGAGACGTTGGCAGAGCAGACTTTAGGAACCGGCGAGGGGGAGACTTCTCGAATTCCAACCTGTAACCCTGAGATACTACCTGCAGGATCCAGGGGTCCACCTGTGAGTGAGCCCACTGTGCGCTGAAATTCTTAAGTCGACCCCCCACCGCCCCTGAGTCCGCTTGTAAAGCCCCAACGTCATGCTGAGGGCTTTGCAGAAGCCGGGGAGGGCTTCTGCTCCTGGGAGGGAGCTGCTTGGTGCACTCTCTTACCCTTTCCTTTGCCTCGGGGCAGATATGACTGTCCTTTTGCCTGCTTGTTCTTATAGGAACGAAAGGACTGCGGCTGAAAAGACGGTGTCTTTTTCTGTTGGGAGGGGACCTGAGGTAAAAAATAAGAATTTACTTACCGATAATTCTATTTCTCGTAGTCCGTAGTGGATGCTGGGGACTCCGTCAGGACCATGGGGAATAGCGGCTCCGCAGGAGACAGGGCACAAAAATAAAGCTTTAGGATTAGGTGGTGTGTACTGGCTCCTCCCCCTATGACCCTCCTCCAAGCCTCAGTTAGGATACTGTGCCCGGACGAGCGTACACAATAAGGAAGGATATTGAATCCCGGGTAAGACTCATACCAGCCACACCAATCACACCGTATAACTTGTGATCTGAACCCAGTTAACAGTATGACAAACGTAGGAGCCTCTAAACAGACGGCTCACAACAATAACAACCCGAATTTGTTTGTAACAATAACTATGTACAAGTATTGCAGACAATCCGCACTTGGGATGGGCGCCCAGCATCCACTACGGACTACGAGAAATAGAATTATCGGTAAGTAAATTCTTATTTTCTCTAACGTCCTAAGTGGATGCTGGGGACTCCGTCAGGACCATGGGGATTATACCAAAGCTCCCAAACGGGCGGGAGAGTGCGGATGACTCTGCAGCACCGAATGAGAGAACTCAAGGTGCTCCTCAGCCAGGGTATCAAATTTGTAGAATTTTGCAAACGTGTTTGCCCCTGACCAAGTAGCAGCTCGGCAGAGTTGTAATGCCGAGACCCCCCGGGCAGCCACCCAGGATGAGCCCAGTTTCCTTGTGGAATGGGCCTTGACAGATTTAGGTTGTTGCAAGCCTGCCACAGAATGTGCAAGTTGAATTGTGCTACAAATCCAACGAGCAATCGTCTGCTTAGAAGCAGGAGCACC
This sequence comes from Pseudophryne corroboree, assembly GCF_028390025.1. Classification (NCBI taxonomy): domain Eukaryota; kingdom Metazoa; phylum Chordata; class Amphibia; order Anura; family Myobatrachidae; genus Pseudophryne; species Pseudophryne corroboree. The sequence continues at coordinate 726,305,231 of NC_086449.1, forward strand.
CATCTTGTTGGGTGCATACAATATAAACAGTGAGTCAGACTTTCTGACTCCCGCCGTTCTTGAAATATATATTTTCAATGCCCGGACCACGTCCAACAACTTGGAATCCTCCAAATTGTTAGTAGCCGCAGGCACCACAATAGGCTGGTTCAGGTGAAACGCTGACACCACCTTAGGCAGAAAATGAGGACGCGTCCGCAGTTCTGCCCTGTCCGTATGGAAAATCAGATATGGGCTCTTATATGATAAAGCCTCCAATTCTGATACTCTCCTGGCTGAAGCCAGGGCCAGTAGCATGGTTACTTTCCATGTAAGATACTTCAACTCCACCGATTTGAGCGGCTCAAACCAATGGGATTTGAGAAAATCCAAGACTACATTAAGATCCCACGGTGCCACTGGGGGCACAACCGGGGGCTGTATATGTAGTACTCCTTTTACAAAAGTCTGGACTTCAGGAACTGAAGCCAATTCTTTCTGGAAGAAAATCGACAGGGCCGAAATTTGAACCTTAATGGACCCCAATTTGAGGCCCATAGACAATCCTGTTTGCAGGAAATGTAGGAATCGACCCAGTTGAAATTCCTCCGTGGGGGCCTTCCTGGCCTCACACCACGCAACATATTTTCTCCAAATGTGGTGATAATGTTGTGCAGTCACCTCCTTCCTGGCTTTTACCAGTGTAGGAATGACCTCTTCCGGAATGCCTTTTTCCCTTAGAATTCGGCGTTCAACCGCCATGCCGTCAAACGCAGCCGCGGTAAGTCTTGGAATAGACACGGTCCCTGCTGAAGCAGGTCCCGTCTTAGAGGTAGAGGCCACGGATCCTCCGTGAGCATCTCTTGAAGTTCCGGGTACCAAGTTCTTCTTGGCCAATCCGGAGCCACTAGTATCGTTCTTACTCCCTTTTGCCGTATAATTCTCAGTACTTTTGGTATGAGAGGCAGAGGAGGGAACACATACACTGACTGGAACACCCACGGTGTTACCAGAGCGTCCACAGCTATTGCCTGAGGGTCTCTTGACCTGGCGCAATACCTGTCCAGTTTTTTGTTGAGGCGGGACGCCATCATATCCACCATTGGTTTTTCCCAACGGTTCACAATCATGTGGAAGACTTCTGGATGAAGTCCCCACTCTCCCGGGTGTAGATCGTGTCTGCTGAGGAAGTCTGCTTCCCAGTTGTCCACTCCCGGAATGAATACTGCTGACAGTGCTATCACATGATCTTCCGCCCAGCGAAGAATCCTTGCAGCTTCTGCCATTGCTGTCCTGCTTATTGTGCCGCCCTGTCTGTTTACGTGGGCGACTGCCGTGATGTTGTCCGACTGGATCAACACCGGCTGACCCTGAAGCAGGGGTTTTGCCAGACTTAGAGCATTGTAAATCGCTCTTAGCTCCAGTATATTTATGTGAAGAGACATCTCCAGGCTTGACCATACTCCCTGGAAGTTTCTTCCCTGTGTGACCGCTCCCCAGCCTCTCAGACTGGCATCCGTGGTCACCAGGACCCAGTCCTGTATGCCGAATCTGCGGCCCTCTAACAGATGAGCACTCTGCAACCACCACAGAAGAGACACCCTTGTCCGTGGCGATAAGGTTATCCGCTGATGCATCTGCAGATGCGATCCGGACCATTTGTCCAGCAGATCCCACTGAAAAGTTTGTGCGTGGAATCTGCCGAATGGAATCGCTTCGTAAGAAGCCACCATCTTTCCCAGGACTCTTGTGCATTGATGCACAGACACTGTCCCTGGTTTTAGGAGGTTCCTGACAAGTTCGGATAACTCCCTGGCTTTCTCCTCCGGAAGAAACACCTTTTTCTGAACCGTGTCCTGAATCATTCCCAGGAACAGCAGACGTGTCGTCGGGGTCAACTGAGATTTTGGAAAATTCAGAATCCACCCGTGTTGTTGCAGCACTAGTTGGGTTAGTGCTACTCCGTCTTCCAGCTGTTCTCTGGACCTTGCCCTTATCAGGAGATCGTCCAAGTAAGGGATAATTAATACGCCTCTTCTTCGTAGAAGGATCATCATTTCGGCCATTACCTTGGTAAAGACCCGAGGTGCCGTGGACAATCCAAACGGCAGCGTCTGAAACTGATAATGACAGTTTTGCACCACGAACCTGAGGTACCCTTGATGTGAAGGGCAAATTGGGACATGCAGGTAAGCATCCTTTATGTCCAGGGACACCATAAAGTCCCCTTCTTCCAGATTCGCTATCACTGCTCTGAGTGACTCCATCTTGAACTTGAATTTTTGTATGTACAGGTTCAAAGATTTCAGATTTAGAATAGGTCTTACCGAGCCGTCCGGCTTCGGTACCACAAATAGCGTGGAGTAATACCCCTTTCCCTGTTGTAGGAGGGGTACCTTGACTATCACCTGCTGAGAAAACAGCTTGTGAATGGCTTCCAATACCGTCGCCCTGTCTGAGGGAGACGTTGGCAAAGCAGACTTTAGGAACCGGCGAGGGGGAGACTTCTCGAATTCCAACCTGTAACCCTGAGATACTACCTGCAGAATCCAGGGGTCCACCTGTGAGCAAGCCCACTGTGCGCTGAAATTCTTGAGTCGACCCCCCACCGCTCCTGAGTCCGCTTGTAAGGCCCCAGCGTCATGCTGAGGGCTTTGCAGAACCCTGGGAGGGCTTCTGTTCCTGGGCAGGGGCTGCTTGCTGCCCTCTCTTACCCCTTCCTCTGCCCCGAGGCAGATATGACTGTCCTTTTGTCCGCTTGTTCTTATAGGACCGAAAGGACTGCGGCTGAAAAGACGGTGTCTTTTTCTGTTGGGAGGGGGTCTGAGGTAAAAAAGTGGATTTTCCGGCAGTTGCCGTGGCCACCAGATCCGATAGACCGACGCCAAATAATTCCTCCCCTTTATACGGCAATACTTCCATATGTCGTTTGGAATCCGCATCACCTGACCACTGTCGCGTCCATAAACTCCTTCTGGCAGATATGGACATCGCATTTACTCTCGATGCCAGAGTGCAAATATCTCTCTGCGCATCTCGCATATAAAGGAAAGCATCCTTTAATTGCTCTATAGTCAATAAAATACTGTCCCTATCCAGGGTATCAATATTTTCAGTCAGGGAATCCAACCAGACGACCCCAGCACTGCACATCCAGGCTGAGGCGATGGCTGGTCGCAGTATAACACCAGTATGTGTGTATATACTTTTTAGGGTAGTTTCCAGTCTCCTATCCGCTGGATCCCTGAGGGCGGCCGTATCAGGAGACGGTAACGCCACTTGTTTTGATAAGCGTGTGAGCGCCTTATCCACCCTAGGGGGTGTTTCCCAGCGCGCCCTAACCTCTGGCGGGAAAGGGTATAATGCTAATAACTTTTTTGAAATTAGCATTTTTCTATCTGGGTTAACCCACGCTTCATCACATACATCATTTAATTCCTCTGATTCAGGAAAAACTACAGGTAGTTTTTTCACCCCCCACATAATACCCCTTTTTGTGGTACTTGCAGTATCAGAGATATGCAAAGCCTCCTTCATTGCCGTGATCATATAACGTGTGGCCCTACTTGAAAATACGTTTGTTTCATCACCGTCGACACTAGATTCAGTGTCTGTGTCTGGGTCTGTGTCGACCGACTGAGGTAAAGGGCGCTTTAAAGCCCCTGACGGTGTCTGAGACGCCTGGGCAGGTACTAACTGGTTTGCCGGCCGTCTCATGTCGTCAACTGAGTTTTGTAATGTGCTGACATTATCACGTAATTCCATAAACAAAGCCATCCATTCCGGTGTCGACTCCCTGGGGGGTGACATCACCATTATCGGCAATTGCTCTGCCTCCACGCCAACATCGTCCTCATACATGTCGACACACACGTACTGACACACAGCAGACACACAGGGAATGCTCTTATCGAAGACAGGACCCCACTAGCCCTTTGGGGAGACAGAGGGAGAGTTTGCCAGCACACACCCAAGCGCTATAATATATATGGGAACAACCTTATATAAGTGTTGTTCCTTATAGCAGCTTAAATATATCCAATATATCGCCAAAAAATGCCCCCCCTCTCTGTTTTACCCTGTTTCTGTAGTGCAGTGCAGGGGAGAGTCCTGGGAGCCTTCCTCACAGCGGAGCTGAGCAGGAAAATGGCGCTGTGTGCTGAGGAGAATAAGCCCCGCCCCCTATTTCGGCGGGCTTTCCTCCCGTAGTTTTAGATAACTGGCATGGGTTAAATACATACATATAGCCTCAATGGCTATATGTGATGTATTCTTTTGCCATAAGGTATTAAAATATTGCTGCCCAGGGCGCCCCCAGCAGCGCCCTGCACCCTCCGTGACCGCTTGGTGTGAAGTGTGTGACAACAATGGCGCACAGCTGCAGTGCTGTGCGCTACCTTCATGAAGACTGAAGAGCCTTCTGCCGCCTGTTTCCGGACCTTCAATCTTCAGCATCTGTAAGGGGGGTCGGCGGCGCGGCTCCGGGACGAACCCCAGGGTGAGACCTGTGTTCCGACTCCCTCTGGAGCTAATGGTGTCCAGTAGCCTAAGAATCCAATCCATCCTGCACGCAGGTGAGTTGAAATTCTCTCCCCTAAGTCCCTCGATGCAGTGAGCCTGTTGCCAGCAGGACTCACTGAAAATAAAAAACCTAAAAAACTTTTTCTAAGCAGCTCTTTAGGAGAGCCACCTAGATTGCACCCTGCTCGGACGGGCACAAAAACCTAACTGAGGCTTGGAGGAGGGTCATAGGGGGAGGAGCCAGTACACACCACCTAATCCTAAAGCTTTATTTTTGTGCCCTGTCTCCTGCGGAGCCGCTATTCCCCATGGTCCTGACGGAGTCCCCAGCATCCACTTAGGACGTTAGAGAAAGGTGGATTTCCCGGCTGTTGCCGTGGCCACCAAATCCGATAGACCGACCCCAAATAATTCCTCCCCTTTATACGGCAATACTTCCATATGCCGTTTGGAATCCGCATCACCTGACCACTGTCGCGTCCATAAACTTCTTCTGGCAGATATGGACATCGCACTTACTCTCGATGCCAGAGTGCAAATATCCCTCTGAGCATCTCGCATATAAAGAAAAGCATCCTTTAATTGCTCTATAGTCAATAAAATACTGTCCCTATCCAGGGTATCAATATTTTCAGTCAGGGAATCCGACCAAACCACCCCAGCACTGCACATCCATGCAGAGGCGATGGCTGGTCGCAGTATAACACCAGTATGAGTGTATATACTTTTCAGGGTAGTTTCCAGCCTCCTATCAGCTGGATCCTTGAGGGCGGCCGTTTCAGGAGACGGTAACGCCACTTGTTTTGATAAGCGTGTGAGTGCCTTATCCACCCTAGGGGGTGTTTCCCAGCGCGCCCTAACCTCTGGCGGGAAAGGATATAATGCCAATAACTTCTTTGAAATTAGCAGTTTTCTATCGGGGTTAACCCACGCTTCATCACACACTTCATTCAATTCCTCTGATTCAGGAAAAACTACAGGTAGTTTTTTCAGACCCCACATAATACCCCTTTTTGTGGTACTTGCAGTATCAGAGATATGCAAAGCCTCCTTCATTGCCGTGATCATATAACGTGTGGCCCTACTGGAAAATACGTTTGTTTCTTCACCGTCGACACTAGATTCGGTGTCCGTGTCTGGGTCTGTGTCGACCGACTGAGGTAAAGGGCGTTTTACAGCCCCTGACGGTGTCTGAGACGCCTGGACAGGTACTAACTGGTTTGCCGGCCGTCTCATGTCGTCAACTGATTTTTGTAACGTGCTGACATTATCACGTAATTCCATAAACAAAGCCATCCATTCCGGTGTCGACTCCCTAGGGGGTGACATCACCATTACCGGCAATTGCTCCGCCTCCACACCAACATCGTCCTCATACATGTCGACACACACGTACCGACACACAGCAGACACACAGGGAATGCTCTTATCGAAGACAGGACCCCACTAGCCCTTTGGGGAGACAGAGGGAGAGTTTGCCAGCACACACCCAAGCGCTATAAATATATAGGAACAACCCTACAGAAGTGTTGTTTCCTTTATAGCAGCTTAATATATCAATATCGCCAAAAAAGTGCCCCCCCTCTCTGTTTTTTTACCCTGTTTCTGTAGTGCAGTGCAGGGGAGAGTCCTGGGAGCCTTCCTCGCAGCGGAGCTGTGCAGGAAAATGGCGCTGTGTGCTGAGGAGATAGGCCCCGCCCCCTATTTCGGCGGGCTCTTCTCCCGGTGTTTGTGAGACCTGGCAGGGGTTAAATACATCCATATAGCCCCAGGGGCTATATGTGATGTATTTTTAGCCAGAACAAGGTATTATCATTGCTGCCCAGGGCGCCCCCCCCCCAGCGCCCTGCACCCTCAGTGACCGCTGGTGTGAAGTGTGCTGACAACAATGGCGCACAGCTGCAGTGCTGTGCGCTACCTCATGAAGACTGAAAAGTCTTCTGCCGCCGGTTTCTGGACCTCTTCACTTTTCGGCATCTGCAAGGGGGTCGGCGGCGCGGCTCCGGGACCGGACTCCATGGCTGGGCCTGTGTTCGATCCCTCTGGAGCTAATGGTGTCCAGTAGCCTAAGAAGCCAATCCATCCTGCACGCAGGTGAGTTCACTTCTTCTCCCCTAAGTCCCTCGTTGCAGTGAGCCTGTTGCCAGCAGGACTCACTGAAAATAAAAAACCTAATAACTTTTTCTAAGCAGCTCTTTAGGAGAGCCACCTAGATTGCACCCTGCTCGGACGGGCACAAAAACCTAACTGAGGCTTGGAGGAGGGTCATAGGGGGAGGAGCCAGTGCACACCACCTAGTCCTAAAGCTTTTATTTTTGTGCCCTGTCTCCTGCGGAGCCGCTAATCCCCATGGTCCTGACGGAGTCCCAGCATCCACTAGGACGTCAGAGAAATTATGAATATTAAGCCCACTCCACTATCCACCCCTCCCCTGTGTATTAAACACCCCCTACCACCCTGGAAGTCATGTACCTGGGCCCCTTCATTCAGCACAATGTCCCCTTCTACAGATTAGTGTTCTCCTTCCTGCCCCATTTGTGCAGTAAAGGAGTAATTAGCAGAAATTATTTCTCCAGGTCCAACATGCTGAGCAAAAGATAGAACCCCCCTACCCCCCGCAGAACATCAAAGATGCTGCAGATAGCACCCCTCACCCCTACCGCTGATGGGTGGATAGGGGCTCCAGTGCATTGCTGTGCCCAGGGGCCTACACTGCTGTTAAGACGGCTCTGGTTGTGCTGCAGGATTCTTAAAGATACACTACCTCATCTTACTATTACTTGGCAGTGCACATAAAGGCTCTATATACATTATATACATAAGATACTACACCGCGAATAGTGGCATTTTCTGGTGGCGGAGCCAGGCGCCCCCCCCCCCCCCCCCCCCCCCCCTCCGAATTTTCATGCAGTGCCTCCTCTCCGAGCTTCTGCCAGAGAGGAGGAATCAGAAGTAGGTAAATATGGTTATAATGTTAGCACGGGTTGGGGTTGTGTTATCGGTGGCCAGTATCCCAGCAGTCAGCATTCCGACGCCGGGCTAATTGCCGCAGAATGCCAGCGAGGGGGGGGGGGGGGGTGGAGTGCAAAAAAGCCTCGTTGGACACCTACGAGTGGGAATAGTCTCCGTTAGTCAGCATGCCGACTGTCAGGATTTCGAGCGGGGCCGGATGTAGGGATCGGTATTGTGACTGGCGGTCACATAACTACATCCCATTAGCACCACATCCACACCCATAACAATACAAAATGGTACACAAGTAGACTTCAGAACTTTTATCTACAGGGGTCAAAATAAGGAAGTTCTCAAATGTAATCATATCGATTCTCAATATACAGCATTTTGGTGCAGGATAACCAAAATATCTTAGGAATGTTTACTGGTTCTCAGGGCCTGATGCCAGAGTCGTACTGGCCAACAGGGGAAAGCCCTGTGGGCCCCATCCCCTCCTCAAAGGCTCAGGTTCCAGACTGTGAACTTAAATGATACTTTATACATACAGTATGTTACATTATACTGCACAGGACTATGGTGTATTCTCTACAGTGCATAGCTGTTATTCATCTGGTACATCATCATGCATGCACTAGCAGTATTTACTGTACATATTAATCAAATGACTCAGACCATGCACTCTCTAATGGTTAGCCAAGCCTCTCAGCATTGGCCCCTACCACTACATTCCCCCGGTGGGCACGTTATGCTCCTGGATTCACCCACTTCCTTAAAGAAGTAGGTGGACCAGATGCTTGATGCCCCAATTTGTGGTGAATTGCATCATCATCGCCCCCGCAAGGGTGGATCGCAATGACACAGTTTAGAGTGCCATGCTCCCTGCACCTCACCCCACCAGCTTCTCTTGGTCAGCGCGGGCAAAAAGTTGGTAAATATGACACGCGGTGACAGCTAGTCTCCACTTCCAGCATGTACAACTGGCAAGCCATCTATGTTCAAATGAACTGACACAAACATACTGTATGGGCCACTCCTTCATTTCCAGTCTTGGTACAGCAGTCGTAAACTCTAGATGTGCTGTGTCTTATCATTTTTACCACTACAGATATATGCATACCCGCCAACATTTTACGCTGGAAAACCGGTTCAAATTTGGAAAAGGGGCGTGACCACGGATAAAGGGGCGTGGCCATGCCCCCTTTCCTATACTTTCAATGGTGATTTAGTGAGTCAAAAATCAGTACAAAGCTCTTTTTGGCCGGTACAGACCATTAAAAAACGGTACTGTACCAGACAAAAAGGTACAGTTGGAGGGTATGTATATGCCACAGACAATAATGGAACTGATTTGCATTACGTAATGGAGTAGCATAGCTCACATGTCCTTATAATCTCTTTTACACCTTGGGGTATTTTCCCGTTTGAGGTCAAAGTTCAATCACGAATGACATCTAAAGTGTAAATATGCAACTTTTTGAATTGATTACGACTAATTTACTAAGCTGCCGTATTCTGCATTTTCGGTTTTTCCGATGTCGATGTCATTCGTTTTTTTAGGCAGTGTTTTACGTGAGTGACTTGTAAAACACTGCCGACTTTAATACAATGAATCTCGGCCGGATCTGAGAGATCCGTGATGGGCTTCATTGTGCACCTTGTTAAAAAAAAAAAAAATGTTTAAACTTAAAAAAAAAATTGCGTGGGGTCCCCCCTCCTAAGCCAAACCAGCCTCGGGCTCTTTAAGCCGGTCCTGGTTGCAAAAATATGGGTAAAAAATTGACAGGGGTTCCCCCATATTTAAGCAACCAGCACCGGGCTCTGCACCTGGTCCTGGTTCCAAAAATACGGGGGACAAAAAGCGTAGGGGTCCCCCGTATTTTTGAAACCAGCACCGGGCTCCACTAGCTGGACAGATAATGCCACAGCCGGGGGTCACTTTTATACAGTGCCTTGCGGCCGTGGCATCAAATATCCAACTAGTCACCCCTGGCCGAGGTACCCTGGGGGAGTGGGGACCCCTTCAATCAAGGGGTCCCCCCCCAGCCACCCAAGGGCCAGGGGTGAAGCCCGAGGCTGTCCCCCCCATCCAATGGGCTGCGGATGGGGGGCTGATAGCCTTTGTTGTAAGTTATGAATATTGTTTTTAGTAGCAGTACTACAAGTTCCAGCAAGCCTCCCCCGCAAGCTGGTACTTGGAGAACCACAAGTACCAGCATGCGGCAGAAAACCGGGCCCGCTGGTACCTGTAGTACTACTACTAAAAAAATACCCCAATAAAGACAATACACACACACCTTGAAAGTATAACTTTAATGCATACATACACACCACCATATACACATACTTACCTTATGTTCACACGAGGGTCGGTCCTCTTCTCCATGTAGAATCCATGGTGTACCTGTTGAAAAAATTCTGCTCACCAAATCCAGTGTAGAGGGCTCCTCGGATAATCCATTTGTAATCCACGTACTTGTAAAAAGAAAAAAACGGGACACCCGACCACGAACTGAAAGGGGCCCCATGTTTTCACATGGGACCCCTTTCCCCGAATGCCAGAAACCCCCTCTGACTGTTGTCTAAGTGGGTTTCTTCAGCCAATCAGGGAGCGCCACGTTGTGGCACCCTCCTGATCGGCTGTGTGCTCCTGTACTGTCTGACAGGCGGCACACGGCAGTGTTACAATGTAGCGCCTATGCGCTCCATTGTAACCAATGGTGGGAACTTTGTGGTCAGCGGTGAGGTCACTTTCGGTCAACCGCTGACCACAAAGTTCCCACCATTGGTTACAATGGAGCGCATAGGCGCTACATTGTAACACTGCCGTGTGCCGCCTGTCAGACAGTACAGGAGCACACAGCCGATCAGGAGGGTGCCACAACGTGGCGCTCCCTGATTGGCTGAAGAAACCCACTTAGGCATCAGTCAGAGGGGGTTTCTGGCATTCGGGGAAAGGGGTCCCATGTGAAAACATGGGGCCCCTTTCAGTTCGTGGTTGGGTGTCCCGTTTTTTTATTTTTACAAGTACGTGGATTACAAATGGATTATCCGAGGAGCCCTCTACACTGGATTTGGTGAGTAGAATTTTTTCAACAGGTACACCATGGATTCTACATGGAGAAGAGGACCGACCCTCGTGTGAACATAAGGTAAGTATGTGTATATGGTGGTGTGTATGTATGCATTAAAGTTATACTTTCAAGGTGTGTGTGTGTATTGTCTTTATTGGGGTATTTTTTAGTAGTAGTACTACAGGTACCAGCGGGCCCGGTTTTCCGCCGCATGCTGGTACTTGTGGTTCTCCAAGTACCAAATTGCGGGGGAGGCTTGCTGGGACTTGTAGTACTGCTACTAAAAACAATATTCATAACTTACAACAAAGGCTATCAGCCCCCCATCCGCAGCCCATTGGATGGGGGGGACAGCCTCGGGCTTCACCCCTGGCCCTTGGGTGGCTGGGGGGGACCCCTTGATTGAAGGGGTCCCCACTCCCCAAGGGTACCCCGGCCAGGGGTGACTAGTTGGATATTTGATGCCACGGCCGCAAGGCACTGTATAAAAGTGACCCCCGGCTGTGGCATTATCTGTCCAGCTAGTGGAGCCCGGTGTTGGTTTAAAAAATACGGGGGACCCCTACGCTTTTTGTCCCCCGTATTTTTGGAACCAGGACCAGGCGCAGAGCCCGGTGCTGGTTGTTTAAATATGGGGAACCCCTGTCAATTTTTTTCCCATATTTTTGCAACCAGGGCCGGCTCAAAGAGCCCGAGGCTGGTTTGGTTTAGGAGGGGGGACCCCACGCATTTTTTTTTTGAAAAATAAAAACATTTCCCACCCCTTCCCACTGAAAAACATGCACGGATCTCATGGATCCGTGCATGCCTATACAAACACAGGATAAAAAAGCAGGTCTGGTATTTTTTAGCACTTTTTCACGATTTGTATTTCATCACGGCAGTGTTTGGCTATTGTCGGCAGTGTTTGTGTTTTGCACTTTTTAGTAAATTCACGATTTCTATCAAATCGCAGGCGTATTTGACCGATGGTGTATTGATTCGTGATTTTTTCCTAGGACTTCCAAAATATTACGAATGCCCTCATCACTGCCGTGATTTTTGCTTAGTAAATTACCGAGATGACACTTTGAAGAAAAAACGGCATCTCGGTCAAAATCGGGACCTTAGTAAATATACCCCCTTGTCTGTGGTTTTGTGATATTCTGTTTCTGGAAACGTCTCTGTGTGTTCATTGTATCATTTTTTCTCTCAGTCTTTGGCAGGATTCTCTTTCTCACGGATTTGGAACAGATCTAAAATATCAGCAGACAAGTGTATCATTTCCAAAGACTGATTTTATAACAGTCTATCTGAGCTAGCTATTAGTACAGCAGGTATGTGCGGTGTAACACACAGCTTGTGACTCATCATTGCAGGCCGACACTTCTTCCTTTCCTACTCTCCCACACACTCCTCCTCTCTCCAAACTCTCAGGGCTCTTTCACACAAATGCGCTGGGAGATAAGTAAAAACGCATGAATGCGAAGGCACTCTAGTCATGCATTTTAACGCATTTTCAATGTGTGTTTCGTAGGGTTGTGTTCTTACCAATGTAACCTACTGTACTATAGTGAATGTACTTATCATATTTTTAAAAACATATTTAATTTTTTTCCAGGCATTTTAGCTATTTTTCTACCTTATATGTGTAAATAAGCACACAACATTCAACTTGTATGTTTTTTTTTGTCACTATGTAAAAGCCGGGATTCAGTCAGTATCCCAGCGGACGGGATCCCGGCAGTCAAAATACCAACGCCGAAATACTGACACTACTCAGAATGCAAAGCCCTGGGCCGGCAATCCCGAATGAGTATCTGCCAGTCACTCTGACAGGTAAGCCGCTGTGGAGGGCGAGGGCGGGTGGTGGGGTGTTAGGTTTAGGCTGCGGGGGGAGGATTACGGTTAGGCGTCGGTGGAGGGGGGCTAGGTTTAGGCTACGGGAAGGTTAGGGGGCCATTGGGCGAAGGTAAGTATTGGAATTCTTAACATCGGGATGCCGAGATTGGTATTCTGACCGCCAGCATCCTGAAAGCCGACATTTAAATCCCAAAGCGTAAACCCCAACTGCCATTTTCACATAAAGGATTATAAACACAGTTTAATAATGACACTTGAACCGGGTACACACTAGACAATATTTTGTCCGACATGTCGTTCCAATGCGGATAGGAGCGATATATCAGCCATATTGTCTAGTGTGTATGTCCGATCTGCGCCACTCCGCCGTCGTTGGCGATGTCTTCTGGTCGGCACTGCTGCAGGGTCAATCAGAAATTATCGCCAGTGATTCCATGCTGCTGAATACTGCATGGCATCCCCTGCCGCTCCGTTGCCCCATTTCATCGGCAAGCTAGTATGCACTTGCCGATGCACGGTCCCGTCCCACGATGTCATCCGAGTACACATCAGTCCAGCATGTACCTGGCTGAAGAAGGTATCACAGGCCCAATGGTGCAACTACTGTTGGAACAGCCTATGCCAAGTAGCTGTTATGCGGAGGAGTCGCCTAGCGATATTGGATTGCTGGTTATGGAGGCTCCCATTCTATTATTGTGGCCATGTAACCTATGAGGTCTAGCATATGCATAATGAAACCCTGGTTGGGAGTGGATGGACAATGTTAAGTTGCTTTGACTGGGTTGCTTCAAAGCATCACAATGTAAAACTTATTATAGAGTGTTTATTTCTCTGACGTCCTAGTGGATGCTGGGGACTCCGTAAGGACCATGGGGAATAGACGGCTCCGCAGGAGACTGGGCACACTAAAAGAAAGATTTGGTACTACCTGGTGTGCACTGGCTCCTCCCACTATGACCCTCCTCCAGACCTCAGTTAGATTTCTGTGCCCGGCCGAGCTGGATGCACACTAGGGGCTCTCCTGAGCTCCTAAAAAGAAAGTATATGTTAGGTTTTTTATTTTACAGTGAGACCTGCTGGCAACAGGCTCACTGCAACGAGGGACTAAGGGGAGAAGAAGCGAACCTACCTGCTTGCAGCTAGCTTGGGCTTCTTAGGCTACTGGACACCATTAGCTCCAGAGGGATCGACCGCAGGACCCGTCCTTGGTGTTCGTTCCCGGAGCCGCGCCGCCGTCCCCCTTACAGAGCCAGAAGCATGAAGATGGTCCGGAAAATCGGCGGCAGAAGACTTCAGTCTTCACCAAGGTAGCGCACAGCACTGCAGCTGTGCGCCATTGCTCCTCATACACACTTCACACTCCGGTCACTGAGGGTGCAGGGCGCTGGGGGGGGCGCCCTGAGCAGCAATAAAAACACCTTGGCTGGCAAAATAATCACAATATATAGCCCCAGAGGCTATATATGTGATAATTACCCCTGCCAGAATCCATAAAAAAGCGTGAGAAAAGTCTGCGAAAAAGGGGCGGAGCTATCTCCCTCAGCACACTGGGTGCCATTTTCTCTTCACAGTGCAGCTGGAAGACAGCTCCCCAGGCTCTCCCCTGTAGTTTTCAGGCTCAAAGGGTTAAAAAGAGAGGGGGGGCACTAAATTTAGGCGCAATATTGTTTATATAAGCAGCTATTGGGGAAAATTCACTCAGTGATAGTGTTAATCCCTACATTATATAGCGCTCTGGTGTGTGCTGGCATACTCTCTCTCTGTCTCCCCAAAGGGCTGTGTGGGGTCCTGTCCTCAGTCAGAGCATTCCCTGTGTGTGTGCGGTGTGTCGGTACGGCTGTGTCGACATGTTTGATGAGGAGACATGTGGAGGCGGAGCAGATGCCGATAAATGTGATGTCGCCCCCTGTGGGGCCGACACCAGAGTGGATGGATAGGTGGAAGGTATTAACCGACAGTGTCAACTCCTTACATAAAAGGCTGGATGACGTAACAGCTGTGGGACAGCCGGCCTCTCAGCCCGCGCCTGCCCAGGCGTCTCAAAGGCCATCAGGGGCTCAAAAAACGCCCGTTACCTCAGATGGCAGACACAGATGTCGACACGGAGTCTGACTCCAGTGTCGACGAGGTTGAGACATATACACAATCCACTAGGAACATCCATTGCATGATCTCGGCAATAAAAATTGTGTTACACATTTCTGACATTAACCCAAGTACCACATAAAAGGGGTTTTATGTTTGGGGAGAAAAAGCAGCCGGTGTTTTGTTCCCCCATCAGATGAGTGAATGAAGTGTGTGAAGAAGCGTGGGTTCCCCCGATAAAAAATTACTGCTGGCGTACCCTTTCCCGCCAGAGGATAGGTCACGTTGGGAGATATCCCCTAGGGTGGATAAGGCACTCACACGTTTGTCATAAAAGGTGGCACTGCCGTCTTAGGATACGGCCACTTTGAAGGAGCCTGCTGATAAAAAGCAGGAGGCTATCCTGAAGTCTGTATATACACACTCAGGTATTATACTGAGACCTGCAATTGCCTCAACATGAATAGTGCTGCTGCAGCAGGGTCTGATACCCTGTTAGATAATATTAATACCCTAGACAGGGAGAATATGGTGCTAACATAGAGCATATTAAAGACATAGTCTTATATATGAGGGATGCACAGAGGGATATTTGCCGGCTGGCGTCCAGAATTAATGCAAGGTCCATTCTGCCAGGAGGGTATTAGAGACCCGGCAGTGGACAGGTGATGCTGACTTTAAAAGGCACATGGAGATTCTGCCTTATAAGGGTGAGAAATTGTTTGGGGATGGTCTCTGGGACCTCGTATCCACAGCAACAGCTGGGAAGAAAAATTTCTACCTCAGGTTTCCTCACACCCTAAGGAAGCACTGTATTATCGGGTACAGTCCTTTCGGCTTCAGAAAAGCAAAGGGGCCAAAGGCGCTTCCTTTTCTGCACAAGGGAAGAAGGAAAAAGCTGCACAGACAGCCAGTTCCCAGGATCAAAAATCTTCCCCCGCTTCCTCTGAGTCCACAACATGACGCTGGGGCTCCACAGATAGGTGCGGTGGGGGCGCGTCTCGGGAACTTCAGGGACCAGTGGGCTTGCCCACAGGTGAATTACTGGGTTCTGCAAGTAGTATCACAGGGATACAAGCTGGAGTTCGAGGCGACTCCCCCTCGCCGTTACCTCACATCAGCCTTGCCTGCTGCCCTCGGATATAGGGAGTTAGTACTGGCGGCATTTCACAAGCTGTACTTCCAGCAGGTGAAATCAAGGTACCCCTCCTTCAACAAGGCCGGGGTTACTATTCCAAAATGTTGTGGTACCGAAACCAGACGGTTCGGTGAGACCCATTCTAAAATTGAAATCCTTGAACACCTATATACGAAGGTTCAAGTTCAAAATCGAATCGCTCAGGGCGATTATTGCAAGCCTGGAGAATTTCAGGGTATCACTGGACATCAAGGATGCTTACCTGCATGTCCCTATTTACCCTCCTCACCAGGAGTACCTCACAATTGTGGTACAGGATTGTCATTACCAATTCCATACGTTGCCGTTGGTCTGTCCCCGGCACCGAGGGTATTTACCAAGGTAATGGCCGAAAGAATTATCCAGTACTTGGACAATCTCCTTATAAAGGCGAGGTCCAGGGAGCAGTTGTTTGTCAGAGTAGCACTATCTCGGGAAGTGCTACAACAGCACGGCTGGATTCTGAATATTCCAAAGTCGCAGCTGGTTCCTACGACGCATCTACTGTTCCTGGGGATGGTTCTGGACACAGAACAGAAAAAAGTGTTTCTCCCGCAGGAGAAAGCCAAGGAGCTGTCATCTCTAGTCAGAGGCCTCCTGAAACCAAAACAGGTGTCGGTGCATCACTGCACGCGAGTCCTGGGAAAATTGGTAGCTTCCTACGAAGCAATTCCATTCGGCGGGTTCCATGCAAGAACTTTTCAGTGGGACCTCTTGGACGGGATCGCATCTTCAGATGCATCGGCTGATAACACTGTCTCCAAGGACCAGGGTGTCTCTGCTGTGGTGGCTGCAGAGTGCTCATCTTCTAGAGGGCCGCAGATTCGGCATACAGGACTGGGTCCTGGTGACCACGGATGCCAGCCTTCGAGGCTGGGGGGCAGTCACACAGGGAAGAAATTTCCAAGGACTTTGGTCAAGTCAGGAGTCGTCCCTACACATAAATATTCTGGAACTGAGGGCCATTTACAATGCCCTAAGTCAGGCAAGACCCCTGCTTCAAAACCAGCCGGTACTGATCCAATCAGACAACATCACGGCAGTCGCCCATGTAAACCGACAGGGCGGCACAAGAAGCAGGATGGCGTGCCAGAAGCCACAAGGATTCTCCGATGGGCGGAAAATCACGTCTTAGCACTGTCAGCAGTGTTCATTCCGGGAGTGGACAACTGGGAAGCAGACTTCCTCAGCAGACACGACCTACACCCGGGAGAGTGGGGACTTCATCCAGAAGTCTTCAAACTGTTGGTAAACCGTTGGGAAAGGCCACAGGTGGACATGATGGCGTCCCGCCTCAACAAAAAGCTAGAGATATTGCGCCAGGTCAAGGGACCCTCAGGCGATAGCTGTGGACGCTCTAGTGACACCGTGGGTGTACCAGTCGGTTTATGTGTTCCCTTCTCTGCCTCTCATACCAAAGGTACTGAGAATAATAAGAAGGCGAGGAGTAAGAACCATACTCGTAGTTCCGAATTGGCCAAGAAGAGCTTGGTACCCAGAGCTTCAAGAAATGATATCAGAGGATCCATGGCCTCTACCGCTCAGACAGGATCTGCTACAGCAGGGGCCCTGTCTGTTCCAAGACTTCCCGCGGCTGCGTTTGACGGCATGGCGGTTGAATTCCGGATCCTAAAGGAAAAGGGCATTCCGGAGGAAGTCATTCCTACGCTGATAAAAGCCAGGAAAGAAGTAACCGCAAACCATTATCACCGCATTTGGCGAAAATATGTTGCGTGGTGTGAGGCCAGGAAGGCCCCTTCAGAGGAATTTCAACTGGGTCGTTTTCTGCACTTCCTACAGTCAGGAGTGACTATGGGCCTAAAATTGGGTTCCATTAAGGTCCAGATTTCGGCTCTGTCGATTTTCTTCCAGAAAGAACTGGCTTCACTGCCTGAAGTTCAGACTTTTGTAAAGGGAGTGCTTCATATTCAGCCCCCTTTTGTGCCTCCTGTGGCACCTTGGGATCTCAATGTGGTGTTGAGTTTCCTAAAATCACATTGGTTTGAACCACTTAAAACCGTGGATCTCAAATATCTCACGTGGAAAGTGGTCATGTTATTGGCCTTGGCTTCGGCCAGGCGTGTGTCAGAATTGGCGGCTTTGTCATGTAAAAGCCCTTATCTGATTTTCCATATGGATAGGGCAGAATTGAGGACTCGTCCCCAGTTTCTCCCTAAGGTGGTATCAGCTTTTCACTTGAACCAACCTATTGTAGTGCCTGCGGCTACTAAGGACTTGGAGGATTCCAAGTTACTGGACGTAGTCAGGGCCTTGAAAATTTATGTTTCCAGGACGGCTGGAGTCAGGAAAACTGACTCGCTTTTTATCCTGTATGCACCCAACAAAATAGGTGCTCCTGCTTCTAAGCAGACTATTGCTCACTGGATTTGTAGCACAATTCAGCTGGCGCATTCTGCGGCTGGATTGCCGCATCCTAAATCAGTGAAAGCCCATTCCACGAGGAAGGTGGGCTCATCTTGGGCGGCTGCCCGAGGGGTCTCGGCTTTACAACTTTGCCGAGCTGCTACTTGGTCAGGGGCAAACACGTTTGCTAAATTCTACAAATTTGATACCCTGGCTGAGGAGGACCTTGAGTTCTCTCATTCGGTGCTGCAGAGTCATCCGCACTCTCCCGCCCGTTTGGGAGCTTTGGTATAATCCGAGTCCCCAGCATCCACTAGGACGTCAGAGAAAATAAGATTTTACTCACCGGTAAATCTATTTCTCGTAGTCCGTAGTGGATGCTGGGCGCCCATCCCAAGTGCGGATTGTCTGCAATACTTGTATGTAGTTATTGCCTAACTAAAGGGTTATTGTTGAGCCATCTGTTGAGAGGCTCAGTTGTATTTCATACTGTTAACTGGGTTAAATATCACGAGTTATACGGTGTGATTGGTGTGGCTGGTATGAGTCTTACCCGGGATTCAAAATCCTTCCTTATTGTGTCAGCTCTTCCGGGCACAGTATCCTAACTGAGGTCTGGAGGAGGGTCATAGTGGGAGGAGCCAGTGCACACCAGGTAGTACCAAATCTTTCTTTTAGTGTGCCCAGTCTCCTGCGGAGCCATCTATTCCCCATGGTCCTTACGGAGTCCCCAGCATCCACTACGGACTACGAGAAATAGATTTACCGGTGAGTAAAATCTTGTTTTTTTATCCATGTAAGATTTTTCACACATTTCTCTTCCACTTGTAACACTTCTGACACATGGTAACTGCTCTCACTTATATAACACTTTTAAACACTTTACTTGCTCTCTTTCACTAGTGTGTTGCCTTGGGGTAGTTTGGTTGGTCTGGCTGGGGGGTGTCCCACATTCTAGACCCGAACCCTTAGGGGGAGATTCAAATGTTTGAAACTAGTTGGGAGTCTGTTTTTCCTATCTAATAGACAGGAAAAAACAGACACCCAACCGACTTTTCAAACATTTGAATTACACCCTGTTAGGATGTTAGGAACTTGCCCAATGATGAAGTTATCTGGACGTGGTCGGTAAGCCCATAATCTTGGCCGAGATTATGCAAAAAAAACCCTCTTTTTAAAAGCAAAATTTATTGCAAAATGTATCACAATTCTAATTAGTAATGTTTGAATAGTGCACCTGCATTCTTTCTCTTTGTGGGAGTGGATAGCCAAGCCACCCTAAATTTACTAAGGTGCCCGGCGATTGCCTGTTACACAGACTCACATTCATTTTTGTAAAATTCTACAGCTGTTTGCAAGGAAAGAAAATCAATATTATATTGCAGGCTTTCTCTTACTTGCTTTTTAAGTCAGGGTTGTTTTATCTACTTTCCGATAGGAAGAAGAGGATCAGGGAGACAGGGTGAGCAAGAAAGATCGGAGTTAAAGGAACCTGAAGTATGACTGCCTTTATAGTGTGCTGACAACTATTTCCCTGCACAAAGCCTCTAGAACAGACATAGAACAAAAACAAGCAGCATTTTTCATTACAAACCTGTCTAAAATACTGTTAAATCTGTTTTTATTATTATTTTTCTTCTCAGGTTCCAGCTTTTTTTTACAAAGTAAAATAAAGTCTTATGGATCTTTTCTCACCCATTTCTGTTTAATTGCCCCATATAAAGTCTGGATCTCCTGAGGAAGGAGAAAGAACACATATTGATGTGACTATTGCTATCGACTGGACTGCAGGGAGTAACGCTGAGAAACGCTGGGACTCTAAGCTTGAGGCTGCTGCCATAACAACTCCCATGGAGCTGACGGGGCGTTCCAGGACCTAGTGTGCAGCCTCCACTCTGAGCGGCCTATCTCTCTCTCTCTCTCCCTTGCATGCCTCACATTGTAATGAGGATCGGTGTGAAATTTGAGAGCGGCATAAATACAGTAATCCTGATGGACTGTTCCAACACACTACATGTATGACTGTCTATACCTGACTTTGGAGAATTCCTGTGAGAGAAGTGAGCCTGAAAGATACCTTTATGTGCAAGAATCAAGGTGGTTTTAATATAAGTGTCCTACTTTTGGGAAAATTGGATGGACGGCAATCAGGATAAATGCTGTGGTTTTATGAAGAATGGACTGATAGGAAAATATTTACGTTTGATTTCTGCATGTATTATGAAGAATTGAATTGAGTACTACAGGAGAAATATATGCTGGTATTACTATCCCAGCACCGAGATCTGTTACCCAATTACAGCACTGCCTATCATTCATACTTGCCTACCGCCCTGGATTGGCCGGGAGACTCACGAAAATCGGGTGGCCCTCCCGGACCCCAGAAGAGCAGACAAGTCTCCCAATTTTTAATGTCCCCCCCTACCCGGCCACCCACTTAGTGAGTAAAGTGGGAGGTCCAGCCAGTTGATGACGCGATTCTAGCTGATTCGCGTCATCAGAGCCAAGCCCCCTGCTGTATAATGCCGGTAATATCGGCATTACAGAGTGAGGGCGTGGCTTCAATGACACAATCACTGTAATCACGCCCCCATTCCACATTCGCCCCCTCTAGCCATAATAGCCCGGCCCCGCCCCCCTGCTGAGATGACCTGGCTGCCCTCTCCCGGAGACAGCATCTAGGATGTCGGCAAGTATGCTGTCATTATTGTCAGTGGTCACTTGCACTGTTCCTAGCTTTGGTGAAAAAGACATACCTTCTTGAGGGCTCTGTCCAGCTGTCATGATCAGAACTGCATTGTCCACATCTGCACGGGAGTTGGGAAGCATGACTTGTTTACGCACATTCGCATAGTAGCTCAGCAGAGGTGAATGGAAAAGTTGGTAGGAGTACTAGAGAGTAAAAAGGGGCAGCCTAGCACTTTTCAAAATTAAGTATACCAAAGGCATGCAGTGGGGGAGAGGGTACAAATTACCTGGGCCCAGGTCTGATAGAGGGGCCCAGTGGGGGCCCATGTCCACGCCTCCTTTGATTAGGCCATGCCCTCTGAAAAGTACCTGGGCCCAGATAGGCGCTCTACTACCCTGGCTGGGAGGCATGCCATGCTTCTGTGAGTGGGTGCTTCTGATGTGCTAGACACCCCCCCAAAAGAGGAGTTGCCATGCCCTCAGCATGCTGTGGTCACACCCCCTCCAGTGGGGGCAGGGGGGGTCCAGGAAGTTGTTGCACCCAGGCCTAGAATTTTTCTTGGCTGACCTGAAGGCATGGCCACCCCCAGTATGACACAGACACACACCCTTTGTGACATTGCCATGGCCTCTCCATCCTCTTTGCGATGAAGCCACACACCCTTCCCAATCTGTTCACCTCTAATATTGGGTGGTATGAAAAGACACATCTGAAAACAGGTTTTCACCGCACCCCAGGACAAAAGTTTCTAACTCAGAAATTCTGAATCTTTTTTTTTTTTTATTAAGTAAAATAAGATTTTACTTACCGATAAATCTATTTCTCGTAGTCCGTAGTGGATGCTGGGGACTCCGTCAGGACCATGGGGATTAGCGGCTCCGCAGGAGACAGGGCACAAAAATAAAGCTTTAGGATCAGGTGGTGTGCACTGGCTCCTCCCACTATGACCCTCCTCCAAGCCTCAGTTAGGATACTGTGCCCGGACGAGCGTACACAATAAGGAAGGATTTTGAATCCCGGGTAAGACTCATACCAGCCACACCAATCACACTGTACAACTTGTGATCTGAACCCAGTTAACAGTATGACAACGTAGGAGCCTCTGAACAGACGGCTCACAACAAGAACAACCCGATTTTTTTGTAACAATAACTATGTACAAGTATTGCAGACAATCCGCACTTGGGATGGGCGCCCAGCATCCACTACGGACTACGAGAAATAGATTTATCGGTAAGTAAAATCTTATTTTCTCTAACGTCCTAGTGGATGCTGGGGACTCCGTCAGGACCATGGGGATTATACCAAAGCTCCCAAACGGGCGGGAGAGTGCGGATGACTCTGCAGCACCGAATGAGAGAACTCCAGGTCCTCTTTAGCCAGGGTATCAAATTTGTAGAATTTTACAAACGTGTTCTCCCCCGACCACGTAGCTGCTCGGCAGAGTTGTAATGCCGAGACCCCTCGGGCAGCCGCCCAGGATGAGCCCACCTTCCTTGTGGAATGGGCCTTGACAGATTTAGGCTGTGGCAGGCCTGCCACAGAATGTGCAAGTTGAATTGTGCTACAAATCCAACGAGCAATCGTCTGCTTAGAAGCAGGAGCACCCAACTTGTTGGGTGCATACAGTATAAACAGCGAGTCAGATTTTCTGACTCCAGCCGTCCTTGAAATATATATTTTCAATGCCCTGACAACGTCCAGCAACTTGGAATCCTCCAAATCGCTAGTAGCCGCAGGCACCACAATAGGCTGGTTCAGGTGAAAAGCTGACACCACCTTAGGCAGAAAATGAGGACGCGTCCGCAGTTCTGCCCTGTCCGAATGGAAAATCAGATATGGGCTTTTATACGATAAAGCCGCCAATTCTGACACTCTCCTGGCTGAAGCCAGGGCCAGTAGCATGGTTACTTTCCATGTAAGATATTTCAAATCCGCCGATTTGAGTGGCTCAAACCAATGGGATTTGAGAAAATCCAAAACTACATTAAGGTCCCACGGAGCCACTGGGGGCACAACCGGGGGCTGTATATGTAGTACTCCTTTTACAAAAGTCTGGACTTCAGGAACTGAAGCCAATTCTTTCTGGAAGAAAATCGACAGGGCCGAAATTTGAACCTTAATGGACCCCAACTTGAGGCCCATAGACAATCCTGTTTGCAGGAAATGTAGGAATCGACCCAATTGAAATTCCTCCGTGGGGGCCTTCCTGGCCTCACACCACGCAACATATTTTCTCCAAATGCGGTGATAATGTTGTGCAGTCACCTCCTTCCTGGCTTTAACCAGTGTAGGAATGACCTCTTCTGGAATGCCTTTTTCCCTTAGAATTCGGCGTTCAACCGCCACGCCGTCAAACGCAGCCGCGGTAAGTCTTGGAATAGACACGGTCCCTGCTGAATCAGGTCCCGTCTTAGAGGTAGAGGCCACGGATTTTCCGTGAGCATCTCCTGAAGTTCCGGGTACCAAGTTCTTCTTGGCCAATCCGGAGCCACGAGTATCGTTCTTACTCCCCTTTGCCGTATAATTCTCAGTACTTTGGGTATGAGAGGCAGAGGAGGAAACACATACACTGACTGGAACACCCACGGTGTTACCAGAGCGTCCACAGCTATTGCCTGAGGGTCTCTTGACCTGGCGCAATACCTGTCCAGTTTTTTGTTGAGGCGAGACGCCATCATATCCACCTTTGGTTTTTCCCAACGGTTCACAATCATGTGGAAGACTTCTGGATGAAGTCCCCACTCTCCCGGGTGTAGATCGTGTCTGCTGAGGAAGTCTGCTTCCCAGTTGTCCACTCCCGGAATGAACACTGCTGACAGTGCTATCACATGATCTTCCGCCCAGCGAAGAATCCTTGCAGCTTCTGCCATTGCTCTCCTGCTTCTTGTGCCGCCCTGTCTGTTTACGTGGGCGACTGCCGTGATGTTGTCCGACTGGATCAACACCGGCTGACCCTGAAGCAGGGGTTTTGCCAGGCTTAGAGCATTGTAAATCGCTCTTAGCTCCAGTATATTTATGTGAAGAGACATCTCCAGGCTTGACCATACTCCCTGGAAGTTTCTTCCCTGTGTGACCGCTCCCCAGCCTCTCAGACTGGCATCCGTGGTCACCAGGACCCAGTCCTGTATGCCGAATCTGCGGCCTTCTAACAGATGAGCACTCTGCAACCACCACAGAAGAGACACCCTTGTCCGTGGCGATAAGGTTATCCGCTGATGCATCTGCAGATGCGATCCGGACCATTTGTCCAGCAGATCCCACTGAAAAGTTCGTGCGTGGAATCTGCCGAATGGGATTGCTTCGTAAGAAGCCACCATCTTTCCCAGGACTCTTGTGCATTGATGCACAGACACTTTTCCTGGTTTTAGGAGGTTCCTGACAAGTTCGGATAACTCCTTGGCTTTCTCCTCCGGAAGAAACACCTTTTTCTGAACCGTGTCCAGAATCATTCCCAGGAACAGCAGACGTGTTGTCGGGGTCAACTGAGATTTTGGAAAATTCAGAATCCACCCGTGCTGTTGCAGCACTACTTGGGTTAGTGCTACTCCGTCCTCCAGCTGTTCTCTGGACCTTGCCCTTATCAGGAGATCGTCCAAGTAAGGGATAATTAATACGCCTCTTCTTCGCAGAAGAATCATCATTTCGGCCATTACCTTGGTAAAGACCCGAGGTGCCGTGGACAATCCAAACGGCAGCGTCTGAAACTGATAATGACAGTTTTGCACCACGAACCTGAGGTACCCTTAATGTGAAGGGCAAATTGGGACATGCAGGTAAGCATCTTTTATGTCCAGGGACACCATAAAGTCCCCTTCTTCCAGATTCGCTATCACTGCTCTGAGTGATTCCATCTTGAACTTGAATTTTTGTATGTACAGGTTCAAAGATTTCAGATTTAGAATAGGTCTTACCGAGCCGTCCGGCTTCGGTACCACAAATAGCGTGGAGTAATACCCCTTTTCCTGTTGTAGGAGGGGTACCTTGACTATCACCTGCTGAGAAAACAGCTTGTGAATGGCTTCCAATACCGTCGCCCTGTCTGAGGGAGACGTTGGCAAAGCAGACTTTAGGAACCGGCGAGGGGGAGACTTCTCGAATTCCAACCTGTAACCCTGAGATACTACCTGCATGATCCAGGGGTCCACCTGTGAGCAAGCCCACTGCGCGCTGAAATTCTTGAGTCGACCCCCCACCGTGCCTGAGTCCGCTTGTAAAGCCCCAGCGTCATGCTGAGGGCTTTGCAGAACCCGCGGAGGGCTTCTGTTCCTGGGAAGGAGCTGCTTGCTGCCCTCTCTTACCCTTTCCTCTGCCTCGGGGCAGATATGACTGTCCTTTTGCCCGCTTCTTATAGGACCGAAAGGACTGCGGCTGAAAAGACGGTGTCTTTTTCTGTTGGGAGGGGGTCTGAGGTAAAAAGGTGGATTTCCCGGCAGTTGCCGTGGCCACCAAATCCGATAGACCGACGCCAAATAATTCCTCCCCTTTATACGGCAATACTTCCATATGCCGTTTGGAATCCGCATCACCTGACCACTGTCGTGTCCATAAACTTCTTCTGGCAGATATGGACATCGCACTTACTCTCGATGCCAGAGTGCAAATATCCCTCTGAGCATCTCGCATATAAAGAAAAGCATCCTTTAATTGCTCTAAAGTCTGTAAAATACTGTCCCTATCCAGGGTATCAATATTTTCAGTCAGGGAATCCGACCAGACCACCCCATCACTGCACATCCAGGCTGAGGCGATGGCTGGTCGCAGTATAACACCAGTATGTGTGTATATACTTTTTAGGGTAGTTTCCAGCCTCCTATCAGCTGGATCCTTGAGGGCGGCCGTATCAGGAGACGGTAACGCCACTTGTTTTGATAAGCGTGTGAGCGCCTTATCCACCTTAGGGGGTGTTTCCCAGCGCGCCCTAACCTCTGGCGGGAAAGGGTATAATGCCAATAACTTTTTTGAAATTAGCACTTTTCTATCTGGGTTAACCCACGCTTCATCACATACATCATTCAATTCCTCTGATTCAGGAAAAACTACAGGTAGTTTTTTCACCCCCCACATAATACCCCTTTTTGTGGTACTTGTAGTATCAGAGATATGCAAAGCCTCCTTCATTGCCGTGATCATATAACGTGTGGCCCTACTGGAAAATACGTTTGTTTCTTCACCGTCGACACTAGATTCAGTGTCCGTGTCTGGGTCTGTGTCGACCGACTGCTGATTTTTGTAATGTGCTGACATTATCACGTAATTCCATAAACAAAGCCATCCATTCCAGTGTCGACTCCCTGGGGGGTGACATCACCATTACCGGCAATTGCTCTGCCTCCACACCAACATCGTCCTCATACATGTCGACACACACGTACCGACACACAGCAGACACACAGGGAATGCTCTATTGAAGACAGGACCCCACTAGCCCTTTGGGGAGACAGAGGGAGAGTTTGCCAGCACACACCCAAGCGCTATAATATATATGGGAACAACCCTATATAAGTGTTGTATCCTTATAGCAGCTTAAATATAGTAATATCGCCAAAAAAAGTGCCCCCCCTCTCTGTTTTACCCTATTTCTGTAGTGCAGTGCAGGGGAGAGTCCCGGGAGCCTTCCTCACAGCGGAGCTGAGCAGGAAAATGGCGCTGTGTGCTGAGGAGAATAAGCCCCGCCCCCTATTTCGGCGGGCTCTTCTCCGGAGTTTGTGAGATTTGGCAGGGGTTAAATACATCCATATAGCCTCAAGGGCTATATGTGATGTATTTTTTAGCCATAAAAAGGTATTATACATTGCTGCCCAGGGCGCCCCCCCAGCGCCCTGCACCCTCCGTGACCGCTGTGTGAAGTGTGCTGACAACAATGGCGCACAGCTGCAGTGCTGTGCGCTACCTCAGGAAGACTGAAAAGTCTTCTGCCGCCTGCTTCTGGACCTCTTCCATCTTCGGCATCTGCAAGGGGGGTCGGCGGCGCGGCTCCGGGACCGGACTCCATGGCTGGGCCTGTGTTCGATCCCTCTGGAGCTAATGGTGTCCAGTAGCCTAAGAAGCCAATCCATCCTGCACGCAGGTGAGTTGACTTCTCTCCCCTAAGTCCCTCGATGCAGTGAGCCTGTTGCCAGCAGGACTCACTGAAAATAAAAAACCTAAAAACTTTTTCTAAGCAGCTCTTTAGGAGAGCCACCTAGATTGCACCCTGCTCGGACGGGCACAAAAACCTAACTGAGGCTTGGAGGAGGGTCATAGGGGGAGGAGCCAGTGCACACCACCTGATCCTAAAGCTTTATTTTTGTGCCCTGTCTCCTGCGGAGCCGCTAATCCCCATGGTCCTGACGGAGTCCCCAGCATCCACTAGGACGTTAGAGAAATTGTGTTTATATGTCATTACGGTCAGTTATGTGGTGAGGGACAGGATTCACTTGTGTTTGACCGCTTATTTTATAACTGGACGCCACAAGCACTGGTCTTGCCTATCACAATGACCATAAATAATTTTAATTGGTCCTGGACTACCAACAGAGGGCCCCCCTCCAAGTAACCCGAGGCACCCCATCGCCTGCAAGTACCCCGAGGCACCGCATAGTACCACGGCACCCAGTTTGGGAACCACTAGTATAATCGTTAATTAGCTTTAAAAAAAGGCTTGTTTGGTCCCTAAGTGGAACATAATGTTATCTTGGTTTTTTATTATGTTAGTGATGGTAGCCCAGGAGCTACTGCGAGCTATGCAAATTTTCCATACATTAATCATGTGAACATTAACACGCATTCTGTAAAACAGTTAAACTATATAGGACAGACAATCTTTGCCAAATCTATACTAAGCACTTATAAAAGAAAATGTCAGTTAGAAAAAAAAAAAAAAAAAAAGCCAAGGTGAATTCTCTCTTAAAATGTTTCCTTTTAAGAAAACAATACACTTTCCTCACCCTAATCACCATAAAATCTATTTAGAGCATCAATGCTGTGCAATTTCATTTAATTAAACTCAATTATTCCCTTCCTTTAAATGCAAATCAAATAAAAGGACTTCTGCATTATTACAAGAAAAATAACTTGTATGTACAATCACTGAAAGAAAAACTTGGTACCTGTATGTGGTATTTTCTAAATGTATGTATTTTAGCAGATATCAACATCATAGCTACCATAGGTGCAGGGAGTGTAGCTGCCATGGGGCCCAGAGCTGAGAGGGGCCCACCTTCCCTGTCACAGTTACATGTGTTATATACATTTCTCTGACGTCCTAAGTGGATGCTGGGACTCCGTAAGGACCATGGGGATTAGCGGCTCCGCAGGAGACTGGGCACAACTAAAGAAAGCTTTAGGACTACCTGGTGTGCACTGGCTCCTCCCACTAAGACCCTCCTCCAGACCTCAGTTAGATTCTTGTGCCCGGCTGAGCTGGATGCACACTAGGGGCTCTCCTGAGCTCCTAGAAAGAAAGTATATTTTAGGTTTTTTATTTTACAGTGAGATCTGCTGGCAACAGACTCACTGCAGCGAGGGACTAAGGGGAGAAGAAGCGAACCTACCTAACTGGTGGTAGCTTGGGCTTCTTAGGCTACTGGACACCATTAGCTCCAGAGGGATCGACCGCATGGAACCGGCCATTGATGTTCGGTCCCGGAGCCGCGCCGCCGGCCCCCTTACAGAGCCAGAAGCAAGAAGAGTCCGGAAAATCGGTGGCAGAAGACATCAGTCTTCACCAAGGTAGCGCACAGCACTGCAGCTGTGCGCCAGTGCTCCTCATACACACTTCACACTCCGGTCACTGAGGGTGCAGGGCGCTGGGGGGGGGGGCGCCCTGAGCAGCAATAAAAACACCTTGGCTGGCAAATATATCACAATATATAGCCCCAGAGGCTATATATGTGATAAATACCCCTGCCAGAATTCATTAAAAAGCGGGAGAAAAGTCTGCGAAAAAGGGGCGGAGCTATCTCCCTCAGCACACTGGCGCCATTTTCTCTTCACAGTGCAGCTGGGAGACAGCTCCCCAGTTCTCCCCTGTAGTTTTCAGGCTCAAAGGGTTAAAAAGAGAGGGGGGGCACTAAATTTAGGCGCAATATTGTTTATACAAGCAGCTATTGGGGGAAAAATCACTCAGTTATAGTGTTAATCCCTGCATTATATAGCGATCTGGTGTGTGCTGGCATACTCTCTCTCTGTCTCCCCAAAGGACTTTGTGGGGTCCTGTCCTCAGTCAGAGCATTCCCTGTGTGTGTGCTGTGTGTCGGTACGGCTGTGTCGACATGTGGGATGAGGAAGGTTACGTGGAGGTGGAGCAGAGGCCGATAAATGGGATGTCGCCCCCTGTGGGGCCGACACCAGAGTGGATGGATAGGTGGAAGGTATTAACCGACAATGTCAACTCCTTACATAGAAGGCTGGATGACGTAAAACAGCTGTGGGACAGCCGGCTTCTCAGCCCGCGCCTGCCCAGGCGTCTCAAAGGCCATCAGGGGCTCAAAAAAGCGCCCGTTACCTCAGATGGCAGACAGATGTCGACACGGAGTCTGACTCCAGTGTCGACGAGGTTGAGACATATACACAATCCACTAGGAACATCCGTTACATGATCTCGGCAATGAAAAATGTGTTACGCATTTCTGACATGAACCCAAGTACCACATAAAAGGGGTTTTATTTTTGGGGAGAAAAAGCAGCCAGTGTTTTGTTCCCCCATCAGATGAATGAATGAAGTGTGTAAAGTAGCTGGGTTCCCCCGATAAGAAACTGGTAATTTCTAAAAAGTTACTGATGGCGTACCCTTTCCCGTCAGAGGATAGGTCACGTTGGGAGATATCCCTTAGGGTGGATAAGGCGCTCACACGTTTGTCAAAAAAGGTGTCACTGCCGTCTTAGGATACGGCCACCTTGAAGGAGCCTGCTGATAAAAAGCAGGAGACTATCCTGAAGTCTGTATATACACACTCAGGTTATATACTGAGACCTGCAATTGCCTCAGCATAAATAGTGCTGCTGCAGCGTGGTCTGATACCCAGTCAGATAATATTAATACTCTAAGACATAATAATTTGCTAACATAGAGCATATAAAAGACGTCGTCTTAGATATAAAGGATGCACAGAGGGATATTTGCCGGCTGGCATCCAGAATTAATGCAATGTCCATTCTGCCAGGAAGGTATTAGAAACCCGGCAGTGGACAGGTGATGCTGCCTATAAAAGGCACATGGTGATGCTGCCTTATAAGGGTGAGGAATTGTTTGGGGATGGTCTCTGGGACCTCTTATCCACAGTAACAGCTGGGAAGAAAAATTTTTACCTCAGGTTTCCTCACAGCCTAAGAAAGCACTGTATTTTCAGGTACAGTAATTTCGGCTTCAGAAAAGCAAGCGAGTCAAAGGCGCTTCCTTTTCTGCACAGAGACAAGGGTAGAAGGAAAAACCTGCACCAGCAGCCAGTTCCCAGGATCAAAAATCTTCCCCCGCTTCCTCTGAGTCCACCGCATGACGTTGGGGCTCCACAGGTGGAGACAGGTGCGGTAGGGGCGCGTCTCGGGAACTTCAGGGACCAGTGGGCTTGCCCACAGGTGGATCCCTAGGTTCTGCAAATAGTATCACAGGGATACAGGCTGGAGTTCGAGGTGACTCCCCCTCGCCGTTACCTCACATCAGCCTTGCCTGCTGCCCTCGGAGAAAGGTAGTACTGGCGGCAATTCACAAGCTGTACTTCCAGCAGGTGAAATCAAGGTACCCCTCCTTCAACAAGACCGGGGTTACTATTCCAAAATGTTGTGGTACCGAAACCAGACGGTTCGGTGAGACCCATTCTAAAATTGAAAGCCTTGAACACTTATATACGAAGGTTCAAGTTCAAAATGGAATCGCTCAGGGCGATTATTGCAAGCCTGGAGAATTTCATGGTATCACTGGACATCAAGGATGCTTACCTGCATGTCCCTATTTACCCTCTTCACCAGGAGTACCTCAAAATTGTGGTACAGGATTGTCATTACCAATTCCAGACGTTGCCGTTGGTCTGTCCCCGGCACCGAGGTATTTACCAAGGTAATGGCCGAAATAATTATCCCGTACTTGGACGATCTCCTTATAAAGGCGAGGTCCAGGGAGCAGTTGTTCGGCGGAGTAGCACTATCTCGGGAAGTGCTACAACAGCACGGCTGGATTCTGAATATTCCAAAGTCGCAGCTGGTTCCTACGACGCGTCTACTGTTCCTGGGTATGGTTCTGGACACAGAACAGGATAAAAAGGGTTTCTCCCGGAGGAGAAGTCCAAGGAGTTGTCGTCTCTAGACAGAGACCTCCTAATACGTATACAGGTGTCGGTGCATCAATGCACGCGAGCCCTGGGAAGGATGGTAGCTTCTTACGAAGAAATTCCATTCGCCAGGTCCCATGCGAGGATTTTCCAGTGGGATCTGTTGGACAAGTGGTCCGGGTCGCATCTTCAGATGCATCGGCGGATAACCCTGTCTCCAAGGGCCAGGGTGTCGCGGTTGTGGTGGCTGCAGAGTGCTCATCTTCTAGGGGGCCGCAGATTCGACATACAGGACTGGGTCCTGGTGACCACGGATGCCAGCCTTCGAGGCTGGGGGGCAGTCACACAGGGAAGAAACTTCCAAGGCTATGGAAAAGTCAGGAGACTTCCCTACACATAAATATTCTGGAACTAAGGGCCATTTACAATGCCCTAAGTCAGGCTAGACCCCTGCTTCAACACCGGCCGGTGCTGATCCAGTCAGGCAACATCACGGCGGTCGCTCATGTAAACCGACAGGGCGGCACAAGAAGCAGGATGGCGATGGCAGAAGCCACAAGGATTCTCCGATGGGCGGAGAATCATGTGTTAGCACTGTCAGCAGTGTTCATTCCCGGAGTGGACAACTGAGAAGCAGACTTTCTCAGAAGACACGACCTCCACCCGGGAGAGTGGGGACTTCATCCAGAAGTTTTCCAAATGATTGTACACCGTTGGGAAAGGCCACAGGTGGACATGATGGCGTCCCGCCTCAACAAAAAGCTACAAAGATATTGCGCCAGGTCAAGGGACCCTCAGGCGATAGCTGTGGACGCTCTGGTAACACCGTGGGTGTACCAGTCGGTGTATGTGTTCCCTTCTCTGCCTCTCTTACCCAGGGTAATGAGAATAATAAGAAGGAGAGGAGTAAGAACTATACTCATTGTTCCGGGTTGGCCAAGAAGAGCTTGGTAACCAGAACTCCAAGAAATGATCTCAGAGGACCCATGGCCTCTGCCGCTCAGACAGGACCTGCTGCAGCAGGGGGCCTGTCTGTTCCAAGATGTACCGCGGCTGCGTTTGACGGCATTGCGGTTGAACGCCGGATCCTGAAGTAAAAGGGCATTCCGGAGGAAGTTATCCCTACGCTATTTAAAGCTAGGAAAGAAGTGAACGCAAACCATTATCACCGCATATGGTGGAAATATGTTGCGTGCTGTGAGGCCAGGAAGGCCCAAAAGGAGAAATTTCAGCTAGGTCGATTTGTGCACTTCCTACAGTCAGAGGTGACTATGGGCCTAAAATTGGGTTCCATGAAGATCCAGATTTCGGCTCTATCGATTTTCTTCCAAAATAGTACTGGCTTCACTGCCTGAAGTTCGGACTTTTGTTAAGGGAGTGCTGCATAGTCAGCCCCCGTTTGTGCCTCAAGTGGCACCGTGGGATCTCAACGTGGTGTTGGATTTCCTGAAGTCGCATTGGGTTGAGCCACTTAAATCCGTGGAGCTACAATACCTCACGTGGCAAGTGGTCATGCTGTGGGCCGTGGCATCGGCCAGGCGTGTATCAGAATTGGCGGCTTTGTCATACAAAAGCCCTTATCTGTATTTTATATGGATAAGGCGGAATTGAGGACTCGTTCCCAATTCCTTCCTAAGGTGGTATCAGTTTTTCATGTGAACCAACCTATGGTGGTGCCTGCGGCTACTTGGAACTTGGAGGATCCCAAGTTACTGGACGTAGTCAGGGCCCTGAAAAGTATATGTTTCCAGGACGGCTGGAGTCAGGAAAACTGACTCGCTATTTATCCTGTATGCACCCAACAAGCTGGGTGCTCCTGCTTCTAAGCAGACTATTGCTCGCTGGATCTGTAGCACGATTCAACTTGCACATGCTGCGGCTGGACTGACGCACCCTAAATCTGTAAAAGCCCATTCCACGAGGAAAGTGGTCTCTTCTTGGGCGGCTGCCCGAGGGGTCTCGCCTTTACAACTTTGCCGAGCTGTTACTTGGTCGGGTTCAAACATTTTTGCAACAGTCTACAAGTTTGATACCCTGGCTGAGGAGGACCTAGAGTTTGCTCATTCGGTGCTGCAGAGTCATCCGCACTCTCCCGCCCGTTTGGGAGCTTTGGTATAATCCCCATGGTCCTTACGGAGTCCCAGCATCCACTTAGGACGTCAGAGAAAATAAGAATTTACTTACCGATAATTCTATTTCTCGTAGTCCGTAGTGGATGCTGGGGACTCCGTCAGGGCCATGGGGTTTAGCGGCTCCGCAGGAGATAGGGCACAATAATAAAAGCTTTAGGATCAGGTGGTGTGCACTGGCTCCTCCCCCTATGACCCTCCTCCAAGCCTCAGTTAGGATACTGTGCCCGGACGAGCGTGCATAATAAGGAAGGATATTCAATCCCGGGTAAGACTCATACCAGCCACACCAATCACACCGTACAACCTGTGATCTGAACCCAGTTAACAGTATGATAACAACGAAGGAGCCTCTGAAAAGATGGCTCACAACAAGAATAACCCGATTTTTGTAATAATAACTATGTACAAGTATTGCAGACAATCCGCACTTGGGATGGGCGCCCAGCATCCACTACGGACTACGAGAAATAGAATTATCGGTAAGTAAATTCTTATTTTCTCTAACGTCCTAAGTGGATGCTGGGGACTCCGTCAGGACCATGGGGATTATACCAAAGCTCCCAAACGGGCGGGAGAGTGCGGATGACTCTGCAGCACCGAATGAGAGAACTCCAGGTCCTCCTCAGTCAGGGTGTGCCCCTGACCAAGTAGCAGCTCGGCAAAGTTGTAAAGCCGAGACCCCTCGGGCAGCCGCCCAAGATGAGCCCACTTCCTTGTGGAATGGGCTTTTACTGATTTTGGCTGTGGCAAGCCTGCCACAGAATGTGCAAGCTGAATTGTACTACAAATCCAGCGAGCAATCGTCTGCTTAGAAGCAGGAACACCCATCTTGTTGGGTGCATACAGGCTAAACAGCGAGTCAGATTTTCTGACTCCAGTCGTCCTGGAAACATATATTTTCAGGGCCCTGACAACGTCAAGTAACTTGGAGTCCTCCAAGTCCCTAGTAGCCGCAGGTACCACAATAGGTTGGTTCATGTGAAAAACAGAAAACACCTTAAGGAGAAATTGAGGACGAGTCCTCAATTCTGCCCTGTCAGAATGAAAAATTAAGTAAGGGCTTTTATATGATAAAGCCGCCCATTCTGACACACGCCTGGCTGAAGCCAGGGCTAATAGAATCTTCACCTTTCATGTGAAATATTTTAATTCCACAGTGGTGAGTGGATCAAACCAATGTGACTTTAGGAAACTCAAAACAACATGGAGATCCCAAGGTGCCACTGGGGGCACAAAAGGAGGCTGTATATGCAGTACCCCTTTTACAAACGTCTGAACTTCAGGCACTGAAGCCAGTTCTTTCTGGAAGAAATTTGACAGGGTCGAAATTTGAACCTTAATGGACCCTAATTTTAGGCCCATAGACAGTCCTGTTTTCAGGAAATGTAGGAAACGACCCAGTTGGAATTCCTCTGTAGGGACCTTCTTGGCCTCACACCACGCAACATATTTTCGCCAAATGCGGTGAAAATGTTTTGCGGTTACATCCTTCCTGGCTTCGACCAGGGTAGGGATGACTTCATCTGGAATGCCCTTTCAGGATCCGGCGTTCAACTGCCATGCCGTCAAACGCAGCCGCGGTAAGTCTTGGAACAGACAAGGCCCCTGCTGGAGCAGGTCCTTTCTTAAAGGTAGAGGCCACGGTTCTTCCGTGAGCATCTCTTGAAGTTCCGGGTACCAAGTCCTTCTTGACCCATCCGGAACCACGAGTATCGTTCTTACTCATCTCCTTCTTATGATTCTCAGTACTTTTGGTATGAGATGCATAGGAGGGAACACATACCCTGACTGGTACACCCACAGTGTTACCAGAGCGTCCACCGCTATTGCCTGAGGGTCCCTTGACCTGGCGCAATATTTGTCTAGTTTTTTGTTCAGGCGGGACGCCATCATGTCCACCTTTGGTTTTTCCCAACGGTTTACAATCATGTGGAAGACTTCCCGCTGAAGTCCCCACTCTCCCGGGTGGAGGTTATGCCTGCTGAGGAAGTTTGCTTCCCAGTTTTCCACTCCCGGAATTAACACTGCTGAGAGTGTTATCACATGATTTTTTGCCCAGCGAAGAATCCTTGCAGTTTCTGCCATTTCCCTCCTGCTTCATGTGCCGCCCTGTCTGTTTACGTGGGCGACTGCCGTGATGTTGTCCCACTGGATCAATACCGGCTGACCTTGAAGCAGAGGTCTTGCTAAGCTTAGAGCCTTGTAAATTGCCCTTAGCTCCAGTATATTTATGTGGAGAGAAGTCTCCAGACTTGATCACACTCCCTGGAAATTTTTTCCTTGTGTGACTGCTCCCCAGCCACTCAGGCTGGCATCCGT
Source organism: Pseudophryne corroboree (assembly GCF_028390025.1). Lineage (NCBI taxonomy): Eukaryota > Metazoa > Chordata > Amphibia > Anura > Myobatrachidae > Pseudophryne > Pseudophryne corroboree. The sequence continues at coordinate 726,340,612 of NC_086449.1, forward strand.
GGTCACCAGGACCCAGTCCTGAATGTCGAATCTGCGGCCCTTTCACAGATGAGCACTCTGCAGCCACCGCAGAAGAAAACACCCTTGTCCTTGGAGAAAGGGTTATCCGCTGATGCATCTGAAGATGCGATCCGGACCATTTTCCCAGCAGATTCCACTGAAAGGTTCTTGCGTGAAATCTACCGAATGGGATCGCTTTGTAAGAAACCACCATTTTTCACAGGACCCTTGTGCAATGATGCACTGATACTTTTCCTGGTTTTAGGAGGTTCCTGACTAGCTCGGATAACTCCCTGGTCTTCTTCTCCGGGAGAAAACATCCTTTTCTGGACTGTGTCCAGAATCATTCCTAGGAACATTAGACGTGTCGTCGGAAAAAGCTGCGATTTTGGAATATTTAGAATCCACTCGTGCTGTCGTAGAACTACTTGAGATAGTGCTACTCCGACCGCCAACTGTTCTCTGGACCTTGCCCTTATCAGGAAAGCGTCCATATTTCTTTTCGGAAGAATCATCATTTCGGCCATTACCATGGTAAAGACCCAGGGTGCCGTGGACAATCCAAACGGCAGCGTCTGAACTGATAGTGACAGTTCTGTACCACGAACCTGAGATACCCTTGGTGAGAAGGGCAAAATTTGGACATGTAGGTAAGCGTCCCTGATATCCAGTGACACCATATCGTCCTGGTTCGCTATCACTGCTCTGAGTGACTCCATCTTGATTTGAACCCTTGTATGTAATTGTTCAAATCTTTTAGATCTCACCGAGCCGTTTGGCTTCAGTACCACAATATAGTGTGGAATAATACCCCTTCCCTTGTTGTAGGAGGGGTACTTTGATTATCACCTGCTGGGAATACAGCCTGTGAATTTTTTTCCAATACTGCCTCCCTGTCGGAGGGAGACGTTGGTAAAGCAGACTTCAGGAACTTGTGAGGGGAAGACGTCTCGAATTTCCAATGTACACCTGGGATACTACGTCTAGGATCCAGGAGTCCACTTGCGAGTGAGCCCACTGCGTGCTGAAACTCTTGAGATGACCCCCCACCGCACCTGAGTCCGCTTGTATGGCCCCAGGGTCATGCTGCGGACTTGGCAGAAGCTGTGGAGGACTTCTGTTCCTGGGAATGGGCTGCCTGCTGCAGTCTTCTTCCCTTTCCTCTAACCCTGGGCAGATATGACTGGCCTTTTGCCCGCCTGCCTTTATGGGTACGAAAGGACTGAGACTGAAAAGACTGTGTCCTTTTCTGCTGAGATGTGACTTGGGGTAACAAAAGTGGATTTTCCAGCTGTTGCCATGGCCACCAGGTCCGATGGACCGCCCCTTTATACGGCAATACTTCCATGTGCCGTCTGGAATCTGCATCACCTGACCACTGTCGTGTCTATAAACATCGTCTGGCAGATATGGACATCACATCTACTCTTGATGCCAGAATGCAAATATCCCTCTGCGCATCTCGCATATATAGAAATGCATCCTTAAAATGCTCTATAGTCAATAAAATATTGTTTCTGTCAAGGGTATCAATATTTTCAGTCAGGAAATCCGACCAAGCCCCCCCAGCGCTGCACATCCAGGCTGAGGCGATTGCTGGTCGTAGTATAACACCAGTATGTGTGTATATACTTTTTAGGATATTTTTCAGCTTCCTATCAGCTGGCTCTTTGAGGGCGGCCGTATCTGGAGACGGTAACGCCACTTGTTTTTATAAGCGTGTGAGCGCCTTATCCACCCTAAGGTGTGTTTCCCAACTCGCCCTCACTTCTGGCGGGAAAGGGTATACCTCCAATAATTTTCTATCGGAGGAAACCCACGTATCATCACACACTTTAATTTATCTGATTTAGGAAAAACTACAAGTAGATTATTCCCACCCTACATAATACCCTTATTTGTGGTACTTGTAGTATCAGAAATATGTAACACCTCCTTCATTGCCCTTAACATGTAACGTGTGGCCCTAAAGGAAAATACGTTTGTTTCTTCACCGTCGACACTGAAGTCAGTGTCCGTGTCTGTGTCTGTGTCGACCAACTGAGGTAAATGGGCGTTTTTACAAGCCCCTGACGGTGTCTGAGACGCCTGGACAGGTACTAATTTGTTTGCCGGCCGTCTCATGTCGTCAACCGACCTTGCATCGTGTTGACATTATCACGTAATTCCTAAATAAGCCATCCATTCCGGTGTCGACTCCCTAGAGAGTGACATCACCAATACAGGCAATTTGCTCCGCCTCCTCACCAACATCGTCCTCCTTCATGTCGACACACACGTACCGACACACAGCACACACACAGGGAATGCTCTGATAGAGGACAGGACCCCACTAGCCCTTTGGGGAGACAGAGGGAGAGTTTGCCAGCACACACCAAAAACGCTATAATTATACAGGGACAACCCCTTATACAAGTGTTTTCCCTTATAGCATTTTCACATATGTAATCATATCGCCAAATAAGTGCCCCCCCTCTCTGTTTTAACCCTGTTTCTGTAGTGCAGTGCAGGGGAGAGCCTGGGAGCCTTCCTCACAGCAGAGCTGAGCAGGAAAATGGCGCCGTGTGCTGAGGAGAATAGGCCCCGCCCCCTAAAACGGCGGGCTCTTCTCCCGGAGTTTGTGAGATCTGGCAGGGGTTAAATACATCCATATAGCCTCAAGGGCTATATGTGATGTATTTTAGCCATAAAAAAGGTATAATACATTGCTGCCCAGGGCGCCCCCCCCAGCGTCCTGCACCCTCAGTGACCGCTGGTATGAAGTGTGCTGACAACAATGGCGCACAGCTGCAGTGCTGTGCGCTACCTTATGAAGACTGAAATTCTTCTGCCGCCTGTTTCTGGACCTCTGGACCTCTTCAACTTCGGCATCTGCAAGGGGGGTCGGCGGCACGGCTCCGGGACGAACCCCAGGGTGAGACCTGTGTTCCGACTCCCTCTGGAGCTAATGGTGTCCAGTAGCCTAAGAAGCAAATCCATCCTGCACGCAGGTGAGTTTACTTCTCTCCCCTAAGTCCCTCGTAGCAGTGAGCCTGTTGCCAGCAGGACTCACTGAAAATAAAAAACCTAACTTAAACTTTTATTCTAAGCAGCTCAGGAGAGCCACCTAGATTGCACCCTTCTCGGCCGGGCACAAAAATCTAACTGCACTCTCCCGCCCGTTTGGGAGCTTTGGTATAATCCGAGTCCCCAGCATCCACTAGGACGTCAGAGAAAATAAGATTTTACTCACCGGTAAATCTATTTCTCGTAGTCCGTAGTGGATGCTGGGCGCCCATCCCAAGTACGGATTGTCTGCAATACTTGTTTATAGTTATTGCCTAACTAAAGGGTTATTGCTGAGCCATCTGTTGAGAGGCTCAGTTATATTTCATACTGTTAACTGGGTATAGTATCACGAGTTATACGGTGTGATTGGTGTGGCTGGTATGAGTCTTACCCGGGATTCAAAATCCTTCCTATTTGTGTCAGCTCTTCCGGGCACAGTATCCTAACTGAGGTCTGGAGGAGGGTCTTAGTGGAAGGAGCCAGTGCACACCAGGTAGTCCTAAAGCTTTCTTTAGTTGTGCCCAGTCTCCTGCGGAGCCGCTAATCCCCATGGTCCTTACGGAGTCCCAGCATCCACTACGGACTACGAGAAATAGATTTACCGGTGAGTAAAATCTTATTTTTTCACCATTGGTAGATATATAAGGGCCCTTACAAACTTTTGCCTTGAGGCCTACAATATACTAGGGTGGACCTGCTCATTGTAATTTGGTATAAAATGAACTGGAGGGCATTATAATGTTAAATAATATGAACTTGGGGCACTGTAATGTGGCACAATATGAAGTGGAGGCACTATAGTGTGGCATAATATGAACTGGGGGCACTATGTCAAAATGTGAATTGGGGACAGTATATTACATAATATGTACTGGCAGCCCTACAATGTGACATCATTTTATTTATTATTATTTATTAACAGTTTCTTATATAGCACAGCAAATTCCGTTGCACTTTACAATTGGAAATAACAATGATATAACAAACTGGGTAATAACAAACGAGATGCAGTCAGTTTACCTCCGATCAAAATCCCGACGTTCAAAATCCCGACACCAATTGACCGATGGTCAAAAACCCGACAAGGTCAAAATCCCGACATGGGCAAAATACCAACATTTAAAATACCGACATGTAAAATGCCGACAGGTCAAAATACCGACATGAGTTTTTCATGATTTTTTGCATTGAAACCGACTTGTTCATACTTTACCATCCCAGTGGACCTGGAGGGGGAAAATAATAGTGTACCGAGCGCAGCGAGGCACCGTGCCCGAAGCGCTCGCCATGCGAGAGGACGCGGTACACTTTATATGGTGTACATGTTGACTTATGTCGACATACATACACAAAAACAACAAAAACAGCATGTCGGTATTTCGACCTGTCGGCATTTTACATGTCGGTATTTCGACCTTGTCGGTATTGCGACCTTGTCGGTATTTTGTCTATGTCGGGATTTTGACCTTGTCGGGATTTTGACCGTCGGTCAATTGGTGTCGGGATTTTGAACGTCGGCATTTTGATTGGAGGTATTTCATACCGATCCCTAACAAACAGTCATAGAGGTAGGAAGGCCCTGCTCGCAAGATTACAATCTATAGGGAAATAGGCATGCATATACAAGGAAAGGTGCTATCTATTGCATAGTTGTCCGCCAGATTGCAAAGGTTCTTGGTGGTCTGTATGATATGGTCATACAACAATGATGAACCGGGTTCGAGAGGAAGGGCAAGTGAAGAATGATAAGACATGTGAGGATACGTGTGGACTGTGCAGAATGTATGCAATTTGATAGGAAGGTTTATGAAAGTTATGTGGGCGGTTCTGGAATTTGATATGCTTGCCTAAAGAGGTGAGTTTTCAGGGAACGCTTGAAGGATTGGAGACTAGAGGAGAGTCTTATTGTGCGTGGTAGGGCATTCCACAGAGTGGGTGCAGCCCGACGAAAGTCCTGCAATCGTGAGTGGGAGTGAGTAATGAGTGTGGATGAGAGACGCAGGTCTTGTAAAGAGCGAAGAGGTCGGGTTGGGAGATATTTTGAGATAAGCGAAGTGATGTACGTTGGTGTAGTTTGGTTAATGGCCTTGTGTGTGAGTAAAAATAAGATTTTACTTACCGATAAATCTATTTCTCGGAGTCCGTAGTGGATGCTGGGGTTCCTGAAAGGACCATGGGGAATAGCGGCTCCGCAGGAGACAGGGCACAAAAAGTAAAGCTTTTTCCGATCAGGTGGTGTGCACTGGCTCCTCCCCCTATGACCCTCCTCCAGACTCCAGTTAGGTACTGTGCCCGGACGAGCGTACACAATAAGGGAGGATTTTGAATCCCGGGTAAGACTCATACCAGCCACACCAATCACACCGTACAACTTGTGATCTAAACCCAGTTAACAGTATGATAACAGCGGAGCCTCTGAAAGATGGCTTCCTTCAACAATAACCCGAATTAGTTAACAATAACTATGTACAATTTATGCAGATAATCCGCACTTGGGATGGGCGCCCAGCATCCACTACGGACTCCGAGAAATAGATTTATCGGTAAGTAAAATCTTATTTTCTCTATCGTCCTAGTGGATGCTGGGGTTCCTGAAAGGACCATGGGGATTATACCAAAGCTCCCAAACGGGCGGGAGAGTGCGGATGACTCTGCAGCACCGAATGAGAGAACTCCAGGTCCTCCTTAGCCAGAGTATCAAATTTGTAAAATTTTACAAACGTGTTCTCCCCTGACCACGTAGCTGCTCGGCAAAGTTGTAATGCCGAGACCCCTCGGGCAGCCGCCCAAGATGAGCCCACCTTCCTTGTGGAGTGGGCCTTTACAGATTTAGGCTGTGGCAGGCCTGCCACAGAATGTGCAAGTTGGATTGTGCTACAGATCCAACGAGCAATCGTCTGCTTAGACGCCGGAGCACCCATCTTGTTGGGTGCATACAATATAAACAACGAGTCAGATTTTCTGACTCCAGCTGTCCTTGCAATATATATTTTTAATGCTCTGACAACGTCCAGTAACTTGGAGTCCTCCAAGTCACTTGTAGCCGCAGGCACTACAATAGGCTGGTTCAGATGAAATGCTGACACCACCTTAGGGAGAAAATGCGGACGAGTCCGCAGTTCTGCCCTGTCCGAATGGAAAATCAGATATGGGCTTTTGTAAGATAAAGCTGCCAATTCTGACACTCTCCTGGCAGAAGCCAGGGCTAGAAGCATGGTCACTTTCCATGTGAGATATTTCAAATCCACCTTTTTTAGTGGTTCAAACCAATGAGATTTGAGGAAATCCAAAACCACATTGAGATCCCACGGTGCCACTGGAGGCACCACAGGAGGCTGTATATGCAGCACTCCCTTAACAAAGGTCTGGACTTCAGGGACTGAAGCCAATTCTTTTTGAAAGAAAATCGACAGGGCCGAAATTTGAACCTTAATAGATCCCAATTTGAGACCCATTGACAATCCTGATTGCAGGAAATGTAGGAATCGACCCAGTTGAAATTCCTCCGTCGGAGCACTCCGATCTTCGCACCACGCAACATATTTTCGCCAAATTCGGTGATAATGTTGCACGGTTACTTCCTTCCTTGCTTTAATCAAAGTAGGAATGACTTCTTCCGGCATGCCTTTTTCCTTTAGGATCCGGCGTTCAACCGCCATGCCGTCAAACGCAGCCGCGGTAAGTCTTGAAACAGACAGGGACCCTGCTGAAGCAAGTCCCTCCTTAGAGGTAGAGGCCACGGATCTTCCGTGATCATCTCTTGAAGTTCCGGGTACCAAGTCCTTCTTGGCCAATCCGGAACCACTAGTATCGTTCTTACGCCTCTTTGCCGTATAATTCTCAATACTTTTGGTATGAGAGGCAGAGGAGGAAACACATACACCGACTGGTACACCCAAGGCGTTACCAGCGCGTCCACAGCTATTGCCTGCGGATCTCTTGACCTGGCGCAATACCTGTCCAGTTTTTTGTTGAGGCGAGACGCCATCATGTCCACCATTGGTCTTTCCCAACGGGTTACCAGCATGTGGAAGACTTCTGGATGAAGTCCCCACTCTCCCGGGTGAAGATCGTGTCTGCTGAGGAAGTCTGCTTCCCAGTTGTCCACTCCCGGGATGAACACTGCTGACAGTGCTATCACATGATTCTCTGCCCAGCGAAGAATCCTTGCAGCTTCTGCCATTGCACTCCTGCTTCTTGTGCCGCCCTGTCTGTTCACATGGGCGACTGCCGTGATGTTGTCCGACTGGATCAACACCGGTTTTCCCTGAAGCAGAGGTTCTGCCTGGCTTAGAGCATTGTATATTGCTCTTAGTTCCAGAATGTTTATGTGAAGAGACGTTTCCAGGCTCGTCCATACTCCCTGGAAGTTTCTTCCTTGTGTGACTGCTCCCCAGCCTCTCAGGCTGGCGTCCGTGGTCACCAGGATCCAATCCTGTATGCCGAATCTGCGGCCCTCCAATAGATGAGCACTCTGCAACCACCACAGAAGAGACACCCTTGTCCTTGGAGACAGGGTTATCCGCAGGTGCATCTGAAGATGCGACCCTGACCATTTGTTCAACAGATCCCTTTGGAAAATTCTTGCGTGGAATCTGCCGAATGGAATTGCTTCGTAAGAAGCCACCATTTTTCCCAGGACTCTTGTGCATTGATGTACAGACACCTTTCCTGGTTTTAGGAGGTTCCTGACAAGCTCGGATAACTCCTTGGCTTTTTCCTCCGGGAGAAAAACCTTTTTCTGAACCGTGTCCAGAATCATCCCTAGGAACAGCAGACGAGTTGTCGGCATTAACTGGGATTTTGGAATATTCAGAATCCACCCGTGCTGTTTTAGCACTTCCTGAGACAGTGCTAATCCCATCTCTAGCTGTTCTCTGGACCTCGCCCTTATTAGGAGATCGTCCAAGTATGGGATAATTAATACGCCTTTTCTTCGAAGAAGAATCATCATCTCGGCCATTACCTTTGTAAAGATCCGAGGTGCCGTGGACAATCCGAACGGCAGCGTCTGAAACTGATAGTGACAGTTTTGTACAACGAACCTGAGGTACCCCTGGTGTGAGGGGTAAATTGGAACGTGGAGATACGCATCCTTGATGTCCAAGGATACCATAAAGTCCCCCTCTTCCAGGTTCGCTATCACTGCTCTGAGTGACTCCATTTTGAACTTGAACTTCTTTATGTACAGGTTCAAGGACTTCAGATTTAGAATAGGCCTTACCGAGCCATCCGGCTTCGGTACCACAAAAAGAGTGGAATAATACCCCTTCCCTTGTTGCAGAAGAGGTACCTTGACTATCACCTGCTGAGAGTACAGCTTGTGAATGGCTTCCAACACCGTCTCCCTTTCGGAGGGGGACGTTGGTAAAGCAGACTTCAGGAAACGGCGAGGTGGATCTGTCTCTAATTCCAACCTGTATCCCTGAGATATTATCTGCAGGATCCAGGGATCTACTTGCGAGTGAGCCCACTGCGCGCTGTAATTTTTGAGACGACCCCCCACGGTCCCCGAGTCCGCTTGAGAAGCCCCAGCGTCATGCTGAGGCTTTTGTAGAAGCCGGGGAGGGCTTCTGATCCTGGGAAGGAGCTGCGTGTTGCTGTCTCTTCCCTCGACCTTTGCCTCGTGGCAGATATGAATAGCCCTTTGCTCTCTTATTTTTAAAGGAACGAAAGGGCTGCGGTTGAAAAGTCGGTGCCTTTTTCTGTTGGGGAGTGACTTGAGGTAGAAAGGTGGATTTCCCGGCTGTAGCCGTGGCCACCAAATCTGATAGACCGACTCCAAATAACTCCTCCCCTTTATACGGCAAAACTTCCATATGCCGTTTTGAATCCGCATCGCCTGTCCACTGTCGCGTCCATAAAGCTCTTCTGGCCGAAATGGACATAGCACTTACCCGTGATGCCAGTGTGCATATATCCCTCTGTGCATCACGCATATAAAGAAATGCATCCTTTATTTGTTCTAACGACAGTAAAATATTGTCCCTGTCCAGGGTATCAATATTTTCAATCAGGGATTCTGACCAAACTACCCCCGCACTGCCCATCCAGGCAGTCGCTACAGCTGGTCGTAGTATAACACCTGCATGTGTGTATATACTTTTTGGGATATTTTCCATCCTCCTATCTGATGGATCTTTAAGTGCGGCCGTCTCAGGAGAGGGTAACGCCACTTGTTTAGATAAGCGTGTTAGCGCCTTGTCCACCCTAGGAGGTGTTTCCCAGCGCTCCCTAACCTCTGGCGGGAAAGGGTATAATGCCAATAATTTCTTTGAAATTATCAGCTTTTTATCAGGGGCAACCCACGCTTCATTACACACGTCATTTAGTTCTTCTGATTCAGGAAAAACTATAGGTAGTTTTTTCATACCCCACATAATACCCTGTTTAGTGGTACCTGTAGTATCAGCTAAATGTAACGCCTCCTTCATTGCCAAAATCATATAACGTGTGGCCCTACTGGAAAATACGGTTGATTCGTCACCGTCACCACTGGAGTCATCGCCTGTGTCTGGGTCTGTGTCGACCGACTGAGGCAAAGGGCGTTTCACAGCCCCTGACGGTGTTTGAGTCGCCTGGACAGGCACTAATTGATTGTCCGGCCGTCTCATGTCGTCAAACGACTGCTTTAGCGTGTTGACACTATCCCGTAGTTCCATAAATAAAGGCATCCATTCTGGTGTCGACTCCCTAGGGGGTGACATCCTCATATTTGGCAATTGCTCCGCCTCCACACCAATATCGTCCTCATACATGTCGACACACACGTACCGACACACAGCAGACACACAGGGAATGCTCCTAACGAAGACAGGACCCACTAGCCCTTTGGGGAGACAGAGGGAGAGTTTGCCAGCACACACCAAAAGCGCTATATATATATCAGGGATAGCCTTATAATAAGTGCTCCCTTATAGCTGCTTTGTTATATCAAAATATCGCCATAAATGTGCCCCCCCCTCTCTGTTTTACCCTGTTTCTGTAGTGCAGTGCAGGGGAGAGACTTGGGAGCCGTCCTGACCAGCGGAGCTGTGAGAGGAAATGGCGCCGTGTGCTGAGGAGATAGGCCCCGCCCCTTTTCCGGCGGGCTCGTCTCCCGCTATTTAGAAAAATTAGGCAGGGGTTAAATATCTCCATATAGCCTCTAGGGCTATATGTGAGGTATTTTTAGCCTTTATAGGTACTCATTTGCCTCCCAGGGCGCCCCCCTCCCAGCGCCCTGCACCCTCAGTGACTGCCGTGTGAAGTGTGCTGAGAGGAAAATGGCGCACAGCTGCAGTGCTGTGCGCTACCTTTAGAAGACTGCAGGAGTCTTCAGCCGCCGATTCTGGACCTCTTCTGATTTCAGCATCTGCAAGGGGGCCGGCGGCGTGGCTCCGGTGACCATCCAGGCTGTACCTGTGATCGTCCCTCTGGAGCTTGATGTCCAGTAGCCAAGAAACCAATCCATCCTGCACGCAGGTGAGTTGACTCCTTCTCCCCTCAGTCCCTCGCTGCAGTGATCCTGTTGCCAGCAGGAATCACTGTAAAATAAAAAACCTAGCTAAACTTTCTCTAAGCAGCTCTTTAGGAGAGCCACCTAGATTGCACCCTTCTCGGCCGGGCACAAAAATCTAACTGGAGTCTGGAGGAGGGTCATAGGGGGAGGAGCCAGTGCACACCACCTGATCGGAAAAAGCTTTACTTTTTGTGCCCTGTCTCCTGCGGAGCCGCTATTCCCCATGGTCCTTTCAGGAACCCCAGCATCCACTAGGACGATAGAGAAAGTATTTTATATTGAATGCGGTAGAGTACAGGTAACCAATGGAGGGACTGACAGAGTGGATCTGCAGACGATGAACGTCTGGCGAGGAAGATTAGCCTCGCAGCTGCATTCAGAATGGACTGTAATGGTGAGAGTCTCGTTTTGGGAAGACCAGTTAGGAGACTATTGCAATAATCAATGCGGGAGATAATGAGAGCGTGGATTAGAGTTTTTGCTGTGTCTTGTGTAAGGTATGGTCGTATTTTGGATATGTTTTTTAGATGCATGTAACCTGATCTTGAGACAGATTGAATGTGGGGAACAAAGGACAGATCAGAGTCAAGGATGACACCTAGGCAGCGAGCTTGTGGGGTAGGGTAGATAGTTGAATTTTCAACAGTGATAGAGATATCAGGTTGGTACCTACTATTGGCCGGTGGAAATATAATTAACTCTGTCTTTGAAATAATAAGATTTTACTTACCGATAAATCTATTTCTCGTAGTCCGTAGTGGATGCTGGGGACTCCGTCAGGACCATGGGGATTAGCGGCTCCGCAGGAGACAGGGCACAAAAATAAAGCTTTAGGATCAGGTGGTGTGCACTGGCTCCTCCCCCTATGACCCTCCTCCAAGCCTCAGTTAGGATACTGTGCCCGGACGAGCGTACACAATAAGGAAGGATTTTGAATCCCGGGTAAGACTCATACCAGCCACACCAATCACACCGTACAACTTGTGATCTGAACCCAGTTAACAGTATGACAACGTAGGAGCCTCTGAACAGACGGCTCACAACAAGAACAACCCGATTTTTTTGTAACAATAACTATGTACAAGTATTGCAGACAATCCGCACTTGGGATGGGCGCCCAGCATCCACTACGGACTACGAGAAATAGATTTATCGGTAAGTAAAATCTTATTTTCTCTAACGTCCTAGTGGATGCTGGGGACTCCGTCAGGACCATGGGGATTATACCAAAGCTCCCAAACGGGCGGGAGAGTGCGGATGACTCTGCAGCACCGAATGAGAGAACTCCAGGTCCTCTTTAGCCAGGGTATCAAATTTGTAGAATTTTACAAACGTGTTCTCCCCCGACCACGTAGCTGCTCGGCAGAGTTGTAATGCCGAGACCCCTCGGGCAGCCGCCCAGGATGAGCCCACCTTCCTTGTGGAATGGGCCTTGACAGATTTAGGCTGTGGCAGGCCTGCCACAGAATGTGCAAGTTGAATTGTGCTACAAATCCAACGAGCAATCGTCTGCTTAGAAGCAGGAGCACCCAACTTGTTGGGTGCATACAGTATAAACAGCGAGTCAGATTTTCTGACTCCAGCCGTCCTTGAAATATATATTTTCAATGCCCTGACAACGTCCAGCAACTTGGAATCCTCCAAATCGCTAGTAGCCGCAGGCACCACAATAGGCTGGTTCAGGTGAAAAGCTGACACCACCTTAGGCAGAAAATGAGGACGCGTCCGCAGTTCTGCCCTGTCCGAATGGAAAATCAGATATGGGCTTTTATACGATAAAGCCGCCAATTCTGACACTCTCCTGGCTGAAGCCAGGGCCAGTAGCATGGTTACTTTCCATGTAAGATATTTCAAATCCGCCGATTTGAGTGGCTCAAACCAATGGGATTTGAGAAAATCCAAAAACTACATTAAGGTCCCACGGAGCCACTGGGGGCACAACCGGGGGCTGTATATGTAGTACTCCTTTTACAAAAGTCTGGACTTCAGGAACTGAAGCCAATTCTTTCTGGAAGAAAATCGACAGGGCCGAAATTTGAACCTTAATGGACCCCAACTTGAGGCCCATAGACAATCCTGTTTGCAGGAAATGTAGGAATCGACCCAATTGAAATTCCTCCGTGGGGGCCTTCCTGGCCTCACACCACGCAACATATTTTCTCCAAATGCGGTGATAATGTTGTGCAGTCACCTCCTTCCTGGCTTTAACCAGTGTAGGAAAGACCTCTTCTGGAATGCCTTTTTCCCTTAGAATTCGGCGTTCAACCGCCACGCCGTCAAACGCAGCCGCGGTAAGTCTTGGAATAGACACGGTCCCTGCTGAATCAGGTCCCGTCTTAGAGGTAGAGGCCACGGATTTTCCGTGAGCATCTCCTGAAGTTCCGGGTACCAAGTTCTTCTTGGCCAATCCGGAGCCACGAGTATCGTTCTTACTCCCCTTTGCCGTATAATTCTCAGTACTTTGGGTATGAGAGGCAGAGGAGGAAACACATACACTGACTGGAACACCCACGGTGTTACCAGAGCGTCCACAGCTATTGCCTGAGGGTCTCTTGACCTGGCGCAATACCTGTCCAGTTTTTTGTTGAGGCGAGACGCCATCATATCCACCTTTGGTTTTTCCCAACGGTTCACAATCATGTGGAAGACTTCTGGATGAAGTCCCCACTCTCCCGGGTGTAGATCGTGTCTGCTGAGGAAGTCTGCTTCCCAGTTGTCCACTCCCGGAATGAACACTGCTGACAGTGCTATCACATGATCTTCCGCCCAGCGAAGAATCCTTGCAGCTTCTGCCATTGCTCTCCTGCTTCTTGTGCCGCCCTGTCTGTTTACGTGGGCGACTGCCGTGATGTTGTCCGACTGGATCAACACCGGCTGACCCTGAAGCAGGGGTTTTGCCAGGCTTAGAGCATTGTAAATCGCTCTTAGCTCCAGTATATTTATGTGAAGAGACATCTCCAGGCTTGACCATACTCCCTGGAAGTTTCTTCCCTGTGTGACCGCTCCCCAGCCTCTCAGACTGGCATCCGTGGTCACCAGGACCCAGTCCTGTATGCCGAATCTGCGGCCTTCTAACAGATGAGCACTCTGCAACCACCACAGAAGAGACACCCTTGTCCGTGGCGATAAGGTTATCCGCTGATGCATCTGCAGATGCGATCCGGACCATTTGTCCAGCAGATCCCACTGAAAAGTTCGTGCGTGGAATCTGCCGAATGGGATTGCTTCGTAAGAAGCCACCATCTTTCCCAGGACTCTTGTGCATTGATGCACAGACACTTTTCCTGGTTTTAGGAGGTTCCTGACAAGTTCGGATAACTCCTTGGCTTTCTCCTCCGGAAGAAACACCTTTTTCTGAACCGTGTCCAGAATCATTCCCAGGAACAGCAGACGTGTTGTCGGGGTCAACTGAGATTTTAGAAAATTCAGAATCCACCCGTGTTGTTGCAGCACTACTTGGGTTAGTGCTACTCCGTCCTCCAGCTGTTCTCTGGACCTTGCCCTTATCAGGAGATCGTCCAAGTAAGGGATAATTAATACGCCTCTTCTTCGCAGAAGAATCATCATTTCGGCCATTACCTTGGTAAAGACCCGAGGTGCCGTGGACAATCCAAACGGCAGCGTCTGAAACTGATAATGACAGTTTTGCACCACGAACCTGAGGTACCCTTGATGTGAAGGGCAAATTGGGACATGCAGGTAAGCATCTTTTATGTCCAGGGACACCATAAAGTCCCCTTCTTCCAGATTCGCTATCACTGCTCTGAGTGATTCCATCTTGAACTTGAATTTTTGTATGTACAGGTTCAAAGATTTCAGATTTAGAATAGGTCTTACCGAGCCGTCCGGCTTCGGTACCACAATAGCGTGGAGTAATACCCCTTTTCCTGTTGTAGGAGGGGTACCTTGACTATCACCTGCTGAGAAAACAGCTTGTGAATGGCTTCCAATACCGTCGCCCTGTCTGAGGGAGACGTTGGCAAAGCAGACTTTAGGAACCGGCGAGGGGGAGACTTCTCGAATTCCAACCTGTAACCCTGAGATACTACCTGCAGGATCCAGGGGTCCACCTGTGAGCAAGCCCACTGCGCGCTGAAATTCTTGAGTCGACCCCCCACCGTTCCTGAGTCCGCTTGTAAAGCCCCAGCGTCATGCTGAGGGCTTTGCAGAACCCGCGGAGGGCTTCTGTTCCTGGGAAGGAGCTGCTTGCTGCCCTCTCTTACCCTTTCCTCTGCCTCGGGGCAGATATGACTGTCCTTTTGCCCGCTTCTTATAGGACCGAAAGGACTGCGGCTGAAAAGACGGTGTCTTTTTCTGTTGGGAGGGGGTCTGAGGTAAAAAGGTGGATTTCCCGGCAGTTGCCGTGGCCACCAAATCCGATAGACCGACGCCAAATAATTCCTCCCCTTTATACGGCAATACTTCCATATGCCGTTTGGAATGCGCATCACCTGACCACTGTCGTGTCCATAAACTTCTTCTGGCAGATATGGACATCGCACTTACTCTCGATGCCAGAGTGCAAATATCCCTCTGAGCATCTCGCATATAAAGAAAAGCATCCTTTAATTGCTCTAAAGTCTGTAAAATACTGTCCCTATCCAGGGTATCAATATTTTCAGTCAGGGAATCCGACCAGACCACCCCAGCACTGCACATCCAGGCTGAGGCGATGGCTGGTCGCAGTATAACACCAGTATGTGTGTATATACTTTTTAGGGTAGTTTCCAGCCTCCTATCAGCTGGATCCTTGAGGGCGGCCGTATCAGGAGACGGTAACGCCACTTGTTTTGATAAGCGTGTGAGCGCCTTATCCACCTTAGGGGGTGTTTTCCAGCGCGCCCTAACCTCTGGCGGGAAAGGGTATAATGCCAATAACTTTTTTGAAATTAGCACTTTTCTATCTGGGTTAACCCACGCTTCATCACATACATCATTCAATTCCTCTGATTCAGGAAAAACTACAGGTAGTTTTTTTTTTCACCCCCCACATAATACCCCTTTTTGTGGTACTTGTAGTATCAGAGATATGCAAAGCCTCCTTCATTGCCGTGATCATATAACGTGTGGCCCTACTGGAAAATACGTTTGTTTCTTCACCGTCGACACTAGATTCAGTGTCCGTGTCTGGGTCTGTGTCGACCGACTGAGGTAAAGGGCGTTTTACAGCCCCTGACGGTGTCTGAGACGCCTGGGCAGGTACTAACTGGTTTTCCGGCCGTCTCATGTCGTCAACTGATTTTTGTAATGTGCTGACATTATCACGTAATTCCATAAACAAAGCCATCCATTCCGGTGTCGACTCCCTGGGGGGTGACATCACCATTACCGGCAATTGCTCTGCCTCCACACCAACATCGTCCTCATACATGTCGACACACACGTGCCGACACACAGCAGACACACAGGGAATGCTCTATTGAAGACAGGACCCCACTAGCCCTTTGGGGAGACAGAGGGAGAGTTTGCCAGCACACACCCAAGCGCTATAATATATATGGGAACAACCCTATATAAGTGTTGTATCCTTATAGCAGCTTAAATATAGTAATATCGCCAAAAAAAGTGCCCCCCCTCTCTGTTTTACCCTGTTTCTGTAGTGCAGTGCAGGGGAGAGTCCTGGGAGCCTTCCTCACAGCGGAGCTGAGCAGGAAAATGGCGCTGTGTGCTGAGGAGAATAAGCCCCGCCCCCTATTTCAGCAGGCTCTTCTCCGGAGTTTGTGAGATCTGGCAGGGGTTAAATACATCCATATAGCCTCAAGGGCTATATGTGATGTATTTTTTAGCCATAAAAAGGTATTATACATTGCTGCCCAGGGCGCCCCCCCAGCGCCCTGCACCCTCCGTGACCGCTGAAGTGTGCTGACAACAATGGCGCACAGCTGCAGTGCTGTGCGCTACCTCAGGAAGACTGAAAAGTCTTCTGCCGCCTGCTTCTGGACCTCTTCCATCTTCGGCATCTGCAAGGGGGGTCGGCGGCGCGGCTCCGGGACCGGACTCCATGGCTGGGCCTGTGTTCGATCCCTCTGGAGCTAATGGTGTCCAGTAGCCTAAGAAGCCAATCCATCCTGCACGCAGGTGAGTTGACTTCTCTCCCCTAAGTCCCTCGATGCAGTGAGCCTGTTGCCAGCGGGACTCACTGAAAATAAAAAACCTAAAAACTTTTTCTAAGCAGCTCTTTAGGAGAGCCACCTAGATTGCACCCTGCTCGGACGGGCACAAAAACCTAACTGAGGCTTGGAGGAGGGTCATAGGGGGAGGAGCCAGTGCACACCACCTGATCCTAAAGCTTTATTTTTGTGCCCTGTCTCCTGCGGAGCCGCTAATCCCCATGGTCCTGACGGAGTCCCCAGCATCCACTAGGACGTTAGAGAAATTAAGTTTGAGGTGGCGAGATGTCATCCAGGATGAAATGGCAGAAAGGCATTCAGTGACACGGTCCAGTACAGATAGGAACAAGTCAGGGGAGGATAGGTAGATTTCAGTATCATCTGCGTACAGATGATACTGAAATCCAAAAGAGCTGATTAGTTTACCAAGAGATGAGGTATAGATAGAGAAAAGCAGAAGACCCAAGACTGAGCCTTGCGGTACTCCAACTGAAAGAGGTAGCGAAGAGGAGGTAGATTCAGAGAAGCGAACACTGAAGGAGCGCTATTATGGTTCATAAAATAAACTACTATGGTGCATAATATTAACTAAGGCACTACTATGTGGCAGAAAATTAACAATTCCTGTAGAGAGCTGTCTCTCTAGGACGGGAGCCCCTTCAAAATGTTGCTATGGGGCCCACAAAGTTCTGGCTCCGCCCCTAGCAGATATATTTCATAATGTAATGTTTGTGTGATAGGATTTGTTCAATTTGCAGGCTGTCAGGATCCCAGGGGTCAGGATACCGGTGCCAGAATCCCGACTGCGGACAATGCTGCCACCCAGAATCCCGGCAAAACATGACTATTCCCACTCGTGGGTGTCCACGACACCCATAGAGTGGGGATAGATACTATGGCGAGGGCAGTGTGTCGAGTGCAGCGAAGAGCAGGGGGACTCTTTGCGCTCACCCCACTGCCGGCATTCTGGCGGGCAGGATACCGTTGTCGGGATATGGACAGCCGGCATCCCGCCCGCCGGTAAATCATACTGAATCCTGTGTGACAATGTTATACCAAAAAAAGAAAAGATGTGTTACTCCCTTTGGAAACTTTTGTTCTTGGTAATCTTATTGTATAACAGCAGGTGGCAGCAGTATACTGCGCCAGGAGTCCTCCATTTTGTCATAATATTAGTACATACTGTACCCAGCCTTCGATAACAGAACTGTTCTCTGAGATAGCCCCACCTAGTGGCACTTCAGGTTTGTTAAGTTCATCTATTGCTTATTAAGCTGCCTCTGCTGTATACGCTACTGCTCATGAGTATCAATTTGCTCTGCTACTGACATATTTTCAGATAATTCTAGCCCATTGTTGCTTCTTAAATCTTATCTGAGGTTGCTTGCCCAAGCCGATACTCAGGATCTGCTGTGTCTTCGTGTGTTGGAATCCAGATGTCTGCCTAGTCACTGGGGCTCTTACACTTTGCCATACAATGCACTGGTTATTCGGAAGACCAGCGCACAGGGACAGGGTTAGAGCAGACAGCCCAAAAAGTTGGAGCGCCTCCATACACTACAGCTGTATTAAGACAATCTCCATTCACAGCCTGATGTTGGATGAACTTCAGTTAGGAGGATCAGACAAGTTTGGAAACCAAACGCCAGACCTTTTTTGGTGATTCTAGATGTGAATGATGACCATTCGGTACCCTACACTGAGCGATAATCATCCAAACCAGTCATTGAGTTGGCTGGTTTGCACAATTAGCATGCAATGTCTGGCTAGCTCTATTTGATTGTGCTCGCTCTACTGTTTGCCAAGTCATTTCTCCTCCTGTGCTGCCTTAGCTGGTTCCATGTTTTACGTTATTGCAGCATGTGTGATTGAACACCTATGCATAAGCCAATGGAAACTGATCAGATGATCATGTTGATAAATGCGGTTGGTAGATGGCCCTATATGGCCATGATCAGTCTGTGAGTGCAATCATCACCTCCTTTTATGCAGATGCTGACAGATGAGGAAGGGGAGATTTATCAATGTTTGCAGAGTGTAAAGTACCAACCAATCCACTTCTGTTATTTTTCAAGCATAGCCTGTAACAATGTCAGTTAAAAGCTGACTGGTTAGTACTTGAATAATGATCTTGCAGCTCTGGAGCAGCATCAGGATCAGCTTGTTTGGCCTTTTTTACACTTCCAAGCATAGCCAGATTAAGGGGGGGACGCACAGAGCCGGCCCTAACCAATTTGATGCCCTAGGCAAGATTTTGGTTGGTGCCCCCTAGCACCGCCGCTAGTTCTGCAGGAGATGCCTGGCATGAGTCAGCTGGTAGCTCTGCTAACGTCGGGCGCCTTTTGTTTATGAAAATACATCTTATTATTTGCATTACTATGTGGCTAGGGTGCACAAGCAGCTTCTGCTGATTAAAATGATATGCAGCATGTCTATATTCTGTGTGCGACTGTGGCTGTATCTGCATACAAAATGCTACATTACAGTGATTTCCAGGAATACACTGCAATGTAGCATTTCGTATGCAGATACAGCCGCAGTCACACACAGAATATAGGCATGCCACATATCATTTTAATCAGCAGAAGCTGCTGGTGCCCCTAAGCATACCAAATGCCCTAGGCAATTGCCTAGTTTGCCTATGCCTAAGGCCGGCTCTGGGGACGCAGGGGATACTGTTCCCCGAGCCCACCTCTGTCCGGGGGCAACCCATCCTGAGTACCCTGAAATCCCTAGCTCTCCCTCTTGTGCAGCAGCAGAACCTGGCAGTCAGGATGCAAGCAGGACAATGTGCAGGCAGAGTCACAGGAGTATTAGGTTTCATCGGCTACTGACAGAGCTTCTCGACCAAAAGAGAAACTGGAGCGGGGAGAGAGCTGTAAGTAACCCAAGGATCCCAGCTTCTCCTCCTCCCCGTCTTGGTCCTGTACAGTGGCGGCTCCTACTTACAATAAATTGGGGGACTGCCGCTACCCCTGTGCCCTCAGAGGAGAGGAGACAGCCTGCCCTGTGTCCTAACACCTGAGAAATGGATTCAGCAGGTGACGGGACAGGCGCTTGCGCAGACGCCACAGTGCAACTGCGCATGTGCAAACCACCAGCTTCTATGGACTGCACCGGCTGCAGCCCAAAGAAGCCAGATTGGGCTGCAGGACTGCCCAATCTGGCAGTCCCAAAGGGAGGAAACACCTCCCAATGGACTGCCTGGAAGTCACTACCAGTTATAGTGAAGACAGTGCAGTCTCAGACTGCATCTGGCTTCACTGAAACTGATCGGGGTGGTGGATTTTACCTGGGAGGGGGGGGGGGGGGGGGGGGCTGCAGTCTATCTAATGAGAGCATTCGGATTTAGAGAGAGACACACACAGAGAGTCCTCCTGAGTCCTACCCCAGTGTGTAAATAGTACAGAGGCTGCTGCTATTCTTGCATGTGGCAGAATAACTTAGAGACTTATTTTTCTATGTGTATTTTAAGGTTGTTTGAGTTGTCTTTGTTCCACTACAAAACTTTATAAAATAGTTGTCTCTCAATTAGGTGGAGCTATAAACAGTGGCCGGGTATCATAAAACTATTAGCTTAAATCTAATATATACCATTGGTTTAAATTTAAAATACACAATCCATACCTTCCAACTTGATCCATTTCCAGGAGGGACAAAATGCTCTTTACCTGGACTTCCCTGTTAATTTATGATTGCAATCACCTGTGTTGAAATACCTCTCTTATCAATTAAATAGTCCAACACAGTTGATACCTGGAATGGGTAATTTTGGGAGGTATGCACAACCTAATATACACCCCCCCCCCTCCTTCCCGTGCCCCCTGTCCAAAGTGCCCCAGCTACCCCCCCCCCCCCCTCCAAACTTAATCCAGCCCTGCTTCCAAGTCCAATATTGCTTAAGAAAAATGCAATAAGAAGTTGTTTTTGAATACTTTTCACAATTCTTGGCATGGTCATAACTGACTGATGCATCTTGGGAAATATAGATAATTTAAACAGATCACAGTGAAGACTGCCTATCCCAGAACTATCATCCATTACAATCTGACCATAGAAAACAAGCTATGGATTGTGGTAATATCCTAGAATAAGATGGTTTAACGCACAGGTTCCCAAACTAGGTCCTAAAGGAGCACTTAAGGTGCGTACACACTAGGACGATATCAGCAAGATGTACCCAATTCGGACACATCGCTCATGATATCATCCAGTGCTGGCACCTCTGCCAGGTCCGTCACAGATGACATTGCATCGCATGTGAGTTGTCCTAGTGTTAACCCACCTTTACATATCACGTTTTCAAGGTCACCTGTGGATTTTGCTGGGCAACATGGAAATGTGACGTGCTCCTTGAGGACCGAGTTTGGCACAAATTGTACAGGAAATAACTGGAAATAATCATCTATACGTGCAGGAGTCATTAGTAGCAAAGGTAGAGATGCACCATACTACAAAAGTGGTGTTAATGCATCCTGAGCATTTATTACTTTATCTCCCACACAAAACAGCAGCTGATCAGCAGATGTTCATGACTTATACCTAACTAGAACATGCACTGTATACTGTATGTTACTGCCAAACTTCTACATTACTAATACATGTACAGTATATGTTACCTGGATTTATATAGGACTTGAGAGAGGTGCAGTGACCAGCATCTAGTCCCGAGTAGCCCCCAGGGGGTTGGCATCCACCTATTATGCTTTTAAACTTTATTTATATAATTTAGATTTGTCCAGAATATTTTCAATACAAAAGTGTGATGGAGATTGTGCCTTAACTGTACCTTATTTGTATATATTGTGTAACATGACATTGCCATTCCATTTTGCCTCCACTTTCTCTTCTCTTTGTGCTAATGAGCTAAACTAATAAACTCCACAAAATAAAGTAACTTTTAGAAAATGCACATTATGTAGTCAGCTCTTACATACTCTTTCAGAGACTGAATCAGCATTCCACATTTATAAAGCAGATTATCCTGCTTAAATAGAAAACAGATGATGACTATAAAAATGCCTATTTTGCTAAGAATCTGTGTCCTAAGGAATGGATATGACTTTAGACAACAATGAACGTTGTGAACTATATAAAACCAAGTCCTTGTCATAAATCCAAAGTCATAGAAATCAGCTAATTCCATACTTATATACCATGTAGAATACCACACCCATAACATCCAAGGCTGACGTCAGATGGGGTATTTGTTACTCAGTTGTCCTGCAGCTATATATAGGTGGGACTACTAACTATATATTGCTGCAGGATGACTGAGAGTCCAGTATCTTGCAGTGCTTGGTGTCTTGTTTCCAGCTCCCACCGTGGGAGCCGAAAACAAGACAACAAGCACTGCAGGATACTGGTGACAGCTGGACATCATGGTGAAAGCAGCCGCAAGACTAGACTCCTAGCAATGAGGAACGGAAGCTGTCACCACATTGACTTCACAGGAGAAGAGGTACTTAGGATACAGAACTGAGGACATCCTAGTTACCAGATCACCTCACAGAATTCTGGTGTCCAGAGTAGATTCGGCCCAATATTCTGGCGACAAAGTGTATTCTAATCTAAGTCATGTATGGGAGAAATGAGGACGTAACAGTACAGAAGCTAAAGAAGAACAGGTACTATTGCTATTAATTAGTACGGAGTAACAGTGCTACACATCACTAAACACTGTATAGTAGGATAGCAGTGAGGGTGATTCAAAAAAGTAATACAGGTTGAGTATCCCTTATCCAAAATGCTTGGGACCAGAAGTATTTTGGATCTCAGATTTTTCCGTATTTTGGAATAATTGCATACCATAATGAGATATTATGGCGATGGGACCCAAGTCTAAGCACAGAATACATTTATGTTTCATATACATCTTATACACACAGCCTGAAGGTCATTTTATACAATATTTTTTATAACTTTGTGCATTAAACAAAGTGCGTGTACATTAACACAATTCATTTATGTTTCATATACGCCTTATACACACAGCCTGAAGGTCATTTAATACAATATTTTTAATAACTTTGTGTATTAAACAAAGTTTGTGTACATTGAGCCATCAAAAAACAAAGGTTTCACTATCTCACTCTCACTCAAAAAAGTCCGTATTTTGGAATATTCCGTATTTTGGAATATTTGGATATGGGATACTCAACCTGTATAGGTGTAAGCTGTAATACAGAGATGTGTTTTCAAAGAGCGTTCAAAGACTTGAATGTTTGGGGAGAGTCAAATCAGGTAGGGTAGGGAATCACATAGCTGAGCAGTGGCGTGTAGTAACCTTATAAATGGGAGGAAGAGGTGGTTATCAATAGGGAAGCAAGTTTAAGGTCACAGGCAAATTTAAGGGGATGAGAAAAAGAGTATCTAGAGATTGAGGTTGCAGATGTATGAAGGGGTACTGGTATTGTAGGTAGGGGTGAACATTTTGAAATGGAATCTGGAGGATATGAGGAGTCAGTGTAAGTGTTTAGAAAGTGGTGCAGCAAATGTGTAGTTCCAAGAGTGGAAGAGGGAGGTGGTATAGGAGTGAATTGAAGGTTTGAAAGAAAAGACTGGGTGGCTATTGGAGAAGTGAAGTACAGTAGGTTTCCTAAGGAAGGGATTTATTTCAAGTGAAGGAATTTGGAGTGAAATTGTATTTCAGTGGTGCTTTGCAGTGAGTTGAGCACTTTTGAATGTAGCAGGACTTTGGAGAGCCATGGTTGGGGTTTTGATCACTAGAGGCTGTGTTTGGTGACTGGAGCTACCTGTCTAGGGTATAAGTGAGTGTTCTGTTGTAGAAAGAGAAAGGTATTTATAGGCAAGGGGAGCAGTTTTATTGAAGGTCGGGACAGCATTTAGGTAATGTGTCTGTGGATCTGAGTGTGGGAGAGGCATAAGGTGGCGTGGAGGTTAAAGGAAATGGGAAGCTACAGATGGAGCAAAATCAATAGAAAACAAGGTCAATGAAGTGTACATGACAGTGGGTGAGGAAGTCTACCAGGAGAGACCAAAGTTGTAAATAAGCAAAATATATTGCAAAATATATTCTGTGGCAACAGAAGAACAGTTGAACCAAGTGGTACATGGGGTGGAGGCTGTTTGCCAACCACTAGGCTGCAATAATGTGTAGACAACCTCCCCAATTTGGACACATGGGGGAATATGTATCAAATCTTCAAGAGATAGTGGAGAAGTGGCCCATAGCAACCAATCAATAAGTTTCTGTTATTTTATAGAAAGTGCTAGAAAAATGACAGCTAGAAGCTGATTGGTTGGCCATCTTTTCTCTTTAGAAGGTTTGATACATCTCCCCTGTGATCTGTGACACTGACAGCTGGTTTCAGTTGATCCAGTTGCTAGAAACAAATACCAACAATAACTATTGATTTCAACAGGTCCTGCAGTTCATCATAGGTTATATTTTAGTAGATCCTCAAAACAACCTTGTTTTTAATATGACACACCTCAACACTACCGTGCCATTTACCACTGTCTTCCGCAGAGCCGCGTTATATTTATTAGAAGAATATTATATGGGAGCTATAGTATATTACTGAACTAATGAGCATCTACTTCTAATTTCTGTCCACGTGTTAACAATTATAATGATGTGATTAGTTGTAATATACATTTATCCAGACCAGGCGTCTTCTAGTAAAACCGTACTACTAGGTCTAGGCTGCCTATGTTCCAAATGTAGAATGCCTCATCTTGCCTGTTATCTATTCGGTCATTTTGTTGAATCTGCTGGTTCTAACAAACACCACTGATTTGACTAGATGTCCTTTACATTATTATACCACGCAAGCCTTATATTAGGATACTGTATAGTGACGCCAGTAAATTTTCTAAGCTTGATGTCTCTGGATCTGTTATGATTCCTGTACTCCAGACCGGAGGAGATCTTATGGCAGGGATCTGAGTACAGGAAAATAAGCTGGTTGTGGGAGCTGGATAGCCTAGTAACCCCTGGCGCCCTAACTCCGTTGTCTCGCCCGTGTTATCAGAAATCCCCTGCGAGACTATGGTTGCTTGAGCCCATGGCAGCCGCGTTCGAAGGGCGGATTATGTCTGCCCAACCCCGATACCCCCGCAGGTCTTAATGGGAGACAAGGGGAAGTCCGAGACAGGGTGATAACAAGGGGCCCTCTGACTAAGCAACCAGGCCAGGGGTTACAAGCTAACTAACTAAATCAAAAGGTATGTGCGGACTAGCCGCCAGGAAAAAGGACAACCAAGGATCCACTGATCCGACACTCCTATCCGGCACCGCCGGACTCCAGAGTGGATCTGTGGAAGCGGAATCCTCCGCAAAGCTCCAGAACACAATTAAACAAAATAATAAACAGAAGCGGACAAGCCGCAACACACGGCTGCGCCGCGACTCACGAACACCACCAGATGTTAAAGGTGCTCGGTCAGACTCCAGGAACAGATGGTAACTTCCGAGTACAGGATCTCTGAGGACAGGAACAACCGAAAAGACCGGGACTGGGAACTCTCTGCAGCAGACACAGGCAAACAGGAAGCTATCACCGGCGTCTGTAAGAAGTCCTGAGGGTGCCTTTATTCAGGCACCCTCCAATCAGGATCCAGACAGGACAATCAAATAGAAATGCCGTGCAGCTTGCATGCTGCACGGCCAGCACATAATCAGGGTAATGAGAATAGACCCAGCAACGGGGAACGCGGCTGAACGTGGCGTCCCCGTTGCTAAGGTCAGAGCGGCTCCGTGCGCCCGGCGTCTTAGCGTTGCCAGGGAGCCGGCGGCTGAACGCGCACGGCGTCCCTGGTTGCTAGGCGCCGGGCCGCACGGCCGAGCGGACCCCGGCGCCTAACAGTACCCCCCCTTGAGGAGGGGTCAAGGAACCCC
The DNA here is from genome assembly GCF_028390025.1 of Pseudophryne corroboree. Classification (NCBI taxonomy): domain Eukaryota; kingdom Metazoa; phylum Chordata; class Amphibia; order Anura; family Myobatrachidae; genus Pseudophryne; species Pseudophryne corroboree. The sequence goes on from NC_086449.1 coordinate 726,366,134, forward strand.
TAAAGCCAGGTTTCCGAGGAAATTCACGAAAAAATGCCCTTTTGAGCTTTGGGGCATGAAGGTCTTCATCCAGGACCCACGACCTTTCCTCTGGCCCATAACCTCTCCAATGCACCAAAAAATAAAGCCGACCCCGGGACAACTTGGAATCGAGAACCTTCTCAACCAAGAACTCTTGCTGACCCTGTACATTAACTGGTGATCTCCCCTGAGATTTTTTACGAGGAAATCTGCTGGACGAAACATATGGTTTAAGCAATGAGCAATGGAAGGTATTTCCGATCCGTAAAGTTTTTGGTAAACGTAACCGGAAAGCAACTGGATTGACTTTTTTGATAATGAGAAATGGTCCAATATATCTAGGACCCAATCTGGCTGAGGTTTGTCGAAGTTTGATGTTGCGAGTCGACAACCACACCCTGTCTCCTACTTTAAAAGTGCACGGCCGCCGGAGCCTGTCAGAAATTTTTTTTTCCCGGAAAGCTGCTTTTCTGAGAGCCAGGTGCACTTTTTTCCAAATAAGTTTAAGATGAGAGGTCAGGGCCAGAGAGGAGACAGAGGAATGTTGAAAAAATGAATTAGCTCTGGGGTGGAAACCAAAAACTGCAAAAAATGGAGACACATTGGTGGAGGAATGACAGGCATTATTATAAGCAAACTCCGCCAATGGAAGAAACTCAGACCAGTCATTTTGGAGTTTGGCCGAGTACAAACGCAAATATTGTTTTAGAGATTGGTTAACTCGCTCAGTCTGTCCATTGGATTGTGGATGATAGCCGGAGGTTAATGATAATTTCATCTTTAATGAAGCACAAAAAGACTTCCAAAATTGCGCAATGAATTGTGGACCCCTGTCAGAAACAATATCAGTGGGTAACCCATGGAGTCTGAAAACATGACGGAGGAACAAGACTGCCAATCCCTGGGCAGATGGCAATCGGGGAAGAGCAATAAAATGGGCCATCTTGCTAAAACGGTCCACTACCACCCATATGACTCGGCATCCGGCTGACAGAGGGAGATCCACCACAAAATCCATGGAGATATGCGACCATGGCCTAAGAGGAACTTTCAAGGGCATAAGTTGACCAATAGGCAAAGAACGGGGAACTTTATGCTGTGCACAGACCTGACACGAAAAAACAAACTCTTTAATGTCTTTGGAAAGACCAGGCCACCATACTGAGCGGGATACTAATTCCAAAGTCTTAGCGATTCCCGGATGCCCTGCAACTTTGCTATCATGAAATTCCGCCAAAACAGTTGCTCTCAAAAACTCAGGAACAAAAAGACGACTAGCAGGAGTATTTCCCGGAGCTTGATGTTGAAGCAGCTTTAATTGGGAAAATACATCCTGTGTGAGACCTGCCTGAATGACTGAAGGCGGTAGTATGGGAGTAACAGGACTGTTGTCTTGAACCGGAAGGAAACTGCGTGACAGGGCATCTGCCTTGGTATTCTTGGAACCTGGTCTGAAGGTGATAATGAATTTGAAACGAGTAAAAAATAAAGCCCAACGAGCCTGTCGGGCATTCAGTCGTTTAGCCGATTCAATGTATTGAAGATTTTTGTGATCAGTCAAAACTGAAATGGTGTGGGTAGCTCCTTCAAGCCAATGTCTCCACTCCTCGAAAGCCCATTTAATAGCCAGCAATTCCCGGTTACCAACATCGTAGTTGGATTCTGCAGATGAGAATTTCCTGGACATAAAGGCACAAGGATGTAACTCAAGGGAATCTGGATCCTTCTGAGAAAGGATAGCCCCTACTCCAACCTCCGAGGCATCCACCTCAATAATGAAAGGTAATTCTGGGTTGGGATGTCTAAGGACAGGGGCTAAGACAAAGGCTTGTTTTAAGGCCTGAAAAGATAACTCCGCTTCACATGACCAATTGGTAGGATCTGCTCCCTTCTTAGTAAGTGCCACAATGGGAGCAACTAGGTCAGAGAAAGAGTGAATAAATCTTCTATAGTAGTTTGCAAACCCTAAAAAGCGCTGAATTGCTTTTAAATTGGTGGGTTGCGCCCAACTAAGGATGGCTTGGAGCTTTTTTGGTTCCATTCGGAATCCCCGAGGGGAAATAATGTACCCTAAAAAGGATACTTCCGTGACATGAAATTCACACTTCTCCAGCTTGGCATATAAGTGATTTTCACGTAATCTCTTTAGCACCTGACGCACCTGGGTAACATGTTGTTCCACGGAGTCAGAATATATCAAAATATCGTCTAAATAGACCACGACGAATCTTCCCAGAAACTCACGGAGCACATCATTAATGAGATCCTGGAAAACTGCCGGAGCGTTAGATAGGCCGAATGGCATGACCAGATACTCATAGTGGCCCGACTGAGTACTAAATGCCGTTTTCCACTCATCCCCTGACCTGATTCTGATGAGGTTATATGCTCCTCTAAGATCAATCTTAGAAAAAATAACAGCCGAACGTAGCTGATCAAAGAGGACAGAGATCAGCGGCAGAGGGTAAGTATTCTTTACTGAGATTTTATTCAAAGCTCTAAAGTCAATGCAGGGTCTGAGTGAACCATCCTTCTTCTCTACGAAGAAGAAACCTGCACTTAAAGGGGATTTAGATGGCCTGATAAACCCTTTCCCAAGGCTTTCTTTCACATACTCATTCATGGCCACAGTTTCAGGACCAGACAATGCATATAACCTTCCTTTAGGCAACGTGGCACCAGGAATTAACTCAATGGCACAATCATAAGGCCTATGGGGAGGCAAAATATCCGCATTGCCCTTGGAAAACACATCAACAAAATCCTGGTATTCCCCAGGAATATGTGCGGAACTGGCGGCAGCTACTCGGATAGGAAGCGTAATACATTCTTTATCACAGATGGTACCCCATTGTAGGATCTCCCCAGACTGCCAATCAATGACGGGATTATGAAAGGTCAGCCAAGGATGACCCAGAACCACAGGAACTGCTGGACAATGGGTAAGGAAAAACTCAATTTTTTCAGAATGCAGAGCTCCCACCGAGAGCAAAACAGGAGGTGTACATAGAGAAATAACCCCATTGGATAAAGGACTCCCATCTAAACCATGCATGGTGATACACCTACCTAAGGTTAGCTGAGGAATACCTAAGGCCTTGGCCCATGTTAAATCCATAAAGTTTCCTGCAGCTCCACTGTCCACAAAAGCAGAGACCGAGGAACAGAGGCTGCCATAGGAAACTTTAGCAGGAACCAACAGTGAATTATTTGAGGAGATGAGCTGCAGACCAAAGTGAACCCCCTCACAATTCACTTGGTCAGGAAGTTTCCCAACTTGTTTGGACAACTACGGGCAAAATGTCCCTTACCTCCGCAGTATAAACACAGACCATAATTTTGCCTCCTGGTTCTTTCTTCCGGAGACAATTTGGAGAGACCAATCTGCATAGGCTCCTCTATGTCTACAGGAATGGAAGGAACCCAGGGAGAGGACCCGACAGATGCCCCTTTTTCAGCCCTCCGCTCTCTGAGCCGACGATCTATTTTAATAGATAGCTCCATGAGGTTATCGAGGGTCTCAGGAGCGGGATACTGGAGGAGACTGTCTTTTATAGATTCCGATAAGCCGAGGCGAAACTGACTGCGCAGGGCTGGGTCATTCCAGCCACAGTCGTTCGACCAACGGCGAAACTCCGTACAATAATTCTCTGCGGGATTCCTACCCTGTCTAAGAGCACGCAACTGACTTTCTGCGGACGCCTCTCTATCAGGGTCGTCATACAATAGCCCTAAAGATTTTAAAAAGGCGTCTACAGACGATAAGGCCGGATCGTCTGTCTTTAAACCAAAAGCCCAGGTCTGAGGATCCCCCTGAAGTAGAGAAATAATAATCCCAACCCGCTGAGCCTCTGTACCTGAGGTAACTGGTCTTAAACGAAAATACAGTTTGCAAGATTCTTTAAAATTAAAAAACTGTTTTCTATCCCCAGAAAAACGATCAGGCAGATGCATTTTTGGTTCAGGGATGACCCTCGGGGAAGTCCGTAACAGATCTTCCTGTGACCTCACCCGGAGGGACAGATCCTGAACCATCTGAGTAAGTTCCTGAATCTGACTAACAAGAAGCTGGCCAGGGTTTGGCCCAACACCGGTGGGATTCATAAGGCCGACAAAAATCTCCCAACTAAAAAGTGAAAAAATTTACTGTAAGTTAAATCTTTTCTTTTGTAGGCCGGTGATAATGTTATGATTCCTGTACTCCAGACCGGAGGAGATCTTATGGCAGGGATCTGAGTACAGGAAAATAAGCTGGTTGTGGGAGCTGGATAGCCTAGTAACCCCTGGCGCCCTAACTCCGTTGTCTCGCCCGTGTTATCAGAAATCCCCTGCGAGACTATGGTTGCTTGAGCCCATGGCAGCCGCGTTCGAAGGGCGGATTATGTCTGCCCAACCCCGATGCCCCCGCAGGTCTTAATGGGAGACAAGGGGAAGTCCGAGACAGGGTGATAACAAGGGGCCCTCTGACTAAGCAACCAGGCCAGGGGTTACAAGCTAACTAACTAAATCAAAAGGTATGTGCGGACTAGCCGCCAGGAAAAAGGACAACCAAGGATCCACTGATCCGACACTCCTATCCGGCACCGCCGGACTCCAGAGTGGATCTGTGGAAGCGGAATCCTCCGCAAAGCTCCAGAACACAATTAAACAAAATAATAAACAGAAGCGGACAAGCCGCAACACACGGCTGCGCCGCGACTCACGAACACCACCAGATGTTAAAGGTGCTCGGTCAGACTCCAGGAACAGATGGTAACTTCCGAGTACAGGATCTCTGAGGACAGGAACAACCGAAAAGACCGGGACTGGGAACTCTCTGCAGCAGACACAGGCAAACAGGAAGCTATCACCGGCGTCTGTAAGAAGTCCTGAGGGTGCCTTTATTCAGGCACCCTCCAATCAGGATCCAGACAGGACAATCAAATAGAAATGCCGTGCAGCTTGCATGCTGCACGGCCAGCACATAATCAGGGTAATGAGAATAGACCCAGCAACGGGGAACGCGGCTGAACGTGGCGTCCCCGTTGCTAAGGTCAGAGCGGCTCCGTGCGCCCGGCGTCTTAGCGTTGCCAGGGAGCCGGCGGCTGAACGCGCACGGCGTCCCTGGTTGCTAGGCGCCGGGCCGCACGGCCGAGCGGACCCCGGCGCCTAACAGGATCACATGGTATGGGCAAAAGAGTAAAAATAACATAAAGTACATTTAATTAAAATATACTTGTCCTTGAACTTTTGGAACTTTATTACTATGCAAAGATGTTCATGCTACAACTGTAGAATGTATTATAATTTCTGTTTCTTCTCCCTCAAGTCATTCTATACATCTGACATCTGCTAGTACTAGATCTAAGCAACATCTCAGTCCTGAATTACCATATTCAATACCCTGGAGGAGTAGGAATAAGATTTGCCACCATGCTGAGACTTGTAGTGCCAAACAAACAAAAAATAGCAGGTGCACAATCTAAGCACTAAGAATGCTGGTAATCAACAATTGTAATAAACTTGGCGTAAAACTGAGGTTCTTAACATCATTTTTGGCCAGAAATATGGGCCCACCTACCACAGCCAGGTGATCTCATCAGGTGGGTCCCTAACATTCCTAAGGTTCAAGTCTAGAGAACGGGATCTCCCGGGACAGCTAACCCAACCGCCCCAAGCCATCACACTAGTAAGAAGTAGCAGTTTAAGTGTAACATTAATAATACCCCTTTCAGACTGACAGAGCCGAGTCACACCCGGGAATGTGTTCCCGGACGCATTCCGGGACAAAACCCGGGAATGACCCCTTTCACACTGCACTTAGACCTGGGATCGACCCGGGACAGCCCCTTTTTATACTGATCCCAGGAAATCCCTGCAAATACATATGTATGTCATTCGAAATGGAAATTTTTCTGGCTCACATAGATGAGGTCACAATAGGCAAGCAAAGGGAGGGGTGGGGCCTGCTTTTTCAGAGTCTTCATTTTATTAACAACTTGCTGTTGTGTACGGATAATTCTTCTGGCTTCAAGCAGCTTTGCAATGTTTTTATAAATAATAGCATCCTTCACTGTGCCTGTTATCTGTCTCTTTATTTCCTCCTTCCCCCTTATGCTGAGCAGCTCTCTGACCTCCTGATCTGTCCAGGTCGCCATATTGCCTGTCTCCTCCGCTTCCAGGGCTTCTCCTACGCTTCCCCGGGCTCTGGATGATGACATCATCTTTTCTGAGCCCAAGAAAGCTCCAATGAGAGGCCTTTTAACAATCCTGTGTACTAAATACCGGGTAGGGCCCATTCACACTACACTGCATCCCGGGACGATCCCGGATTCAACCCAGGTCGAGACCTGGGATGAAATGCCGGGATGCTCGTCCCGGGATATTCATTCAGTACCCTTTCACACTGAGCAAATTCCCGGGTTGATGCGCGTTCATGTGCAATAACCCGGGAAATTTTTGTCAGTCTGAAAGGGGTATAAGAAATAGCAACTAAAAGCTATAAGTGTTACATGGGTGAGAAGTGGAAATTAAAGTGTTAAAAAATGTCACAAAAATAAATAAATCTGTTTTTAGAGGAACATGACAGAGAATAGTGATTGAGTGAACAGGGTCATCACTACATATAATTTTTCATGGTTAAAATGAAAGATGAATAATGTTGATGAGAAAATGTATTAGTTACATCTCCAAAGAGGTCACTGTCTTGAAAATTGCCATGTGTGATGTAGTGGTAGGGTAGCGTCTAGTTTCTCTTCGTGCTAAGGACCTTTTCCCATAATCCCCTGGGTCCATGTCACAATCTATTTGGAATAGTAAAGTGTGGCGAGCGAAGCGAGACACCGAGCCCGATGCGTGGCGAGCGAAGCAAGCCCGCGAGGGTCCAATACTGCATAGAAAAAAAACAAACCCCCAAACGAACGGAGAACGAAGCAGACATTTAGGAGCTGTAAGGGCGGAAGTTCTCTCCTGCCCTCTCGTTTTGTCACGTCCAGGTCCTTAGCATGAAGAGAACATAGACACAACCGTAGTGGTAGGCACATAAGAGTTGATGTTTGCTCGCTAGGACAGGTAGAGTTATGGTTCTAGTCTAATAAGGATAATGAGGGAAATAATATGATGATGTTGTCACAATCTTTCCTAATATCTTACTGTACTGACAAAATGACTTCCTGTAAACCACTGTGCGTAAGCACGGAGAGGGTAAATGTAGTTTTATGTAGGATATACAGTAAACATACTTTAGAGAATATCCTACTTAGGTCACTCTAAATTCAGCATACAATCCTAAAGGAAAATTTATAGAGTAAAGGGCTTCATTCCGAGTTGTTCACTCGCTAGCTACTTTTAGCAGAAATGCAAACACAGGGGGTCATTCCGAGTTGTTCGCTCGCAAGCTGCTTTTAGCAGCTTTGCACACGCTAAGCCGCCGCCTACTGGGAGTGAATCTTAGCTTATCAAAATTGCGAACGAAAGATTAGCAGAATTGCGAATAGACACTTCTTAGCAGTTTCTGAGTAGCTCCACACTTACTCGGCATCTGCGATCAGTTCAGTCAGTTTCGTTCCTGGTTTGACGTCACAAACACACCCAGCGTTCGCCCAGACACTCCTCCGTTTCTCCAGCCACTCCCGCGTTTTTCCCAGAAACGGTAGCGTTTTTTCGCACACTCCCATAAAACGGCCAGTTTCCGCCCAGAAACACCCACTTCCTGTCAATCACATTACGATCACCAGAACGAAGAAAAAACCTCGTAATGCCGTGAGTAAAATACCTAACTGCATAGCAAATTTACTTGGCGCAGTCGCACTGCGGACATTGCGCATGCGCATTAGCGACTAATCGCTCCGTTGCGAGAAAAAAATAACGAGCTAACAACTCGGAATGACCCCCACAAAGCTGCCGCCCTCTGGGAGTGTATTTTAGCATAGAAGAATTGCTAACGAAAGATTAGCAATTGCTAACGAAAGATTAGCAATTCTGCAAATATTAGCAGAATTGCTAACGAAAGCAATTTCCTTGCAGTTGCTGAGTAGCTCCAGACCTACTCCTAGATTGCGATCACCTCAGTCCGTTTAGCTCCTGGTTTGACGTCACAAACACGCCCAGCGTCCGAACAGCCACTCCTCCGTTTCTCCAGACACTCCTGCGTTTTTACCTGGCACGCCTGCGTTTTTTAGCACACTCCCTGAAAACGGCCAGTTTCCCCCCAGAAACTCCCACTTTCTGTCAATCAGCAGAGCGATTGAAAAGCTTTGTTCGCCTGTGAGTAAAATAGCATAGTTTTGTGTAAATTTGCTTAGCGCGTGCGCTCTGAGATGCATACGCATGCGCAGAACTGCCGGATTTTAGCCTATTAGCAATTCTGCTAAAATTAGCAGCGAGCGAACAACTCGGAATGAGGCCCAAAGTAAGACTTTCCATAATCCATGTTTAAGAAGACTGGTATAGAAATGGCTGAACGTTAACAGATAGCTTGTGTTAATGTTAAATACAGGTCCTTAAGGAACCTATTGGAATAATGGGGCAGCAGCACCAGCCAATCAGCTCCTAACTGTTAATTTACATATTGGAGCTGATTGGCTGGTGCATTTATCACCTTGCACTTATCACTGGTTTATCACTTCCTTATGCCGTCTTCAGATTAATACACCTGCTCCAATGTATCTCTTGGAGGAACTAATATAAAGTAATCATATTACATATGTGTATGGGTGAAAAATCATACCATGTGATGAAAATAACATATATCTGACAAGGGTGTTATTGTATTTCTTACAAACACTTTACCAGAACTACTCTTAGACATTAGGACAATAATACAGTTATAAAAAAGATCAGCATAGCAGCACACTTCCTTCATTGATGTCACCCATGAGAAGGATTTCAGAAAGGAAGAAAGCTTAAAAAATAATGAAATGGTTCCAGAATTGGTGAGTGTTTTCTTTTTTTTTTTAGGTCTGATGGCTACAGAGCAATGGGGGTCATTCCGAGTTGATCGCTAGCTGCTTTCGTTTGCTGCGCAGCGATCAGGCAAAAAACGGCACTTCTGTGCATGCGTATGCGGCGCAATGCGCACGCGCGTCGTACTATTACAACGAACAATGTCGTTTCACACAAGGCCTAGCAAAGCTTTTCAGTCGCACTGCTGGCCGCAGAGTGATTGACAGGAAGAGGGCGTTTCTGGGTGTCAACTGACCGTTTTCAGGGAGTGTTCGAAAAAACGAAGACTGGGCGAACGCAGGGCGTGTTCGTGACGTCAAAACAGAAACTGAACAGTCTGAAGTGATCGCAAGTGCTGAGTCGGTCTGAAGCTACTCTGAAAATGCACAAAATTATTTTGTAGCCGCTCTGCGATCCTTTCTTTCATACTTCTGCTAAGCTAAAATACACTCCCAGTGGGAGGCGGCATAGCGTTTGCACGGCTGCTAAAAACTGCTAGCGAACAAACAACTCGGAATGACCACCATTGTCCAAACTCTCCCCAGGTGGCAAATTATCTGCAAAAGGATGTGAGTGCAATTCTTCTCTTTGTGGATTTTATTTCTTTTGCGTCCGTAGAGGATACTGGGGTCCACATTAGTACCAATGGGCACTTTAAGAAATGAATAGTGTGGGCTGGCTCCTCCCTCTATGCCCCTCCTACCAGACTCAGTTTAGAAAATGTGCCCGAAGGAGCCGATCACACTTAGGGAAGCTCCTGAAGAGTTTTCTGCATTTATTTTTGGTTTGTTATTTTCAGGCACAGCTGATTGGCTCCAGCCTGCCTGCTTCGTGGGACTTAGGGGGTAGAACGGCCCAACTTCCTGAAGAGTTAATGGTCCCGTTTCTCCACTGACAGGACACTGAGCTCCTGAGGGAGTCATTCGCAAGCCCCACCACGCCGCCACCCCTAACAGAGACAGAAGATAGAAGAGTGGTGAGTACATCGCCGGCGTCCCAGTTAGCTTGTTACCGGAGGGAATGGTGGCACAAGGGTAGGAGTGCAGCGCTGATGCAGGCTGCACTCCAGAGGGCTCAGTAAGGACATACACATAGCAGTGACTAGCTGTGAGGGGCGCACTGAGCCACCAATGAGTACCCTAAACTGGCCACATACCTAACAAAGGGTTTTAACCCTCTGTTAGTCACTGTGGGGGTAATTCCAAGTTGATCGCAGCAGGATTTTTTATAGCAATTGGGCAAAACCATGTGCACTGCAGGGGAGGCAGATATAACATGTGCAGAAAGAGTTAGATTTGGGTGGGTTATTTTATTTCTGTGCAGGGTAAATACTGGCTGCTTTATTTTTACACTGCAATTTAGATTCCAGATTGAACTCACCACACCCAAATCTAACTCTCTCTGCACATGTTATATCTGCCTCCCCTGCAGTGCACATGGTTTTGCCCAATTGCTAACAAAAATCCTGCTGCGATCAACTTGGAATTACCCCCTATAAGCCCTCAAGCCAGTATAAAAAATTGGGAAGCCGGGCGCCATTAAGGGGGGCGGGGCTTCACTAGGAGCGGATCCAGCAGCTCACCAGCGCCATTTTCCCTGAGCAACTTCAACTGACAGGATTCACAGGGAAACGCAGCTCATCCACAAGGACTCCACGTCTCCTCAGCGGTACCAGGGGGTCTTAGTTAGGGGGAAGCAGTGTTCAAATACTAAGCGCTATTAAGGAGCTTAGTTTGCGACCCAGCTGAGTTTTGCTTTAGCTAGAAGGGCACTGTGTGGCTGGCTCCGACTTCTGTGTCTCCCTGCGGGCTCTGTGTGGGTTAACCTATGTTTACCTTCTGCGTGTGTGGGTGTGTGTGTCCCTTCCCATTGCCATGTCCAGGGACTGCGTTTCCTGCATAGCAGAGTGTCTGTCCTTCCCAGGAGACTCACTACCCTGTTCTCAGGATAGTGCACATTCTCAGGCCAGTGGGGCTGAATCCCCATGGTTAGATTCCATTAAAGGGATGATATCTAATATTTCTACAAAATTATCCCATACTGAAAAAGAGACGCAATTCTTAAGAAAGTCTATTGATGACCTGATACATAGAGATTCAGTTCCCATACCAGCGTCTCAGACCCCCGCCATTTGCCCACAAAAGCGTACTCTGGCCTAGCTCATGCAGGCTGATACTGATAACGATACATCAGACCCAGAGGAGGGTGAAGTGGATGCGAGCGGGGGGATGCTGTTCTGTCACAAGGAATACAGGCCCTGATAGAAGTAATCAGAAATGTTCTGCACATTCCTGACAGGGTGGCAGAGGTAGAGGAGGAATCTTATTTTAATGTAAAAAAGAAATCCTCAACAACTATTCCTGCATCCAAGGAATTGAATGCCCTGTTTGAAGAAACTTGGGCTAATCCTGACAAAAAGTTTCAGATCCCTAAAAGGTTAATTACATCCTTTCCCTTCCCTCTGGAAGATAGAAATAATAAGATTTTAAACCTACCGGTAAATCTTTTTCTCCTAGTCCATAGAGGATGCTGGGGACTCCGTAAGGACCATGGGGAATAGACGGGCTCCGTAGGAGACATGGGCACTAAAAAAGAACTTTAGGTATGGGTGTGCACTGGCTCCTCCCTCTATGCCCTTCCTCCAGACCTCAGTTAGAGAAACTGTGCCCAGAGGAGACGTACAGTACGAGGAAAGGATTTTGGAAATCCAAGGGCAAGATTCATACCAGCCACACCATTCACACCGTATAACATGGGATATACGAACCAGTCAACAGTATGAAACAAAACAGTATCAGTTCAAGACTGATCCAAACTGAAACATAACCCTTATGTAAGCAACAACTATACACAAGTCTTGCAGGAAGTTGTCCGCACTGGGACGGGCGCCCAGCATCCTCTACAGACTAGGAGAAAAAGATTTACCGGTAGGTTTAAAATCTTATTTTCTCTTACGTCCTAGAGGATGCTGGGGACTCCGTAAGGCCCATGGGGATTATACCAAAGCTCCAAAACGGGCGGGAGAGTGCGGATGACTCTGCAGCACCAAATGAGCAAACATGAGGTCCTCCTCAGCCAAGGTATCAAACTTGTAGAATTTTGCAAAAGTGTTTGAACCTGACCAAGTCGCAGCTCGGCAAAGTTGTAATGCCGAGACGCCTCGGGCAGCCGCCCAAGAAGAGCCCACCTTCCTAGTGGAATGGGTCTTTACCGAATTCAGTAACGGCAATCCAGCCGTAGAATGAGCCTGCTGAATCGTGTTACAGATCCAGCGAGCAATAGTCTGCTTAGAAGCAGGAGCGCCAACTTTGTTAGCTGCATACAGGATAAACAGGGCCTCTGTTTTCCTAACCCGAGCCGTTCTGGCCACATAAATTTTCAATGCCCTGACCACATCCAGGGACTCAGAATCCTTCACGTCCCTTGTAGCCACAGGCACCACAATAGGTTGGTTCATATGAAAAGAAGAAACCACCTTAGGCAAAAATTGAGGGCAAGTCCGCAACTCAGCTCAATCCACATGGAAAATCAGATAAGACAAAGCCGCCAACTCCAACACTCGCCGCGCCGAAGCCAAGGCCAATAACATGACCACCTTCCAAGTGAGATACTTCAATTCAACTGTTTGAAGCGGTTCAAACCAGTGAGACTTAAGAAACTGTAACACCACGTTAAGGTCCCATGGTGCCACTGGAGGCACAAAAGTAGGCTGGATATGCAGCACCCCTTTCACAAAAGTCTGGACTTCTGGAAGAGAAGCCAATTCCTTTTGAAAGAAAATGGATAGGGCCGAAAGCTGAACCTTAATGGAGCCTAACTTTAGGCCCAAATTCACTCCAGTTTGCAGGAAGTGGAGAAAACGGCCCAGATGGAATTCTTCCGGAGGAGCAGTCTTGGCTTCGCACCAAGAGACATACTTCCGCCAGTTACGGTGATAATGTTTCGATGTCACCTCCTTCCTAGCCTTTATCAGAGTAGGAATGACCTCATCTGGAATGCCCTTCTCCGCTAGGATCCTGCGTTCAACCGCCATGCCGTCAAACGCAGTCGCGGTAAGTCCTGGAACAGACAGGGCCCTTGTTGTAACAGGTCTTCCCTGAGAGGAAGAGGCCACGGATCTTCTGTGAGCATTTCCTGCAGACCCGGATACCAGGCCCTTCGAGGCCAATCTGGAACAATGAGAATTGTCTGAATTCCTCTTCGTCTTATGATTCTCAGTATCTTTGAGATGAGAGGAAGAGGAGGGAACACATAGACCGACTGAAACACCCACGGTGTCCCCAGTGCGTCCACTGCAACCGCCTGAGGGTCCCTTGACCTGGCGCAATATCTCGGAAGTTTCTTGTTGAGGCGTGAAGCCACCATGTCTATTTGAGGCAGTCCCCACTGCAAAGACTTCCTGATGAAGTCCCCACTCTCCTGGATGCAGATCGTGTCTGCTTAGGAAGTCTGCTTCCCAGTTGTCCACTCCCGGAATGAAGACTGCTGTCAGAGCGCTTACATGACTCTCCGCCCCTCGAAGAATCTTTGAGGCTTCTGCCATTGCCACTCTGCTCCTTGTGCCGCCTTGGTGGTTTACATGAGCCACTGCTGTGATGTTGTCTGACTGAATCAGAACCGGTAGACCTCGAAGTAAAGTCTCCGCTTGACGAAGGCCGTTGTATATGGCCCTTAATTCCATTACGTTGATGAGTAGACAAGCCTCCTGGCTTGACCACAGACCTTGGAAGTTTCTTCCCTGTGTGACTGCTCCCCATCCTCGGAGGCTCGCGTCCGTGGTTACCAGAACCCAGTCCTGAATGCCGAACTTGCGACCCTCTAGAAGGTGAGCACTCTGCAGCCCCCACAGGAGAGATACCCTGGCCCTGGGGGACAGGCGGAACATCTAATGAATCTGTAGATGCGACCCGGACCACTTGTCCAGAAGGTCCCACTGAAAAATCCTTGCATGGAACCTGCCGAATGGAATGGCCTCGTAAGACGCCACCTTTTTTCCCAGAACTCGCGTGCAGTGATGTACCGACACCCTGTCTGGCTTTAGCAGGTCTCTGACCAAGCTCTGAAGTTCCTGGGCCTTTTCCATCGGGAGAAAGACCCTCTTTTGTTCCGTGTCCAGAATCATGCCTAAGAAAGGCAATTGGGTCGTTGGAACTAACTGTGACTTCGGTAGATTGAGAATCCAACCGTGTTGTTGCAACACCCTCAGGGAGAGTGATACGCTGTCCAGCAACTGTTCTCTCAATCTCGCTTTTATCAGGAGATCGTCCAAGTATGGGATAATTGTGACCCCCTGCTTGCGCAGGAGCACCATCATTTCTGTCATTAATTTGGTTAAAATCCTCGGGGCCGTGGAAAGCCCAAACGGCAACGTCTGAAATTGGTAATGACAATCCTGCACAACAAATCTCAGGAACGCCTGATAAGGTTGATATATGGGGACATGAAGGTATGCATACTTTATGTCTAGGGACACCATATAATCTCCCCCTTCCAGGCTTGTGATGACCGCTCTGAGCGATTCCATCTTGAACTTGAACCTCTTTAAGTATAGGTTTAAGGATTTTAAATTCAAAATGGGTCTGACCAAACCGTCCGGTTTCGGGACCCCAAACAGGGTTGAGTAATAGCCCATCCCCCGCTGCAGCAGGGGAACTTTGACCACCACTTGTTGAAGGCACAACTTTTGAATTGCTGCCAAAACTACCTCCCTCTCTGGTGAAGAAGTCGGTAGTGCCGGTTTGAAGAACTGGCGAGGAGGCACCTCTTTGAATTCCAGCTTGTACCCCTGGGAAACAATGTCTATTACCCAGGGATCCACCTGAGAGTGAACCCAGACTTGGCTGAAAAGACGAAGAAGTGCCCCCACTGGAGCGGACTCCCCCAGCGGAGCCCCAGCGTCATGCAGTGGATTTAGTAGAAGCCGGGGAGGACTTCTGTTCCTGGGAACTGGCTGTAGCTGGCAGCTTTTTCCCCTTGCCCTTACCTCTGGCAAGAAAGGAAGACCCCCGAGCTCTCTTGGATTTATGCGACCGAAAGGACTGCATCTGATAATGTGGCGCTTTCTTAGGCTGTAAGGAAACATAAGGTAAAAAAGCTGATTTACAAGCAAAAGAAATGGAAGGCTGCGCTAGATAGATGTAATATGACAACAATAATTGGTCTATTAACTGTACAATTTATTATTAAAAGATATTATCACTGAAATGGTGTGATAAGTATATCATAAAATGCATGCAACATTAATAAGACTTAATAAAAACATATAGTTGGGGTATAAGAAAGGGTTACCCAATTAGCCAGCAATGGAGGAAGTCGGTAGGTGGAAGAGTCCGTTCCAAAAAAAAAGCTGATTTACCTGCAGTAGCCGTGGAAACTAGGTCCGTGAGACCTTCCCCAAACAGTTCCTCACCCTTGTAAGGCAAAACTTCCATATGCCGTTTCGAGTCGGCATCACCCGTCCACTGGCTGGTCCACAGTGCTCGCCTGGCCGAAATCGCCATAGCGTTCGCTCTGGATCCCAGTATGCCCACATCCCTCTGAGCCTCTCTCATATAAAGGACCGCATCCTTAATATGGCCCAGGGTCAACAAAATAGTCTCCTTATCCATCGTATCAATATCAGCAGATAAGGTATTGGTCCACGCTATTACAGCGCTACAAACCCAAGCTGACGCTATTGCCGGCCTGAGTAAATGTACCAGTATGTGTGTAAATTGACTTCAAGGTAGTCTCCTGCTTGCAATCAGCAGGATCCCTGAGGGTTGCGGTATCCTGAGACGGCAGCGCCACCTTTTTGGAAAGGCGCGTCAACGCTTTGTCCACCCTTGGGGAGGATTCCCACCGTATCCTGTCCTTGATCGGGAAAGGATACACCATAAGAATCCTTTTGGGAATCTGCAGTTTCCTGTCTGGAGTTTCCCAAGCACTTTCAAATAACTCATTTAATTCAAAAGAAGGTGGAAAAGTAACCTCAGGCTTCTTTTCTTTAAACATGTGGACCCTTGGATTAGGTACAGCGCGGTCATCTATAATATGCAGCACATCCTTTACAGCAATAATCATATAATGAATACTCTTTGCCAATTTTGGCTGCAACCTCGCATCATCGTAATCTACACTGGATTTAGAATCCGTGTCGGTATCTGTGTCTACTACTGGAGAAAGTGGGCGTTTTTGAGACCCAGAAGGCCCCTGTGACATAGGGAAAGGCAGGGCATGACCCCCTGTACAATCCCTGGACTCTGCTTTGTCCAAACGTTTGTGCAATAAATTTACATTTGCATTGAAAACATTCCACATATCCAACCAGTCCTGTGTCGGCGTTGCCGACGGAGACACCACACTCATGCGCTTCACCTCATCCCTAGGAGAGCCTTCCGCTTCAGACATGCCGACACGCACGTACCGACACTGCACACACTCAGGGAAATCTCTAATCTGGAGATAGATCCCCCACAAGGCCCTTTGGAGAGACAGAGAGAGAGTATGCCAGCACACACCCAGCGCCAATAACCCTGGAAAAAATTACCCAGATATATCGCTCTTTTATATATATACTGCGCCAATTATGTGCCCCCCCCTTCTTTAAAACCCTCTGTCACCGGTGATCAGCAGGGGAGAGTCCGGGGAGCCAGCTTCTCAGCGTGTGCTGTGGAGAAAATGGCGCTGGTGAGTGCTGAGGAACAAGCTCCGCCCCCTCAGTGGCGGGCTTCGGTCCCGCTCTTTTAAACAAACTGGCGGGGAATTCTCATAAATAACACCAAATAAAGTGTATGTATATATATATATATATATATATATATATATAGCCAGTCCTAGAGGTATAACATTGCTGCCCAGGGCGCCCCCCCCTGCGCCCTGCACCCAACAGTGTGCGCTGTGTGTGTTGTGTTGGAGCAATGGCGCGCAGCGTTACCTCGGTGAAGCTCTGAAGTCTTCTGCCGCCTCTGAAGTCTTCTGCCTTCCTATACTCACCCGGCTTCTATCTTCCGGCTCTGCGAGGACAGCGGCGCGGCTCCGGGACGAACTGCAAGGGGAGACCTGCGTTATGACTCCCTCTGGAGCTAATGGTGTCCAGTAGCCTAAGAAGCAGAGCCTAACATTTAAGTAGGTCTGCTTCTCTCTCCTCTGTCCCACGATGCAGGGAGCCTGTTGCCAGCAGGTCTCCCTGAAAATAAAAAACCTAACAAATGTAATGCACCCAGTCTCCTTTGGGCACAGTATCAAACTGAGGTCTGGAGGAGGGGCATAGAGGGAGGAGCCAGTGCACACCTATACCTAAAGTTCTTTTTTAGTGCCCATGTCTCCTGCGGAGCCCGTCTATTCCCCATGGTCCTTACGAAGTCCCCAGCATCCTCTAGGACGTAAGAGAAAAATGGGAAAACCCACCGATTGTGGACGCATCAGTGTCTAGGTTGTCACGTAAGGTAGTCTTACCTGTTCCTGGGGCAGCATCTTTAAAGGACACGGCTGACCGTAAGATTGAGACCACTCTCAAATCTTTATACACTGCTGCTGAGGTGGCCCAGAGACCCACTATTGCTTGTGCATGGATCACTAAGGCCATTTCTAAGTGGTCAGGTAACCTAATTGACGAATTAGATTCCTTACCCAGGGGGGAAATCATTTTACACCTACAGCATATTCAAGACTCTGCTAACTTTATGGTGGAGGCCATAAAGGAAATTGGTGTGCTCAAAGCACACACCAATGCCGTGGCAGTGTCAGCACGCAGGGGCTTGTGGCTACGCCAGTGGACTGCGGATGCCGATTCCAGGAAAGGCGTGGAAAGCCTACCATTCACAGGTGAGGCCTTTTTTGGAGATGAACTGGATAAGTGGATATCCAAGGCTATGGCAGGTAAGTCTACGTACCTTCCTTCCACAGCTACCGCGGCTAGGAAAACCTACTCTACTCCAACTCTGCAGCCCTTTCGGACAGTGAAATTTAAAAGCAACCCAAAGGTTCTTCTACAGCCTTCAGAGGCAATAAAAGTAAACCTAGAAAACCAGCAGCTGCAGGTTCTCAGGAACGAGACCTCCGGATCTGCTTCCTCAAAGCTTTCAGCATGACGGTGGACCGCACTGCCTGGAAGATAGGCAGGTGGGAGCCCGGTTACTTTGTTTCAGTCACATTTGGGCAGCATCTTGCCAGGATCCCTGGGTAACAGACCTTATCACCCAGGGATACAGACTGGGGTTTCAGGAACTCCCACCTCACAGATTCTTCAAATCAGGCTTACCAGCTTATCCAGAAGCAAGTATGACTTTACAGGCAGCCATTCAAAAACTGGTACAGACTCAGGTCATTGTCCCAGTTCCACCTCAACTACAAACCAAGGGTTATTACTCCAACCTGTTTGTGGTTCCGAAACTGGACGGTTCGGTAAGGCCCATTTTAAACCTCAAATCACTGAACCCGTACTGGCGGGTGTTCAAGTTCAAGATGGAGTCTCTGAGAGCGGTGAACTCAGGTCTGGAGGAAGGGGAATTTCTGGTGTTTCTGGACATCAAGGATGCATACCTTCATATTCAGATTTGGCCGTCTCATCAGGCTTATCTAAGGTTAGCACTACAGGTATGTCACTACCAGTTCCAGGCACTGCTATTTGGCCTCTCCACGGCACCGAGGGTATTTACCAAGGTAATGGCAGAGATGTTTCTCCTCAGTAAGCAGGGAGTGAACATAATACGGCACCTGGACAACCTGCTGATAAAATCACCATCCAGGGTGAGGTTTTCGGACAGCATTGTCCTCTCAACCCGACTACTTCAGGATCACGGGTGTATTCTGAACCTACCAAAATCCCACCTGGAACCAACACGGAGGCTTCAGTTTCTGGGGATGATACTGGATAAGGAGCAACAGAAGGTATTCCTTCCGTTGGAAAAGGCAATCCAGTCGATGGTTCGGGATGTTCTCAAACCAGCCCGGATAACGGTGCATTTATGCACTCGCTTTCTGGGGAAGATGGTCGCCTCTTACGAGGCTCTGCAATACGGAAAGTTTCATGCGAGGTCTTTCCAGCTGGATCTGTTGGACAAATGGTCTGGATCGCATCTTCACATGCACCAGAGGATACGTCTGTCGCCAAAAGCCAGGATTTCTCTTCTATGGGGGCTTCAGACTATTCACCTAACCAAGGGTCAGAGGTTTGGAATTAAAAATTGGATTCTGCTAACCACAGACGCAAGCCTCAGAGGTTGGGGAGCGGTCACCCAGGGGTAAAGGTTCCAAGGAAAATGGTCAAGTCAGGAAACCACTCTTCCGATCAACATCCTGGAACTAAGGGCCATATACAACGCCCTTCTACAGGCGTCCCATCTTCTTCAAGATCACGCCATTCAGGTTCAGTCGGACAATGTGACGGCAGTAACGTACATAAACCAACATGGCGGAACAACTGAACAGAGCAGCAATGTCAGAGGTAACAAGAATTCTCCTCTGGGCAGAAAGACACGCAGTGGTGCTGTCGGCAATCGTCATTCCGGGAGTAGACAACTGGGAAGCGGACTTCCTCAGCAGACACGACCTCCACCCAGGAGAGTGGGGCCTTCACTCGCAGGTGTTCGAATCCTTAACACGTCAGTGGGGAATTCCACAGATAGACATGATGGCCTCTCATCTCAACAAGAAGCTAAAGCAGTATTGTTCCAGGTCGAGGGACCCACAAGCAGTGGCGGTGGACGCTATGGTGACTCCATGGGTCTACGTATTCCCACCTCTTCCATTGATCCCAAGAATTCTCAAAAGAATAAAAAGGGAAAAGGTTCAAGTAATTCTCATTGCTTCGGATTGGCCAAGAAGGGCCTGGTACGCGGATCTACTGGAGATGCTCCTAGAGGACCTGTGGCCTCTGGATCTTCGAGAGGACCTTCTACAACAAGGGCCGTTTGTCTATCAAGACTTACCACGGCTACGTTTGACGGCATGGAAGTTGAGCGTCAGATTCTAGCCTGGAAAGGCATTCCGGACAGGGTTATTCCAACCCTGATCCAGGCAAGGAAAAGGGTAACGTCTAAACCAGGCTTTTTCAACCAGTGTGCCGCGACCAGTTGCAAGGTGTGCCGCGGAGCCAGAGCAGCTTCCTGCACCTTCAGAGTGAACTGTTGGCCTGGGCTCTTCTTAGAGGATCAGTCGTGCTCCGCCGTGACGTATGCCTTAAAGACGCGGCGGTGTGATATCATAGGTCATGGCCGCTGCGTCTCACCCTCCAGCCAGCCCACCCGCCTGCATACACATCTTCCAGTTCCTGCCTGCATACACAGCTTTCCTTGCCCACCCACATCCACACTTGCCCGACCGCTCGCTGCTCAGTATTCGCAGCACTACACTATGAACAATCCCCACCACTGAGGGACAGGGAGGAGGACAGCTGACCGGTAGGGGCTAATATTTTTTTTTTGGGGGGGGGTTTCTCCTGTGGGGAACAATAGGATTTATGTGGGGAGAACAAGGATTTATGGGGGGAACAATGTGAATAATTCATGTGGGGAGCACTGTGATTGTTTTTTCTGTGTAGGCCAATGTATGTCTGGATTTTTTTTTACTATCGGGGCCAATGTGTGTTTTTTATTTCTGTGGGGAACTAATGGTGTGCCTTGGCAATTTTAAAATATTGTTCGGTGTGCCGCGGGTAAAAAAAAGGTTGAAAATCACTGGTCTAAACATTACCACCGTATTTGGAAAAAATATGTCTCGTGGTGTGAAAACAGGAAATTTCCTCCAGTGGAATTTCAACTGGGACGTTTTCTCCTTTTCTACAGTCAGGTGTGGATGTGGGCCTATGTTTGGGCTCCTTAAAAGTCCAGATTTCGGCCTTGTCCATTTTCTTCCAGAAACAATTGGCTTACCTCCCTGAGATTCAGACGTTCTTGAAGGGTGTTCTGCACATTCAACCACCCTTTGTGCCTCCCACGGCACCATGGGATCTTAACAAGGAGTTGCAGTTTCTACAATCGGAATGGTTAGAACCTTTAGAGGAGGTTGACGTTAAGTTTCTTACGTGGAAGACTGTTACACTGTTGGCCTTGGTTTCAGCCAGTCGTGTGTCCAAACAGGGGGCGTTGTCTCACAAAAGCCCCTATTTAATTTATCATGAAGATAGAGCTGAACTCAGAACTCGTCAACAATTTTTTCCCAAGGTGGTGTCTGCGTTTCATATCAACCAACCAAATGTGGTTCTGGTGCTTACTGACACCTCTGCTACCTCAAAGTCCTTGGATGTTGTGAGGGCTTTGAAGATCTATGTGAAGCGGACAGCTTGTCCCAGAAAATCTGACTCGCTGTTTGTTCTTTATGATCCCAATAAAATTGGGTGGGATGCGGTCAACATCCCGCCGGACGGAATCCCGGCGGTCGAAATACCGACGCCGTAATCCCGACCGGCACAATCCTGACATATTCTCCCTCCGTGGGTGTCCACGACACCCATAGAGGGAGAATATAATAGTGTGCCGAGTGTAGCGAGGCACCGTGCCCACAGCGTGGCGAGCGAAGCGAGCCCGCAAGGGGCTGCGTTCCGCTCGCCAACCCTGTCGGGATTGTGTGGTCGGGATTCCGGCGTCGGGATTTCGACCGCCGGGATCCCGTCCAGCGGGATTATGTACTGATTCCAAATGGGTGTCCTGTTTCAAAGACTCTATTGCTCGCTGGATCAGCCTTACTATCCAGCATGCTTATTCTACGGCAGTCTTGCAGGTTCCAAAATCTGTACGGGCCTACTTGACTAGGTCAGTGGGTTCTTCCTGGTCTGCGGCCCGGGGTGTCTCGGTTTTACAGCTCTGCCGAGTATCTACTTGGTCAGGTTTGAACACGTTTGCTAAGTTCTACAAGTTCGATACTTTGGCCTCTGAGGACCTTCAGTTTAGTCAATCCATTCTGCAGGATCCTCAGCACTCTCCCACCCAGTTTGGGAGCTTTGGTACATCCCCATGGTACTAATGTGGACCCCAGTATCCTCTAGGACATAAGAGAAAATAGGATTTTAATTACCTACCGGTAAATCCTTTTCTCGTAGTTCGTAGAGTATACTGGGTACCCACCCAGTGCTTCGTGTTTCCTGCACTGTTACTTACGTTAAGTATTGTTATTGGTTCCTGTTCAAGTTTGGTTAGCACGGCTTTCCTCTTGTTTGGTGTGTACTGGTTCGAATCTCACCACTGTTCTGTTTAATCCTTCTCTCGAAGTCTGTCCGTCTCCTCAGGCACAGTTTCCTAGACTGAGTCTGGTAGGAGGGGCATAGAGGGAGGAGCCAGCCCACACTATGAATTTCTTAAAGTGCCCATGGCTCCTAGTGGACCCGTCTATACCCCATGGTACTAATGTGGACCCCAGTATCCTCTACGGACTACGAGAAAAGGATTTACCAGTAGGTAATTAAAATCCTATTTTCTGTGCATGCCAATTTGTTACCACTATTTTATTCAATAAGTATTATGGGTGGAATTCAATTGTTTGAAAAGTCGGTTGGGTGTCAGTTTTTTCCTGTCTGTTAGATAAGATAAGACTCCCAGCCGACTTTTCAAACAATACAATACCCCCCAATGACTTTTACTTGAATTAAATTCCAGTTAATAATGTTCTGTATTTGTGTTCTTATCATATTTGTATCATATTAGCCTGGTTTCTATACCATTACATGGTGTGCGGTTAAATTACCGGCTGATGGGATTCTGGCGGTCAGGATACCACCATCAGAAATGCCGACCCAAGCCTGGTATTCCCACTTGGGTGGTGGTCCATGCCACCACCCGAGGGTGAACATAATAGTGTGGCGACTAAAGGTCACCACCAGGCCCGAAATGTGGCAAACGCAGCGAGGCTGTCGGGTTCCCAGCGTCGGTCTCCTGACTTCCGGGTTTCCATACCGATCCCCATTACATTTATGCATGTAACAGTTTGTTTTATGGTATATCGCATTAAATTACATCTTTATGCAGGGATCACAGCGTCGGTATGGTAACTGCCGGTCTCCTGCAATGTATATATGCACCACTGCCCACCAACGAATATGTATGCCAGTCATATATACATTTCTGGCAGAGGCCAGCAATGTATATATGCACCAATGCCCACCACTGTTTATGTATAATATATATATAATATATAAATTGCAGGCAGAGTCCACATTTATATACATTTTGGCAGCAGTGTCCCCCTTTTTACATGTTATGGCAGAAGTCCCCCTTTTTACACATTATGGCAGCAGTGTCCCCCTTTTCTCTTACGTCCTAGAAGATGCTGGGGTCCACATTAGTACCATGGGGTATAGACGGGTCCACCAGGAGCCATTGACACTTTAAGAGTTTTAGTGTGGGCTGGCTCCTCCCTCTATGCCCTCCTACCAGACTCAGTTTAGAAAATGTGCCCGGAGGAGCCGGTCACAGCTAGGGGAGCTCTACAGCTCCCCTACAGCTCTTGGCAACAGCCTGCCTGCAGAGAGGGACTAAGGGGGGGAGCAGTGTCTGCCCTGCGGGGTTTGAGCCACTGACTCCGCTGACTGGACACTGAGCTCCAGAGGGGTCGGATCGGTCTCCGCCACAGGGGACCGCTCGCCCCAGCAGCATGCCGCCAACCCCTTACAGAGCTGAAGAAGTGGTGAGTTAGTCACCGCCCCCCCTAACAAGCGGGGGGCTGGTGTGAAGCTGGTGGCAATGGGGAGGGAGCGCAGTACTAACTGGAATGGTACCAGAGGCACATGGGGGGTCATTCCGAGTTGTTCGCTCGCAAGCTGCTTTTAGCAGCTTTGCACACGCTAAGCCGCCGCCTACTGGGAGTGAATCTTAGCTTAGCAAAATTGCGAACGAAAGATTAGCAGAATTGTGAATAGACACTTCTTAGCTGTTTCTGAGTAGCTTCAGACTTACTCGGCACCTGCGATCAGTTCAGTGCTTGTCGTTCCTGGTTTGACGTCACAAACACACCCAGCGTTCGCCCAGACACTCCTCCGTTTCTCCAGCCACTCCCGCGTTTTTCCCAGAAACGGTAGCGTTTTTTCACACACTCCCATAAAACGGCCAGTTTCCGCCCAGAAACACCCACTTCCTGTCAATCACACTCCGATCACCAGAACGAAGAAAAAACCTTGTAATGCCGTGAGTAAAAAACCTAACTGCATAGCAAATTTACTTGGCGCAGTCGCACTGCGGACATTGCGCATGCGCATTAGCGACTAATCACTCCGTTGCGAGAAAAAAATAACGAGCGAACAACTCGGAATGACCCCCATGGTGCGGTGCTGTGAGGGGCGCCCTGGGCTAGCGCTTACCCCCACACTGGTCAGCAAGCCTGTTGGGGTCCATGGATGGTGGCCTCTTACGAGGCTCTCCAGTACGGGAGGTTCCATGCTCGGACCTTCCAACTGGATCTCCTGGACAAGTGGTTGGGAACTCACCTCCACATGCATTAGAGAATTCGTCTGTCGCCAAGGGCCAGGATTTCACTTCTCTGGTGGCTCCAATTGCCTCACCTCCTGGTAGGTCGCAGGTTCGGGATTCAGGACTGGGTCCTGCTAACAACGGATGCGAGCCTCAGGGGCTGGGGAGCAGTCACTCAAGGAGTGACCTTGCAAGGACGGTGGTCAAGCCTGGAAGCCGGCCTGCCCATCAACATTCTGGAACTAAGAGCTGTCTACAACGGTCTTCTTCAGGCGGCCCCTCTTCTATGAAATCGGGCCATTCAAGTGCAGTCGGACAACGTGACAACAGTGGCTTACATAAACCGATAGGGCGGAACGAAGAGCAGAGTGGCAATGTCAGAGGTGACAAGAATACTCCTCTGGACAGAAAAGCATGCGTTGGCACTGTCAGCCATCTTCATTCCGGGAGTAGACAACTGGGAAGCAGACTTCCTCAGCAGACACGATCACCATCCAGGAGAGTGGGGACTCCATCCGGAGGTGTTCAAGGAAATAACAGATCTTTGGGGACTACCCCAAATAGTAACCTTTGTTCAGCATGTGAGGTGGTAAGAGGCCACCATCTTTCCCAATAGGCGAATGCATTGATGAACCGACACCCGGGGTGGCTTCAAGACATCCGGGACCATGTATTGGATCACCAACGCCTTGTCCTGCGGAAGAAACACCCGCTGTACTTCCGTATCCAGGATCATTCCCAGAAATGACAATCTCTGGGTTGGTTCCAAATGTGACTTTGGAAAGTTCAGAATCCAACCGTGACTCTGGAGCAGTCGCGTTGTGAGAACAATGGACTGCAGCAGCTTCTCCTTGGACAATGCCTTTATCAGGAGATCGTCCAGATATGGAATGATGTTCACACCCTGCTTGCGGAGGAGTATCATCATTTCCGCCATCACCTTGGTAAACACCCTCGGTGCTGTGGAGACAGCTCAAGACAGTCATTAAAAGGAAACTAAGTAACTAGGTATGAATGCTATGTGCATAAAATCTGGAGATGATCTATAAATATGTGGCTTAAAAATAAGAATTTGCACATATAGGGCCTAATTCTGTGTTGCACACAAAGCAGATTGCAATTCTGGACCCCTATTGTGATCGCAAGCCCTATGCAACTATACGCCCCTATACTGAGTCACATGCATCTTTGCAACTGCACAACCCTCAGCTCTTCAGCTGCGAGAACAGCTCTCATCCTTACCAAACGCATTACACCTCCACCTACTACTAGGAGCAGACAAAGTGATTTAAATGGGCTTGCACTGTATATGCGCATAGCTCAGAATAGGAAGCAACTCTGGCTGTATATGCATGAGGTGTACAAACACCCCATTGCCACTCAGTACCACCCATTCAGCCATCACAAAGAAACTATTGAGATACTTACGGGTCATAATCACTTGTAAGTATTTTAAGATGCAATTTGGCTAAGGCTGGATTCAAATATAGGGGTCCATTTATCAATGAGTTTTAGCTATTTAAAACTTGTTGCATGTGATACATGGTTCTCCAGCCAATCATCTCCTGTTAAGTGTTTGAAAAATGACATTTGGGAGCTGATTGGTTGGAGCACCATTTATCATACAGAATGAGTTTTAAATAGCTAAACTCGTTGACAAATGGGCCCCTTAATCTGTTATGTCATAGTTTCCAAGACACCACTCTCACAGTCCAGATTTTAAGGATATGCATGTTGAGTCCAGATGGTGAAATTAAATTGACTGAGGTACTAATTAAATCACCTGTGATTAAGCATGGGTGTCCTTCAAATCTGAACTGTAATGGTGGAGTTTGGAAAGGTCTGTATTATGTTGTTAAATAGGTTAGCTCAACTGTAGGAAACGTATGACATTTTAAAGCATTAAACCCACAGGTTTTAGTGTTTTTTTCAAATATCAAGTTAAATACCTTTCAAGTATGCATCTTTTTCCTAGCCAGGGGTGTAGCGATGGTGGCTCCGAGCGCCAAAAAAGTTAGAGGGCGCAGATGGGGTGCACACTGACTCAGACTCAGAGACTAAGACTAAGTGGTGAACAGGTCAGGCCAGTGTTGACAGCAGAAGACACTGACATCCAGCACATGCCGAAGCTCTGTCTCACTGTCTGCTTGTAGCTGTGCAGCTGGCTTACTTTTGTCCTGCAGCCCTCACTGCTGCAGCACCTCTCTCTGCCCCGGATGCTGTAGCGCCTCTTTCTGCTCCAGCTGCTGCAGCACCCTTTCTGCCTCTGCTGCTGCAGACTTCTCCCTGCCCCGACTGTTGTAGCACCCCTCTCTGCCCCGGCTGCTGCAGAACCTCTCTCTACATTGATGCTGCAGCACCTCTCTCTGCATTAGAAGCTGCAACATAACATATAGAAATGGCTTTTTTGTGGTGTAACGTGTATAATGGGCTCTGCAGTGGCATAACGTGTATAAGTGGCTCTACTGTGGCATAATGTGCATAAGGGGCTCTTTTGTGGCATAATGTGTATAAATGGCTCTTCTAGGGTGTAACAAGTATAAGCGTCTCTACTGTGTGATGTAAATTGATTAACGGAAACTACTGTACGGTATAATGTGAATTGGTACTATTCTGTGGTCACACCCCTTCCCCATGAATCCACAACCCTGTTTTAAACTTGGTGATGGGGGGGGCAGTGCCCAAAGGAAACTTTCGCCCTGAGCTCTACAAGGTCCTGTCACCAATTTAGAATTTTTTTATATTTTTAATTTTGAAATGTAACATGCCACCACATGTTGGCCAGGCCCCCCAATTCAGTACAGGGGAGGGGGCGCCGAATCATACCCTTGCTCCAGGCACCATGGCACTTAGCTACACCTCTGTTCATAGCTATCCTACAAATGTCTTATCAAAACATCTCTGGAAGACGTACTAATATGTCTGCCACACGCAGACACAGGGCCTAAATTCTGAGGTGGGAGTAAAGCAAAGTAGTTGTGCACCTAGGCAAAACCATGTTGCAATGCAGGTGGGGCAGATATAAAACGCGCAGAGATTTAGGGACTAATTCAGACCTGATCGCTGGGCTGCTCATTTTTCTGTCCTGCGATCATATAGTCGCTACCCAAGGGGAGTGCATATTCGCCGTACAAGTGTGCGATCGCATGTGTACGCTGTGCTACAAATATCCCTCAGTCAGCGGACAGCTGCAAATCCGTTCCCACCTCACTCACCATCGAATGATTTTACCAGTGTGTGCAGTCTGTGCGCAGCCCAGGACTTACTCCTACAGTGCGAAGAGAAGGGGCTGATCAGGGCCGGAGCTGACGCCACACACCCTCCCTGATAACGCTTGGGAACGCCTGCGTTTTCCCTGACACTCCCTGAAAACGGTCAGTTACCACCCATGTCAATCAGCTTGCGAATGGCTGTGCGATTTCAATTTTCGCACCAGTCTGTCGCTGTCCGGCGATGCCTGTTGTTGTTTGGCGACGTGCGTTCGCCTTATGGTGCATGCTCAGTCTATCGATAATCGCCTACTGTGCGAAAACGCAAAGCAACGATCAGATCTGAATCAGGCCCTCAGATTTGAGAGGGGCGTGTCCAAATGCAATATAAATTGTTGTGTAAAAAAACTGTCCAGTATTTGTGGGCTGAATGCAAAAGAAGTCAGGGCGAGATGTATGACTGGTGCAGGCCTGGCCAACATGTGGCTCTACAACTGCTGTGAAACTATATAGCCCAGCATGCCCTGTCACAGTTCTAGCATTTCCTAATAGCAAAACTGTGGCAGTGCATGCTGGGACCTGTAGTTTCACAACACCTGGAGAGCCACAGGTTGGCCAGGTCTGGACTGCACCTGCTTCACTCATTTAGCATGGAGAAGCAGGGCCATGCATTGGCGAAATTTATTATTTGCAATATCTGCCAAAATCCACTCTCCCTCTTGCGGCTGCTTTGATTGACGCTTGCTGACAGTCTGCGCATGCGCCAGTCTGAAATCTCCCAGCAGCACCTGCGTCTTATTGAAAAAAAAAAAACCTTTAGTGTTTTTGTCTGTACAATCCCTTGCTGTTGGAACTGACAGCCAGGGGCAATGTTGCGTGGTGTGGCAGCAACAGCTGCAGTTGTTGGAACGGTCAGTGCCACTGACTGTTCATACATTTAGTTGAGCATTGCTGCGCTATCTTGCAGATATCAGCGCAGATAATCACGGGGACGCATACTTCTCCACCCTTCTCCACATTAGTACATGGGAAGAAGCAGTATCTGTAGCACATAACTTGAGCAGATACCACTATTCCACGCAGCACAGCTTCATACATCTCCCCCTCAGTAATTATCCTGCATGCCAAAAACAATACAAAAAAATGTTTCTGCATCCCTTGCAAATACAAGTCATACTTTCCTACCCTCCCGAAACGGCCGGAAGGCTCCCGAAATTTGGGTGGCACTCCTGGCCCCTCGGAAAGGTCGACAAGTGGCTCGCATCCACCGCCAGCCCCCGCACCCCCCCTTGGCCACCCACAGCAGAACACCAGTAGGCGGTCCGAGGGGGACCCGATTCACGCTGAATCGCGTCATCGTAGCTGCTCCCACTGCAATCCAGTCCTTGTTTCCTTGGCACTGGATAGCGGGGGGTGGAGCCACAATTATGTTTTCGTGCCAGCCACCGTGCCCACGGAGCGGACACGCCCCTTCAAACTGGACACACCCCGTTTGCCGACCAGGCTGCCCTCTCCCGGAAGAGGGGGCAACAGTTTCGGCAAGTATGGTCCAGAAATACAGTTTCTTGTTCTAATTTGCTATTCTCCTATATCAGAATTAAGGTGCCTACACACTGTACAATTATTGTGGCGATTCTGCAATGATCGAGCAATTGCTCTGTTTTAACACAAGTGCGGATGTATGAACATTTTGGCCTGAGACCATCATCTTCGGTTACCCGATTGGTTATATAGTGCAGTGTGTGTGCATTCTCGATAATCTGCCCATAATTACTACGATTTATCCTGATTACCTCATTCTCCTTGTGGGTGGACACATGCAAATTCAGTGTGATGTGGTAGTACTGTACTGTACTTTTATCCTTACAAAGAATTAAGGTTCAAAAAGGGTTGAGATTGCCTAAAGGATAAAAAAAAAAGGGGCAGACTAGATGGGCCAAGTGGTTCTTATCTGCCGTCATATTCTATGTTTCTATATATTGGTAACTTATATTAAAAAAAATTGTTTAGTGTGTGCTGCTGATAACGGGCCCTTCCATTTGCCGAAAAAATGTGCAGATTGTTGGTTTGGTCAAAACAAATTGCACAGTATGTACAGCTCACAGCATGTAATGGCAGAAGAGGGGCGAGCAGGAGGACATCACAGTGCAGAGTTCAGATTGGCATTCCAAGCCACTCTGCTCATGACCTAGTGTACCATGTGACCTTGGTGATGTCATCTGATTGTGATTTTTTTTTTTTTTATGGAATTTCTACTTTGCACCGCATGCTGGGAGTTGTAGTTTAATAACTGGAGACACCCATAATGCCAACCATTGTTTCAGTTATATAAAATCATAGCACTTAATTTTTAAACAGAATAATTTAATGTTAAACCACCATGACTCAGGCATCCTACAAATATCTATTTGTAAGATCTTTCAAGTCAGTATCTAGGCTGGGGGAGACTGTCTGCACATTTTTAAAATTCAGTAGAACTATCATTTTCATAGCATAATCTTTGCATATATTTAGTCTTCCCCTTACGAATTGCAAATAAGATTTTAAAAAAAAAACATCCACTTGAGAAAAAAAACTAATGTGCTACTAATGGATACAAAGCAGAAATGATTTTGAATAAAAAAAAATATAACTGCTTTTTTGCCATTGAATGCACTTCAAAATCTTTATATCAGGATTTCTCTAGAGTTATGAAGACATAATTATGCAATAATATTCGTAACGCCAGCTTTGCCATACCTTTTGTAATATTGACAACAACAGGAGGTAGGTATCTCTTCAGTAATTAGGACCTGCATTAATACTTTTAGAATGTTCTGAGATAATACGCTTCCTTCTTGTATCTAATCAAAACTCCTGTTTTAAGCTCACCTTCCTCTGTCCTCCTCACAAGATACTGCAGGTGGCGCAGCATTTTATTTTCCTATCAGAGACCACTTCATAAACATCCTAATGGCTGATGGATGCCATGTGTGTGAATAAACCCTTAACACTTCACATAATTCTAAAATAAAGACTCAGAGACTTGGGTTTGGCAGAAATTGTTAGCTGATTTATTAATAACTCTAAATTAAATGCTGAAATAAAGGATTAAATAATGGTGGCCAAGAAAGAACGGCTAACTTCTACCCCAACCCGTACAAATGTACCAACAACAAACGGTATCCACTCAACCTTCTACCTTGACTACCCACGCGCCCGGGTGGTGTCGCTGTCCCCAACCGGGTGATCCAGCAGATGCATACAGTCAACGAAGGTGAGCGCACCAAACAAACCCAAAATAACCATTAAACATCTAGCTATGACCTAAAAATAGGTAACCTGCTGTTCTTTCCCGACAAAGCGAACTTGCTGCTCCCAGTAACTTCACCCCACCACCAAAACCTAACGCACTGAAGACACCCCAACAAACAGATCCTCCAAAAAGATACGTAAACCTTCCCTGTCCAAGTGGACGCCATCAGGCCGGAAAAGATAGTGATACCTAAACCTGATCCTCTCATGCGGAACCACCGCACCACCAGCCTCCAGTACCCATTTGGCCACAGCTGAGTTAAGCTTTTTCTTGGCCTCATCAATCGCCCTACAGTTCTTAGCTCCTCGCCAACGCAACCTGGGCACAATAAAAGACCATATTAATGTGCAGGAAGACCACGCACTCTTGATAAGCACCAAATCTTCCATAATAGTACCACGTAACTCCAATTGCGACATCTTCCCCAAATCGTTACCACCTAAGTGAAGTACTAATACACCGGGCAACCCATGACACCTCACGTTCTCTAGCACGAATGCCATCAAATCATGCCACCTCATACCTCTCACACCCAACCACCTGATTACCTCAGTGCAATGAAAAACAGGTGCCTCACCGGAGGCAACAAACCTAGCTGCCCAGTAAATGAAGGAGTGACCAACAACCCACACCGTGCACCTATCACCCACTTACCCTATAGGGAATGGAAGAAGATAAAAAAAATTGGTTAGTATGGATATGCAAGTTGAGACCATACAGTAACTGTGTAGAAAGATCTGCCAAAAGAAAAAATTTCTTGCGAAGTACACCACAGTGGCATTGGCGACTAGCTTCCAGCCAATATGAAGCAACAAATATACACAAAGGGGAAAGAGTACGAACAATCGAAGAAGGGGGGAGGAATAAGGGTTGTCGGGCACACAGATAAAACTCGACCGGAGTAAAAAACACATAACCTGCTGAGGGACATATTGTATAATGGAAGCCAATTAGCCAAATCAGAATCAAGAAAGCCGAATTAAGTCCGTCAGTTCAGGTAAAAAATCATTAAAAAACTCCGGACTCACCGCTGCCAGCAGCAGTAAGTAGCTAATCCACGAGTAGGATGGACAGGGGAAACAAACACCAAGTATAACAACTTATACGACATGACGGTCCGTCAAGATTTCCCTTCAACCTCCCGGGCGGCAGGATAGTAAAAGATACATTGTATGCGGTCCTTTTGCATACAATGTATCTTATACGATCCCAGCCATTCCTGCGGGATCCGACATATCATGATATGTCGAATTAGGGTGATCCGATCCGATGCTCACGGGAACGTGCATCGGATCGGGTGTAAAGCACAACGAAAATGACCGATTTCACCCAATATATCGGCCTGAATGCCCGAATTGGGCTGAAATTGGGCATTATCGTTCTAGTGTATGGGGCCCTTTATCCTGACTCCAAGAACAGGAAAAAGAGGAAGCTCCTCCTGTTCCCACCCCATATCAAGCAGCTAGCTTCTACCAACTCACATCCATATTGGATGGCTAGTCACTTGGCTGCCACAAGGACATCCCCAGCCTGTGGATGTTTAACCCACTCCACTCCTATTTCAGTCATTTTGATCTTCTAAACGTAACAATGACCTTAGAGCTTGTTTTAAGTGTCAAAGCTACATTAGTGGGAGGAGACAGGGTGAAGTTAACACTTAATCATGCTGCTGTCCAAGATTTTCATCCCTGTCCACAGGAAAGCTGCCAAATTTACAAAGCTGCCAAATTCACAAAGTAGGTGAAATGGATGACAGAGGAACTGGTCCTTTTAAACAGTTCACAGGTCCTCAATGTACAAAGGGGGTCATTCCGAGTTGATCGCTCGCTGCCGTTTTTCGCAGCATAGCGATCAGGCTAAAAACTGGCTGTTCTGCGCATGTGTATGGGCCGCAGGGCGCACGCGCCAAGTAATTTCACACAAAACTAAGCAATTTTACACAGGGGCGAGCGACGCTTTTCAGGCGCTCTGCTGATCGGTGTGTGATTGACAGGAAGTGGGTATTTCTGGGCGGAAACTGACCATTTTCAGGGAGTGTGACGTCAAACCAGGAACTAAACAGTCTGCAGTGATCACAATCTAGGAGTAGGTCTGGATCTACTCAGAAACTGCAGGAAAAGATTTTTGAGCAGTTCTGCTAATCTTTCGTTCGCTATTCTGCTAAGCTAAGATACACTCCCAGAGGGCGGCGGCCTAGCGTTTGCAATGCTGCTAAAAGCAGCAAGCGAGCGATCAACTCGGAATGAGGGCCTAAGCACTTTGGTTTCCCTTGGCTGGAGTGCAGGAAAACCATGGCTTCAAGGTCTTTTTGTTGCCACCCTCATTGCCCTCAGGTCCTATTACTAAATAATACAACAGCATGTCACTTGATATGGGACATAAGAAATGTAAAGATGGCGCTTAAGTTCAAAGGTGCTGCAGTCCACCAGCCGGGATGGTCAACTAAATCCCAAAGAATCACAGTTTATACAGTCAAGTTTGCTGTGGTGCGCTCCATGGGTTACTAGGGCAATATTCAATCTTCAGACGTGTTAGACTCAGGTGAGTATATTCTTAGTTCGACAACGATTCCCCACTCCAATTCACACGATTTTACCCAAAAAATAGAAAAGAAAGCGATATAGTGAAGTATTGTCAGATTCAGTTATATTAATATGAATGGGGTTATTCAAACGTATGGAGTCCCAATGAATGGGCGGACCCACGTACCAGATTTTTTTGGGGTGTCAGTAGTGCCCACCCAAATACGCCTGTGGTGTTACTTCCACTGCTCTCTGGTAGTTTTCCTCAAGGATTCTTCACCAATTCACCTCTCCAATCAGAGTTAAATCCCCTTTGTCTAATGTCAGCGAAAGGTTTCTCTGTGGTGTCTAACCTAGAGCAAGAGAGATCACCAACTTTCCATCACTTATTATTAGATATGTAATTAGATATCTAATAATAAGTGATGGAAAGTTGGTGATCTCTCTTGCTCTAGGTTAGACACCACAGAGAAACCTTTCGCTGACATTAGACAAAGGGGATTTAACTCTGATTGGAGAGGTGAATTGGTGAAGAATCCTTGAGAAAAACTACCAGAGAGCAGTGGAAGTAACACCACAGGCGTATTTGGGTGGGCACTACTGACACCCCAAAAAAATCTGGTACGTGGGTCCGCCCATTTATTGGGACTCCATACGTTTGAATAACCCCATTCATATTAATATAACTGAATCTGACAATACTTCACTATATCGCTTTCTTTTCTATTTTTTGGGTAAAATCGTGTGAATTGGAGTGGGGAATCGTTGTCGAACTAAGAATATACTCACCTGAGCCTAACACGTCTGAAGATTGAATATTGCCCTAGTAACCCAGGGAGCGCACCACAGCAAACTTGACTGTATAAACTGTGATATGGGACATATTTATCACAATCTCCATTTTTAATGCGAATGTGATAAATATTTTTCACCAATATTCGGAATGTGAAAATTTATATTTTTACAAAGATTTACTAAAAACCTCTTGTGAGGTATCAGAGACCGTCCTGGCGAAGAGCTGGAAGTAGTGTGATACCATGGTTCAGTAGCCCAGCAGCCAATGTACATGCACAGCTATAGTCTGGCATATGCGTCACCAGGGACCGACAGAGCAGGATCCAAGGGATCCCTCTCCAGAAGATTTTGTGGAATTGTAGCACACAGCTTAACGCTATCTGGAGATCTTGGTAAATCTGGCAGAAAATTAAGTGACTGCAACAGATATCGGTGATATCTTCTGCAATCCCTCCATTCTCCATCTGGAGTATCATTAATATTTGCTGGCAGCCATTTTTGAGGAAAATCCTGCAAATACTTCATGATAAATAGGCACCTTTATGTGACATATTTCAGCATTCCTCTTCCAAATTCCTTCTACATATTTTATTTTATGTTCTTTAGTTTTGGGATTTGTTACTAAATAAATAAATACATTTTGTTTGATGTTCGCTATTACCTATCCACATAGAAGCCATGTACTGTGTTTCTGATTGATATAACGCAATGTTCTGTTTTTATTTTATATATTTTTGTGGTGTTTTATGTTTATTGTTAAAATGAACATTAATAAAAACAATATGGCTACTGTTTTACTTCAAGACAAATGGGAACTTCCACACTTGTCAGCTAAACATAGAACAAAACATTTGCCCACATTCAGACGTGTCCATATACACCTACCCTCAAATCGCGCCAGACAGCCACGTTTAGAGCGCCACGACTTAGCCGCGCCATGCACATTTTTATTAAAATATGCATCTTAATGAGCTACATTTTAAACATAAGTATTTAGGGCAGAGGTTCCCAAACGCGGTCCTCAAGGCACCCCAATAGCCCAGGATTTAGGTATATCCATGGCTCAGCACAGATGGTTAAATGAATCAAATTGAATAAGGTGCTAATTAAGTTACCTGTGGCCAAGCATGGATACATTTAAAACCAGGACCGTTGGGGTGCCTTGAGAACTGCGTTTGGTAACCTCTGGTGTAGGGACTTAGAGAATGATTCAGAGATGGTCACAAATGCAGTTGCAATCAGGTATACATATGTCACAGCCGTTGGGACTTATATTAAGATTCCCATTGGATACATCTTGTGTACAAAGTTGCAACCATCGGACGCACATTGGTTGGTAATCCACTTTCTGAGTATGATCGCAAAGCATGGCCATCGGAAGCCATTTTAACTGCATACGGGATGACATTTGCAAGATGTGACACACCCCTGAGACAGCTGGGACACTTCTGCATTTGAGTCACCACTGTTACCTCCCACAAACGCTCCATGACTGTCACTCACCAGAGGCGTAACTAGGGTAGGGCGAGTGGGGCACGTGCCCTGGGCACCTTGGCAGGCCCAGGAGAGGGGGTGCCGCCGGCGGCCAGGGCATCATGCCCCACTCGCCCCCGTCACGCTGAAAAGAGCGCAGCGTCTCTCCCTCCCCTCACCACCGCTGCCAGCACTAGCAGCGCTGCTGTGACCGGCCTCCGGCGGCGTTAGCCAATTCAGAGCTTGCGGACCGGCTCCTGATTGGCTGCCGGTCCGCGAGCTCTGATTGGCTAGAGAACCGGCACCACACAGCCGCCGGAGACCTGGAGCGGTGAGGGGAAGGAGAGGCGCTCCGCTCTCCTCCCCTCACATATCAGAGGCGAGCCGGAGCCACAAGCGGTGAGTGACCGGGGGGGGGGGGGGGGGGGGGAGAGAGCACAGTGGAGCATGTAACTGGCACAGTGGGGCATGTATCAGGCATAGTGGGGCGTGTATCTGGCACAGTGGGGCATGTAACTGGTACAGTGGGGCATGTATCTGGCACTGTGGGGCATGTAACTGGCACTGTGGGGCAATGTATCTGGCACTGTGGGGCAATGTATCTGGCACTGTGGGGCAATGTAACTGGCACTGTGGGGCAATGTAACTGGCACTGTGGGGCAATGTAACTGGCACTGTGGGGCATGTATCCGGCACTGTGGGGCATTGTATCTGGCACTGTGGGGCATTGTATCTGGCACTGTGGGGCATTGTATCTGGCACTGTGTGGCATGTATCTGGCACTGTGGGGCAATGTAACTGGCACTGTGGGGCAATGTAACTGGCACAGAGGGGCATGTAACTGGCACAGTGGGGCATGTAACTGGCACTGTGGGGCAATGTATCTGGCACTGTGGGGCAATGTTACGGGCACTGTGGGGCATGTATCCGGCACTGTGGGGCATTGTATCTGGCACTGTGGGGCATTGTATCTGGCACTGTGGGGCATTGTATCTGGCACTGTGTGGCATGTATCTGGCACTGTGGGGCAATGTAACTGGCACTGTGGGGCATGTATCCGGCACTGTGGGGCAATGTATCTGGCACTGTGGGGCATGTATCTGGCACTGTGAGGCATGTATCTGGCACTGTGGGGCAATGTAACTGGCACTGTGGGGCATGTATCCGGCACTGTGGGCCATTGTATCTGGCACTGCGGGGCAATGTAACTGGCACTGTGGGCCATTTTCAGTGGCCACACCCCTTATGGTGTGTGGCCACGCCCATTTTTTCGCTTCACGCGCCAAAGGGGCGCGCACATGCTTCTTTTGGTGTATTTTTTTTTTTGGGGGGGTGGGGGGCGCGCCATTTTCCATCTTGCCCTGGGCTCCGAAAACCCTAGTTACGCCTCTGTCACTCACTCTGCAAATAAATGCTCACTGCGGCCGCCACCGCAAGACCATAACTGAACATGCGCAGTGCGACTTAAATGCATGTGCGTTAATTTCTGAATCAAGCCCTTAGTACACTATTAGCTTCTTGGGGGCTAATTCAGTATGAATCACTATTGTGATCCCCTGCACAGTTTCCTGATTATCGGGAAATTGAATAGTCCCTCTTCTGAACATGTGCACAACGGCTCCTGCGTATGGTTAGTATTTTTCCAACAGCCAATGCCTGGCTGACAGGCAGAGGCATTCGGGGCGCCGGTGCAGAAACGGCTTACTCAGCTGGCAGTCTGCGGGACACATCGCGACCATGGGTTTGTGATTTTCTGCATACTGCGATGTGACCTGAATGAGGGCCTATCTCCATGTACTTGCTCCTTCCCCATACTGTCTCTATTCTAGCCTTAGTGATGGGGGCTTGATTATCGTTCTAAACCCACTGCTCAACGTTGCGTGCCCCATCGCCATGGCCTAAATCCATGCCACTTGGACTTCCCCCCTGTAATCTCCCAGATGGGAGATTAAAGTAACTAGGCAAATATGATGTACCTTAAGGGCCTATTCATCAAAAGCTGAAAAGAATAAATAAGAATTTACTCACCGGTAATTCTATTTCTCGTAGTCCGTAGTGGATGCTGGGTACTCCGTAAGGACCATGGGGTATAGACGGGCTCCGCAGGAGACTGGGCACTCTTAAAAGAAAGATTAGGTACTATATCTGGTGTGCACTGGCTCCTCCCTCTATGCCCCTCCTCCAGACCTCAGTTAGGGAAACTGTGCCCGGAAGAGCTGACATTACTAGGAAAGGATTTGGAATCCAGGGTAAGACTCATACCAGCCACACCAATCACACCGTACAACTCGTGATAACTATACCCAGTTAACAGTATGAACAATAACTGAGCCTCTCTCAACAGATGGCTCATACAATAACCCTTTAGTTAAGCAATAACTATATACATGTATTGCAGAGAGTCCGCACTTGGGACGGGCTCCCAGCATCCACTACGGACTACGAGAAATAGAATTACCGGTGAGTAAATTCTTATTTTCTCTGACGTCCTAGTGGATGCTGGGTACTCCGTAAGGACCATGGGGATTATACCAAAGCTCCCAAACGGGCGGGAGAGTGCGGATGACTCTGCAGCACCGAATGAGCAAACACAAGGTCCTCCTCAGCCAGGGTATCAAACTTGTAGAATTTTGCAAAAGTGTTTGAACCCGACCAAGTAGCAGCTCGGCAAAGTTGTAAAGTCGAGACCCCTCGGGCAGCCGCCCAAGAAGAGCCCACCTTCCTCGTGGAATGGGCTTTTACTGATTTAGGATGCGGCAGTCCAGCCGCAGAATGTGCAAGCTGAATCGTGCTACAGATCCAGCGAGCAATAGTCTGCTTTGAAGCAGGAGCACCCAGCTTGTTGGGTGCATGCAGGATAAATAGCGAGTCAGTTTTTCTGACTCTAGCCGTCCTGGAAACATAAAGTTTCAGGGCCCGGACTACGTCCAGCAACTTGGAATCCTCCAAGTCCCTAGTAGCGGCAGGCACCACAATAGGTAGGTTCAAATGAAACGATGATACCACCTTAGGGAGAAATTGGGGACGAGTCCTCCATTCTGCCCTTTCAATATGAAAGATCAGATATGGGCTTTTACGTGACAAAGCCGCCAATTCTGACACACGCCTAGTCCAAGCTAAGGCCAAAAGCATGACCACTTTCCACGTGAGATATTTTAGCTCCACGGTCTTAAGTGGCTCAAACCAGTGGGATTTTAGGAATCCAACACACGTTAAGATCCCAAGGTGCCACTGGAGGCACAAAAGGGGCTGAATATGCAGCACCCCTGTAACAACGTCCGAACTTCAGGCAGTGAAGCCAGTTCTTTTTGAGAGAGAAAGGGATAGGGCCGAAATTTTGGCCTTTATGGATCCTAATTTTAGGCCCATAGTCACTCCTGACTGTAGGAAGTGCAGGAATCGACGCCCCTGGAATTCCTCTGTAGGGCCTTCCCGGCCACACACCAAGCAACCTATTTTCGCCATATACAGTGAAAAAGTCTTGCTGTCACGTCTTTCCTAGCCTTTATCAGCGTAGGAATAACTGCATCCGGAATGCCCTTTTCCGCTAGGATCCGGCGTTCAACCGCCATGCCGTCCAACGCAGCCGCGGTAAGTCTTGGATCAGACAGGGTCCCTGTTGCAACATGTCCTGACTGAGAGGCAGAGGCCATGGGTCCTCAGAGAGCATTTCTTGCAGTTCCGGGTACCGAGTCCTTCTTGGCCAATCCGGAGCAAAGAATATTGTTCACACTCCTCCGTTTATTACAATTCTCAGCCCTTGGGTCTGAGAGGAAGAGGAGGGAATATATAGTCCGACTGGAACACCCACGGTGTTACTAGTGCGACCACAGCTATCGCTTGAGAGTCCCTTGACCCAGCGTAAAACCTTTTTTATCTTTTTATTGAGGTGGGACGCCATGTAGTCCACCTGAGGCAGTTTCCATCAATTTGCAAAACTGCGTGAAGACTTCCTGATGAAGTCACCACTTTCCCGGGTGGAGGTCGTGTCTACTCCCGGAATGAACACTGCCGACAGTGCGCTTACTTGATTCTCCGCCCAGCGAAGAATTCTGGTGGCTTCTACCCTCGCCACCCTGCTCCTTGTGCCGCCCTGGCGGTTTACATGAGCCCCTGCGGTCTGACTGGATCAGAATCGGTTGGTCGCGAAGCAGGAACTCCGCTTGACTTAGGGCGTTGTATATGGCCCTTAGTTCCAGGATATTGATGTGAAGGCAAGTCTGTTGGCTTGACCACAAACCTTGGAATTTTCTTCCCTGTTTAACTGCCCCCCACCCTCGGAGGCTTGCATCCGTGGTCACCAGGACCCAGTCCTGAATGCCGAATCTGCGGCCCTCGAGAAGGTGAGCACTCCGCAGCCACCACAGTAGAGACACCCTGGCCCTGGGGGATAGGGTGATTAACCGATGCATCTGAAGATGTGATCCGGACCACTTGTCCAGTAAGTTCCATTGTGCATGGAACCAGCCGAAGGGGATGGCCTCGTCTGAAGCCATCATCCTTCCCAGGACTCGAGTGCAGTGATGCACTGACACCTGTTTTGGTTTTCAATAGATTCCTGACTAGTGTCATGAGCTCCTGAGCTCTCTCTATCGGCAGATAAACCCTCTTCTGGTCTGTGTCTAGGATCATGCCTAGGCGAGGCAGATGAGCTGTAGGAACCAACTGCGACTTTGGAATATATAGAATCCAGCCGTGTTGCCGTTTCACTTCCAGAGAAGGTGATACGCTGTCCAGCAACTGCTCTCTTGATCTCGCTTTTATGAGGAGATCATCCAAGTATGTGATAATAGTGACACCTTGCTTCCGCAGGAGCACCATCATATCCGCCATTACCTTGGTGAAATTGGTAATGACAATCCCGTACCGCAATTCTGAGGTACGCCTGATGAGGTGGATAAATGGGGACACGAAGGTATGCATCCCTTATGTCCCGATTCATTTCAGGCTTGCAATGACTGTTCAGGGATTTTAATTCAATATGGGTCTAACCGAACCGTCTGGTTTCGGGATTATAACATGGTCGAATAATAACACCCTCTTGTTGAAGGAGGGGACCCTTGACCACCACCTGTTGAAGATACAATTTACGAATTGCAGTTAACACTGGCTCCCTCTCTTGGGGGGAAGCCCGTCGGGTCCTCGGTGAGGGGGCATCTTCTCACAGTCCAGCCTGTATCCCTGCGATACAATTTCTATTGCCCAGGGATCTAACAGGGAGTGAACCCACTTGTGTCTGAACTTACGAAGGCGTGTCCCCACCGGGCCTAGCTCCGCCTGTGGAGCCCCAGCGACATGCGGTGGATTTTTGTAGAGGCCGGGGAGGACTTCTGTTCCTGGGGACTAGCTGTGTTGTACAGCTTCTTTCCTCTGCCCCCGGCTCTGACAAGAAAGGACGCACCTCAGACTTTCTTATTTCTTTATTCGAAAAGCTGCATTTAATAATGTCGTGCTTTCCTAGGCTGTGCAGGAATATAAGGCAAAATATCAGAATTACCAGCTATAGCTGTGGAGACCAGGCCCGAGAACCTTTCTCCACACAATCCTCAGCCTTCCATATGCCTCTTAAGTCGGCATCATCTGTCCAATGTATATTCTACAGGACACGTTCAAGCAGAAATCGACATAGCTTTTGTCTCTAGGACCCAGTATACTCATGTCCCTTTGGGCATGCTTTATAATTATATATCTATCACTTAAGACTCTGCTGATAAGGTACCTGTCCACGCTGCCACAGCGCTATAAACCCATGCCGACACAATCGCCGGTCTGGGTAGTATACTAGAATGTGCACACTATCTGCAGGATCCCTGAGAATAGCTAGTGCAAACAGGACACCCAAGGGGAAGATTCTCAACACATCCTGGCCCTAGTGGGGAAAGGATACAGCCTGAGAATTCTCTTGTGGGAAGCTGCCGTCTCTTGTCTGGAGATTCCCGCTCTTTTTCCTCATGAGAGGAGGGAAATTTATCTCAGCATTCTTCCCCTTAACATGTGTACTCTCGTGTCAGGGACAGATGAGTCATCAGTGATATGCAAATCATCTTTTATTCCAATAATCATATATTGAATATCTTTTAGCCCTCTTGGCTGTAACTTTGCATTATCGTAGTCGACAGTGGAGTTAAACTCTGTGTCGATACTTTGTTATTTTGGATAGTGAGCATAGAGAGACTCTGAAGGACTCTGTGACATAGGGACAGACCAGGGTAGATTTCCTTTCTGTTCCCTAACCTTTTGTGCAATAATTTTACCTCAGCACTTACACATATCCAAACAGGTGTCGTCGTTGTTGACGGAGACACCCTCCCACACACTTATCCGCTCTATCACCTCCTTAGAGGAGCCTTTTACCTCAGACATGTCGACACACGCGTACCGACACACCACACACACAGGGGATGCTCTATTTGAAGACAGTTCCCCCACCAGGCCCTTTGGAGAGACAGAGAGAGAGTATGCCAGCACACACCACAGCGCTATATAATACAGGGATGTACACTATACTGAGTGATTTTTCCCCTATAGCAGCTTATATACACAGTTTTGCGCCTAAATTTATGTGCCCCCCCTCTCTTTTTTACCCTTTGTGTACCAGGATACTGCAGGGGAGAGCCTGGGGAGCTTCCTTCCAGCTGAGCTGTGAAGAGAA
Organism: Pseudophryne corroboree; assembly: GCF_028390025.1. Taxonomy (NCBI): domain Eukaryota; kingdom Metazoa; phylum Chordata; class Amphibia; order Anura; family Myobatrachidae; genus Pseudophryne; species Pseudophryne corroboree. Next base: position 726,408,400 of record NC_086449.1, read on the forward strand.
AATGGCGCCGGTGTGCTGAGGAAGAAGGCCCGGCCCCCTCAGCGGCGGGCTTCTGTCCTTTTATGTACTTTAATGGCGGGGGTTAATGCACATATACAGTTTATCAGACTGTATTATGTGCTTTTCGCCAAGTAAGGTAATCTAATTGCTGCCCAGGGCGCCCCCCCCCAGCGCCCTGCACCCATCAGTGACCGGAGTGTGTGGTGTGCTAAGGGAGCAATGGCGCACAGCTGCAGTGCTGTGCGCTACCTTAATGAAGACCGGAGTCTTCAGCCGCCGATTTTCAACTTGTCTTCGTTCTTCTGGCTCTGCAAGGGGGACGGCGGCGCGGCTCCGGGACCGGACGACCGAGGACTGGGCCTGTGTTCGATCCCTCTGGAGCTAATGGTGTCCAGTAGCCTTAGAAGCCCAAGCTAGCTGCAAGCAGGTAGGTTCGCTTCTCTCCCCTCACTCCCACGTAGCAGTGAGTCTGTTGCCAGCAGATCTCACTGAAAATAAAAAACCTAACAAATACTTTATTTTCTAGGAAGCTCAGGAGAGCCCCTAGGGTGCATCCAGCTCTGGCCGGGCACAGATACTAACTGAGGTCTGGAGGAGGGGCATAGAGGGAGGAGCCAGTGCACACCAGATATAGTACCTAATCTTTCTTTTAAGAGTGCCCAGTCTCCTGCGGAGCCCATCTATACCCCATGGTCCTTACGGAGTACCCAGCATCCACTAGGACGTCAGAGAAAATAAGAATTTACTTACCGATAATTCTATTTCTCATAGTCCGTAGTGGATGCTGGGGACTCCGTCAGGACCATGGGGAATTGAGACAGGGCACAAAAAGCAAGCTTTTAGGATCACATGGTGTGTACTGGCTCCTCCCCCTATGACCCTCCTCCAAGCCTCAGTTAGGTACTGTGCCCGGACGAGCGTACACAATAAGGAAGGATCTTGAATCCCGGGTAAGACTCATACCAGCCACACCAATCACACCGTACAACTTGTGATTTGAACCCAGTTAACAGTATGATAACAACGAAGAAGCCTCTGAAAAGATGGCTCACAACAATAATAACCCGATTTTTGTAACAATAACTATGTACAAGTATTGCAGACAATCCGCACTTGGGATGGGCGCCCAGCATCCACTACGGACTATGAGAAATAGAATTATCGGTAAGTAAATTCTTATTTTCTCTAACGTCCTAGTGGATGCTGGGGACTCCGTCAGGACCATGGGGATTATACCAAAGCTCCCAAACGGGCGGGAGAGTGCGGATGACTCTGCAGCACCGAATGAGAGAACTCCAGGTCCTCCTTAGCCAGAGTATCAAATTTGTAAAATTTTACAAACGTGTTCTCCCCTGACCACGTAGCTGCTCGGCAAAGTTGTAATGCCGAGACCCCTCGGGCAGCCGCCCAAGATGAGCCCACCTTCCTTGTGGAGTGGGCATTTACAGATTTAGGCTGTGGCAGGCCTGCCACAGAATGTGCAAGTTGGATTGTGCTACAGATCCAACGAGCAATCGTCTGCTTAGACGCAGGAGCACCCATCTTGTTGGGTGCATACAGGATAAACAGCGAGTCAGATTTTCTGACTCCAGCCGTCCTTGAAATATATATTTTCAATGCTCTGACAACGTCCAGCAACTTGGAGTCCTCCAAGTCGCTAGTAGCCGCAGGCACCACAATAGGCTGGTTCAAGTGAAAAGCCGAAACCACCTTAGGCAGAAACTGAGGACGCGTCCGCAGTTCTGCCCTGTCCGAATGGAAAATCAGATATGGGCTTTTGTACGATAAAGCCGCCAACTCTGATACTCTCCTGGCTGAAGCCAGGGCCAGTAGCATGGTTACTTTCCATGTAAGATACTTCAAATCTACCGATTTGAGCGGCTCAAACCAATGGGATTTGAGAAAATCCAAAACTACGTTGAGATCCCACGGTGCCACTGGAGGCACAATCGGGGCTGTATATGTAGTACACCTTTGACAAAGGTTTGTACTTCAGGCACTGAAGCCAATTCTTTCTGGAAGAAAAACGATAAGGCCGAAATTTGAACCTTAATAGACCCCAATTTGAGGCCCATAGACAATCCTGCCTGCAGGAAATGTAGTAATCGACCCAATTGAAATTCCTCCGTTGGGGCCTTCTTGGCCTCACACCACGCAACATATTTTCTCCAAATGCGGTGATAATGTTGTGCGGTCACTTCCTTCCTGGCTTTAATCAAGGTAGGAATAACTTCCTTTTCTTTTAGAATCCGGCGTTCAACCGCCATGCCGTCAAACGCAGTCGCGGTAAGTCTTGGAACATACAAGGTCCCTGCTGAAGCAGATCCCTTCTTAACGGTAGAGGCCACGGCTCTTCCGTGAGCATCTCTTGAAGTTCCGGGTACCAAGTCCTTCTCGGCCAATCCGGAGCCACGAGTATTGTTCTTACTCCCCGTAGCCGTATAATTCTCAGTACCTTTGGTATGAGAGGCAGAGGAGGAAACACATACACGGACTGGTACACCCACGGTGTTACCAGAGCGTCCACAGCTATTGCCTGAGGGTCTCTTGACCTGGCGCAATATCTGTCCAGTTTCTTGTTGAGGCGGGACGCCATCATGTCCACCTTTGGTTTTTCCCAACGGTTCACAATCATGTGGAAAACTTCTGGATGAAGTCCCCACTCTCCCGGGTGGAGGTCGTGTCTGCTGAGGAAGTCTGCTTCCCAGTTGTCCACTCCCGGAATGAACACTGCTGACAGTGCTATGACATGATTTTCCGCCCAGCGAAGAATCCTTGCAGCTTCTGTCATTGCTCTTCTGCTTCTCGTGCCGCCCTGTCTGTTTACGTGGGCGACTGCCGTGATGTTGTCCGACTGGATCAACACCGGCTGACCCTGAAGCAGCGGTTTTGCCAGGCTTAGAGCATTGTAAATCGCTCTTAGCTCCAGTATATTTATGTGAAGAGACGTCTCCAGGTTCGACCACACGCCCTGGAAGTTTCTTCCCTGTGTGACTGCTCACCAGCCTCGTAGGCTGGCATCCGTAGTCACCAGGACCCAGTCCTGTATGCCGAATCTGCGGCCCTCTAACAGATGGGCACTCTGCAACCACCACAGAAGAGACACCCTTGTTCTTGGTGACAGTGTTATCCACTGATGCATGTGCAGATGCGATCCGGACCATTTGTCCAGCAGATCCCACTGAAATATTCGTGCGTGGAATCTGCCGAATGGAATTGCTTCGTAAGAAGCCACCATCTTTCCCAGGACTCTTGTGCATTGATGTACTGACACATTTCCTGGTTTTAGGAGGTTCCTGACAAGTTCGGATAACTCCCTTGCTTTCTCCTCCGGGAGAAACACCTTTTTCTGAACAGTGTCCAGAATCATTCCCAGGAACAGCAGACGTGTCGTCGGGGTCAATTGAGATTTTGGAAGATTCAGAATCCACCCGTGTTGTTGAAGCACTACTTGGGTTAGTGCTACTCCGACTTCCAGCTGTTCTCTGGACCTTGCCCTTATCAGGAGATCGTCCAAGTAAGGGATAATTAATACGCCTTTTCTTCGTAGAAGAACCATCATTTCGGCCATTACCTTGGTAAGACCTGAGGTGCCGTGGACAAACCAAACGGCAGCGTTTGAAACTGATAATGACAGTTTTGTATCACGAACCTGAGATACCCTTGGTGTGAAGGGTAAATTGGGACATGCAGATAAGCATCTTTTATGTCCAGGGACACCATGAAGTCCCCTTCTTCCAGATTCGCTATCACTGCTCTGAGTGACTCCATCTTGAACTTGAATTTCTGTATGTACAGGTTCAAGGATTTCAGATTTAGAATAGGTCTTACCGAACCGTCCGGCTTCGGTACCACAAATAGTGTGGAATAATACCCCTTTCCCTGTTGTAGGAGGGGTACCTTGACTATCACCTGCTGAGAATACAGCTTGTGAATGGCTTCCAATACCGTCGCCCTTTCTGAGGGAGACGTTGGTAAAGCAGACTTTAGGAACCGGCGAGGGGGAGACTTTTCGAATTCCAACTTGTAACCCTGAGATACTACCTGCAGGATCCAAGGGTCCACCTGTGAGCGCGCCCACTGTGTGCTGAAAATCTTTAGTCGACCCCCCACCGCCCCTGAGTCCGCTTGCACAGTCCCAGCGTCATGCTGAGGGCTTTGTAGAAGCCGGGGAGGGCTTCTGTTCGTGGGAAGTAGTTGCTTGCTGCACCCTCTTACCCCTTCCTTTGCCTCTGGGCAAATATGACTGTCCTTTTGCCCGCTTGTTCTTATAGGAACGAAAGGACTGCGGCTGAAAAGACGGTGTCTTTTTCTGTTGGGAGGTGACCTGAGGTAAAAAAGTGGATTTTCCGGCTGTTGCCGTGGCCACCAGATCCGATAGACCGACCCCAAATAATTCCTCTCCTTTATACGGCAATACTTCCATATGCCGTTTGGAATCCGCATCACCTGACCACTGTCGCGTCCATAAACTTCTTCTGGCAGATATGGACATCGCACTTACTCTCGATGCCAGAGTGCAAATATCCCTCTGAGCATCTCGCATATAAAGAAAAGCATCCTTTAATTGCTCTATAGTCAATAAAATACTGTCCCTATCCAGGGTATCAATATTTTCAGTCAGGGAATCCGACCACACCACCCCAGCACTGCACATCCAGGCTGAGGCTATTGCTGGTCGCAGTATAACACCAGTATGTGTGTATATACTCTTCAGGGTAGTTTCCAGCCTCCTATCAGCTGGATCCTTGAGGGCGGCCGTATCAGGAGACGGTAACGCCACTTGTTTTGATAAGCGTGTGAGCGCCTTATCCACCCTAGGGGGTGTTTCCCAGCGCGCCCTAACCTCTGGTGGGAAAGAGTATAATGCCAATAACTTCTTTGAAATTAGCAGTTTTCTATCGGGGTTAACCCACGCTTCATCACACACGTCATTCAATTCCTCTGATTCTGGAAAAGCTACAGGTAGTTTTTTCACACCCCACATAATACCCCCCTTTGAGGTACCTGCAGTATCAGAGATATGCAAAGCCTCCTTCATTGCCGTGATCATATAACGTGTGGCCCTATTGGAAAATACGTTTCTTTCTTCACCGTCGACACTAGATTCATCTGTGTCGGTACCTGTGTCGACTGACTGAGGTAAGGGACGTTTTACAGCCCCTGACAGTGCCTGAGACGCCTGGACAGGTACTAACTGGTTTTCCGGCCGTCTCATGTCGTCAACTGACTTTTGCAGCGTGCTAACATTATCACGTAATTTCATAATTAAAGCCATCCATTCCGGTGTCGACTCCCTAGGGGGTGACATCACCATTACCGGCAATTGCTCCGCCTCCACACCAACATCGTCCTCATACATGTCGACACACACGTACCGACACACAGCAGACACACAGGGAATGCTCTTATCGAAGACAGGACCCCACTAGCCCTTTGGGGAGACAGAGGGAGAGTTTGCCAGCACACACCAAAGCGCTATAAAAATGTATATAAACAACCCTAAAAGGTGTTGTTTCTGTTATATGCGCTTAATATATAAAAATATCGCCAAAATATGCCCCCCTTCTCTGTTTTACCCTGTTTCTGTAGTGCAGTGCAGGGGAGAGTCCTGGGAGCCTTCCTCACAGCGGAGCTGAGCAGGAAAATGGCGCTGTGTGCTGAGGAGAATAGGCCCCGCCCCCTAAAACGGCGGGCTCTTCTCCCGGAGTTTGCGATATATGGCAGGGGTTAAATACATCCATATAGCCTCAAGGGCTATATGTGATGTATTTTAGCCATAGAAAAAGGTATTATACATTGCTGCCCAGGGCGCCCCCCCCAGCGCCCTGCACCCTCAGTGACCGCTGGTGTGAAGTGTGCCGACAACAATGGCGCACAGCTGCAGTGCTGTGCGCTACCTTATGAAGACTGAAAGTCTTCTGCCGCCTGTTTCCGGACCTCTGGACCTCTTCAACTTCGGCATCTGCAAGGGGGGTCGGCGGCACGGCTCCGGGACCGGACTCCATGGCTGGGCCTGTGTTCGATCCCTCTGGAGCTAATGGTGTCCAGTAGCCTAAGAAGCAAATCCATCCTGCACGCAGGTGAGTTCACTTCTCTCCCCTAAGTCCCTCGTAGCAGTGAGCCTGTTGCCAGCAGGACTCACTGAAAATAAGAAACCTAAAAAACTTTTTCTAAGCAGCTCTTTATGAGAGCCACCTAGATTGCACCCTGCTCGGACGGGCACAAAAACCTAACTGAGGCTTGGAGGAGGGTCATAGGGGGAGGAGCCAGTACACACCATGTGATCCTAAAAGCTTGCTTTTTGTGCCCTGTCTCCTGCGGAGCCGCTATTCCCCATGGTCCTGACGGAGTCCCCAGCATCCACTAGGACGTTAGAGAAATTACTATTTTCATGGGTAGCTTGCCGAGGCTGGCACTACTGTCTGGCAGCGGTAAGTAGAGACTTAGTAAGTAAAGAGGGGGCATGAGGGACCATTGAGGACTCATAGATGCCTGCAGTGGCGTAATTCTCAGAGACATTGGAGGCACTGTCCTCCGGGCTCCAGCTGTCAAAGAGGCTACAAGAAAGAAAGACCGAGGGGGCTGCTGAACTAGGACAGATCTTTCTCCACTCATTTCATAGTGATTTGCTACAGTCACTGTACTGCTGTCCAAGGTCACAAACCCACTTTGCAGCCTCTTAAATTGTACAGTCTTGTAATGTGATTGTGTGATAACAGATCAAAGTGTGTACTGTATAGAGGGGTCTATTTACTAAGCCATAGATGGAGATAAAGCAGACAGAGATAAAGTACCAGCCAACCTGCTCTTGTCATTTTCCAAACACAGCCTGTGACATGACAGTTAGGAGCTGATTGGCTGGTATTTTATCTCCGTCCACTTTATCTCCATCCAAGGCTTAGTAAATAGACCCCATAGAAAGCTACAGCTCTGCTGTTGTGTCTTATCTGAAGAAAGGAAGAAGAGCAGACATTGGACCTAATTTAGATCTGATAGCAGCAGCAAATTTCTTAGCTGATGGGCAAAACCATGTGCACTGCAGGGAGGGGCAGATATAACATTGTCAGAGAGAGTTAGATTTGGGTGGGATGTGTTCACACTGAAATCTAAATTGCAGTGTAAAAATTCCTGCAGCCAGTATCTACCCTGCACAGAAACAATATAACCAACCCAAATCTATCTCTCCCCGCACATGTTATATCTGCCTCCCGCCCCCCCTCCCCCCCCCCCCCTGCAGTGCACATGGGGGGTAATTCCAAGTTCATCGCAGCAGGAACTTTGTTAGCAATTGGGCAAAACCATGGGGGTCATTCCGAGTTGTTCGCTCGCAAGCGGATTTTAGCAGATTTGCTCATGCTAAGCCGCCGCCTACTGGGAGTGAATCTTAGCATCTTAAAATTGCGAACGACGTATTCGCAATATTGCGATTACACACCTCGTAGCAGTTTCTGAGTAGCTCCAGACTTACTCGGCATCTGCGATCAGTTCACTGCTTGTCGTTCCTGGTTTGACGTCACAAACACACCCAGCGTTCGCCCAGACACTCCCCCGTTTCTCCGGCCACTCCTGCGTTTTTTCCGGAAACGGTAGCGTTTTTTCCCACACGCCCATAAAACGGCCAGTTTCCGCCCAGTAACACCCATTTCCTGTCAATCACACTACGATCGCCAGAACGATGAAAATGCCGTGAGTAAAATTCCTAAGTGCATAGCAAATTTACTTGGCGCAGTCGCAGTGCGGACATTGCGCATGCGCATTAAGCGGAAAATCGCTGCGATGCGAAGATTTTTACAGAGCGAACAACTCGGAATGACCCCCATGTGCACTGCAGGGGAGGCAGATATAACATTTGCAGAAAGAGTTAGATTTGGGTGGGTTATATTGTTTCTGTGCAGGGTAAGTACTGGCTGCTTTATTTTTACACTGCAAATTAGATTGCAGATTGAACACACCACACCCAAATCTAACTCTCTCTGCACATGTTATATCTGCCCCCCCTGCAGTCCACATGGTTTTGCCCAATTGCTAACAGAATTCCTACTGCGATCAACTTGGAATTACCCCCATGGTTCTGTCCATTAGCTAAAATTTGCTGCTGCAATCAGATCTGAATTACCCCCACTGTTTTAAGGAAATGCACTAATTATTGTAATAAAACTTTAGGGGGGTGTTACCAAAGCTTGGATAGAGATAAATTTATATCTCACAATTTTATCTCTCTCCAAGCTTTGATAACCCCCCACCCCCCCACCCACAGGGCTCTATTACTATTTACGCCTGAAATTAAAGATTCCGTATAGCCACAATTAGCTACAATAAGGAATCATTATTCTCCCAGATGTACCCCTGGCAAGTCGCTGGGACAGCAGCAGATGTGTAAGTCAGGGCCACTGGGGTGGGCACCACCCTCTATTTCGCCTTCGGCGATTGGTATAGGCCTATGGGGGTGATTCCGAGTTGTACGCTCGCTAGCTGCTTTTAGCAGCATTGCACACGCTAAGCCGCCGCCCTCTGGGAGTGTATCTTAGCTTAGCAGAATTGCGAACGAAAGATTCGCAGAATAGCGAAAAGAAATTTCTTAGCAGTTTCTGAGTAGCTCGAGACTTACTCACAAATAGCGATCAGTTCAGTCAGTTTCGTTCCTGGTTTGATGTCACACACACGCCCAGCGTTCGCCCAGCCACTCCCCCGTTTCTCCAGACACTCCCGCGTTTTTCCCTGGCACGCCTGCGTTTTTCCGCACACTCCCAGAAAACGGCCAGTTTCCGCCCAGAAACACCCACTTCCTGTCAATCACACTACGATCACTTCAACAAGGAAAAATCTTCGTTCGGGCGTGAGTAAATCTACTAAGTTTTGTGTTAAAATACTAACCGCATGCGCATGCGCATTTTTGCCTTAATCGCTCAGTTGCAAAAATCGGCAAGAGCGAACAACTCGGAATGACCCCCTAAGTCTGCTATGTACAAACAAGTACTCTGTGTCCTGCATCTTTATCTAAAGACAGAAAACAACAGACAGTATTTTCGCACTTGCGTTTCCTCACACAACAAAAATATAGAAAGCAACAGGCTCTTGTTAGGGCACCTCAGAGTGCGCTTAACTTTGTAGAAATCCTCCCTTGTCTTTGCTAGTAATCAGCACCTAATGGAAATTGCATATGATGCGAATGCATAATGAAGACACAGGGGTATATTTACTAAGATTCGTAATTTCCGAAAATAGGTCAAAGTTCAATCACGAATGACATCGACAGTGTAAAACTGCAACTTTTTGAATTGATTACGATGGATTTACTAAGCTGTCGTATTCGTATTTTTCTTTGCTTCCGATGTCGATGTCATTCGTTTTTTTTTACCTATTTTTACGGCAGTGATTAGCAAAACACTGCCGTTTTTTTTTACAATCAATCTCGGCCGGATCTGTGTGATCCGTGCTGGGGTTCTTATTTTTTTTTTTTTTTTATTAAACAATGTAAAATCCCCAAAAAAAATGCGTGGGGTCCCCCCTCCTAAGCATAACCAGCCTCGGGCTCTTTGAGCCGATCCTGGTTGCAGAAATATGGGGAAAAAATTGACAGGGGTTCCCCCATATTTAAGCAACCAGCATCGGGCTCTGCGCCTGGTCCTGGTTCCAAAAATACGGGGGACAAAAAGAGTAGGGGTCCCCCGTATTTTTAAAACCAGCACCGGGCTCCACTAGCTGGACAGATAATGCCACAGCCGGGGGTCACTTTTATACAGCGCCCTGCGGCCGTGGCATCAAAAATCCAACTAGTCACCCCTGGCCGGGGTACCCTGGGGGAGTGGGGACCCCTTCAATCAAGGGGTCCCCCCCCCCCAGCCACCCAAGGGCCAGGGGTGAAGCCCGAGGCTGTCCCCCCCCATCCAATGGGCTGCGGATGGGGAGGCTGATAGCCATTTGTGATAATGAAAAGATATTGTTTTTAGTAGCAGTACTACAAGTCCCAGCAAGCCTCCCCCGCATGCTGGTACTTGGAGAACCACAAGTACCAGCATGCGGCGGAAAAACGGGCCCGCTGGTACCTGTAGTACTACCACTAAAAAAATACCCAAAAAAACACAAGACACACACACCGTGAAAGTATAATTTTATTACATACATACACACATACATACATACTTACCTTATGTTCTCACGCAGGTCGGTCCTCTTCTCCAGTAGAATCCAAGGGCTACCTGTTGAAGAAATTCTACTCACCAGATCCATGGGTCCAGGCTCCTCGGCAAATCCAGGGTTAATCCACGTACTTGAATAAATAAATAAAAAACGGTGTCCCGACCACGAACTGAAAGGGGACCCATGTTTGCACATGGGTCACCTTCCCACGAATGCCAGAAACCCACTTTGACTTCTGTCTAAGTGGGTTTCTTCAGCCAATCAGGGAGTGCCACGTTGTAGCACTCTCCTGATCAGCTGTGTGCTGCTGTCCTCACTGACAGGCAGCACGCGGCAGTGTTACAATGTAGCGCCTATGCGCTCCATTGTAACCAATGATGGGAACTTTCTGCCCTGCGGTTGACCTAAAGTGACGTCACCGCTGAGCAGAAAGTTCCCAGCATTGGTTACAATGGAGCGCATAGGCGCTACATTGTAACACTGCCGTGTGCCGCCTGTCAGTGAGGACAGCAGCACACAGCTGATCAGGAGAGTGCTACAACGTGGCACTCCCTGATTGGCTGAAGAAACCCACTTAGACAGAAGTCAAAGTGGGTTTCTGGCATTCGTGGGAAGGTGACCCATGTGCAAACATGGGTCCCCTTTCAGTTCGTGGTCGGGACACCGTTTTTTTTTTTTATTCAAGTACGTGGATTAACCCTGGATTTGCCGAGGAGCCTGGACCCATGGATCTGGTGAGTAGAATTTCTTCAACAGGTAGCCCTTGGATTCTACTGGAGAAGAGGACCGACCTGCGTGAGAACATAAGGTAAGTATGTATGTATGTGTGTATGTATGTAATAAAATTATACTTTCACGGTGTGTGTGTCTTGTGTTTTTTTGGGTATTTTTTTAGTGGTAGTACTACAGGTACCAGCGGGCCCGTTTTTCCGCCGCATGCTGGTACTTGTGGTTCTCCAAGTACCAGCATGCGGGGGAGGCTTGCTGGGACTTGTAGTACTGCTACTAAAAACAATATCTTTTATTTTACAACAAAGGCTATCAGCCCTCCCATCCGCAGCCCATTGGATGGGGGGGGACAGCCTCGGGCTTCACCCCTGGCCCTTGGGTGGCTGGGGGGGGGGGACCCCTTGATTGAAGGGGTTCCCACTCCCCCAGGGTACCCCGGCCAGGGGTGACTAGTTGGATTTTTGATGCCACGGCCGCAGGGCGCTGTATAAAAGTGACCCCCGGCTGTGGCATTATCTGTCCAGCTAGTGGAGCCCGGTGCTGGTTTTAAAAATACGGGGGACCCCTACTCTTTTTGTCCCCCGTATTTTTGGGACCAGGACCAGGCGCAGAGCCCGATGCTGGTTGCTTAAATATGGGGGAACCCCTGTCATTTTTTCCCCCATATTTCTGCAACCAGGATCGGCTCAAAGAGCCCGAGGCTGGTTATGCTTAGGAGGGGGGACCCCACGCAATTTTTTGGGCAAAAATAAGCACTTTCCCACCCCTTCCCACTGATATACATGCACGGATCTCATGGATCCCTGCATGCATCTCAAATCACGGAAAAAAAAAGCAGGTCTGTTTTTTTTTAGGACTTTTTTACGAGTTGTAATTTTTCACGGCAGTGTTTTGTGTTTTTTTGCTTTGCACTTCTTAGTAAATGACCGAGATTCATATCTAAACAGGCGTAATTTGACCGATGGTGTATTCATTCGTAATTTTTTACCTGAACTAGCAAAAAATTACGAATGCCCTCATCACTGCCGTGATTAGTGTTTAGTAAATGACCGAGATTAACCGAGATGACACTTTGAAGAAAAAACGGCATCTCGGTCAAAATCGGGAGCTTAGTAAATATACCCCACAGTAGGGATTCTCCTACTGTAAAAGGATCAGTTCTGCTTTTTAACAAACAATTAACCAACCAAATCCTTTATCTAATCTTTTAAAGACAGCTAGATACTTCTATATGGCGGTGACCTGTTTACGGCAGCCTTGGTGCAGCTGCGGGTGTGGTATGGAAGGTAGATAGTAACTAGGTCGACAGTGTCTAGGTCCACCACTATTGGTCGACAGTAACTAAGTCGACAGGGTCTCTAGGTCGACAGGATCTTTAGGTCGACATGGTCTAGGTCGACAAGCCAAAAGGTTGACATGCGGTTTTTATGTTTTTTTCTGTGTAGTTTTCTTCGTACAGTGACCGGGAACCCCAATTATTGCACCGTGTCCCCTCGCATGGCTTGTTTCGCTCGCCATGCTTCGGGCAAGGTGCCTCGCTCTGCTACCGCTGCGCTTGGCACAGGTTATCGTTTCCAACTGTAGTCCACGTGGATCGTTAAGTATGAAAAGGTTCAAAAAAAGAAAAAATTTGTGAAAAACTCATGTCGACCTTTTGACCTGTCAACCTAGAACATGTCAACCTAGAGACCCTGTCGACCTAGATAGTGTCGACCTAGTTACTGTCGACCTAGAGACCGGATCCCGCAGCTGCAGGAATCCTCTAGCCAGACAGGAAACACTACTACTGACACACTCACTAGACATCATTACAGTATAAATCTGATCATTTTACTCATTGGAATTAATCAATGTTCACTATGAAAGCAAAGGTTATGCTGATTTTGCACAGCACTCATCCCACACATTAGGTGGCTCATTGAGAATCACCTTAAACAACTTAAGCTATGCTGATCCGGTTGCATTTGCCATTTACAGCCCCTTTTGTGAAGGAGGCTGACACGGAGGTGGGCGATATGCCCAAAGCACAGTAAGGAGCGTCCCATTCGGAGTACCATCTGTTGGCTGCGTCTGTATTCTAGGTAGCTCACCTGTAGGTGCTCGACCCCCCGGGGAAAGTTGTAAACTGGTGAATATAATGACTGACAGCCACATCTGATTGGTTGAGTGTGTCTGAATTCCTCTCAATGATGCTAATACTATAATCCTATTGGTGCCGCAATCTATTTGAAGGATTCCACTGAAGTGAGCGAGTGGTTAGCAGTAATAGAACGTTTCCTAGTCAGTTTGTAAAGGGGGAAAATTGTACTTGTGCCTTGATTTAGTTTCATTGTATATGTCCCCCGCGAGCCTGTTACCTATGATTTGGAATGGGAAGCGAGGAGTAAACAAAACACTGCTAAATGAATAGCACCCTAGATTTTTTACCTGGCCCCGGGATCCTGAGGGAGGATGCATTGCTGGCGTAAATACCGACCCTGCTCAGGATGGCGACGTCAGATTACCCAGCATCCCGATCGCCCTGACAGCGGGACGCACTGCCGTCCTGCCGCGGGGGCGGGGAGGGGGAGTTTAGGCTGCAGAAGGGGGGTTAGGGTTAGGTTGCAAAGCCATGAGGGTTAAGGTTAGGGACCGGGGAGGGTTAGGCACATAGAGGGGAGGTTAGGGTTAGGCATCAAGTGGGGAGGGTTAGGTTTAGGCAGCGGGGAAGGGAGGGTTAGGGTTAGGCACCAAGCCGGGAGTGTTAGGGATAGGCACCACCAGGGAGGGTTAGGGTTAGGCACCCACAAGGGAGGGTTAGGGTTAGGCACCAAGCCGGGAGGGTTAGGCACCACCAGGGAGGGTTAGGGTTAGGCACCCACAACGGAGGGTTAGGGTTAGGCACCAAGCCGGGAGGGTTAGGCACCACCAGGGAGGGTTAGGCACCCACAACGGAGGGTTAGGGTAGGGGAAAGAGGAGGGTTAGGGGCCTTAACGGGGGGCTGTCGGGATTATGATGGACGGGATGCCGCTGTCGGTATACAGACCACCAGCATCTCATCCATCGGTACATCATACTAATCACCGTCGGAGGGGAAGGCCAGGTGGATGTTTTGTGAATTAGAAGTCTCAATTACTGTATGAGCATTGTGTATTTCAGGCCGGTTGATTGGATTCACAGCAAATTGCATTATCGAATCCCTGCAGAGGCTGGCCTTCACTCTCTGGTGTCTGGGAGAGCTCCTGGAAATTTTTGGGTCTCCCACATAAACCAGGGAAGTAGGTGAGCATGGGTCACTGGGAAACCAGCAATATGAGGACAGAGAATACACAGCACAGAGAAGACACAGCGAGAGAAAAGGTCATTATTTAATTACTGATTACATTCATTTAGACAAATGAAATAGATTATTATCTTTGCACTCATGGAGCTCTTCCTGACGTAAGGTTCTGTTTTCAGATGATAATTCCTTTGAATATTTATCTTTTTTTTTTACTCCCTCCTTATTCTCTTGGCATTACTATACAATAATATACATATTTTATGTCACATATACAGTGCTGCCAGTTAAGCTAATGTACTACTTCTACATAGCCCAAGGGTTGCTGTCATGGAACTGCAATTAGTTATATTTTGCCTGTTTACAGTACAGGTTGAGTCTCCCTTATCCAAAATGCTTGGGACCAGAGGTATTTTGGATATGGGATTTTTCCGTATTTTGGAATAATTGCATACCATAATGAGATATCATGGTGATGGGACCCAAGTCTAAGCACAGAATGCATTTATGTTTCATATACACCTTATACACACAGCCTGAAGGTAATTTTAGCCCATATTTTGTATAACTTTGTGCATTAAACAAAGTGTGTGTACATTCACACAATTCATTTATGTTTCATATACACCTTATACACACAGCCTGAAGGTCATTTAATACAATATTTTTAATAACTTTGTGTATTAAACAAAGTTTGTGTACATTGAGCCATCAGAAAACAAAGGTTTCACTATCTCTGTCTCACTCAAAAAAGTCCGTATTTCGGAATATTCCGTATTTCGGAATATTTGGATATGGGATACTCAACCTGTACTATATAGCAGTAAGTAAGCCTTTATGGCCAGAACATCACAGGTCTGAGGAATGTCTTTATGTGACTTAAAAATGGTCCAAATAGTAAAGAAACAAAAGTGTGAGTGTGATGACACCGTTGCTACTTACTTCTGTAATATAAACATGAAAATGCCTAAATAATTTTGCTTTATTAAAGAAATGCTCTTATGTGCAGAAAACAGAATATGTATTAAATTCAAGGTGGTTTTGCTTCAAACAGAAATCACATGAAAAACATTTTTTTAAACAAAAATTACTGGAGACGGCTATAAGAAGCGATGAGTTATTTATAATACTGCAGACTTTCCACAATGTAATGTGACAACCAGTCACATAGCACCTGATGTAGTGAGCGGAGAGGAATTGGAATGTTCCTCTGATCTTGTATAACGCATCTCCCCTACCTGTGTCCAGAGGCATAGCGTGGAGACATGACACCCGGAGCAGGGTCATGTCACGGCACCCTACCACCACCACCACCACCACCACCACCACACACACATACTGTATATATGTATATACATAGAGAGATAGAGAGAGATCACACACATATAGTCACAGACATACATAAACACACACATATACACATATATATTCATACATCTTCACATAAACACACATATACACGCACATATATACACAGACATACACATATACACACAGACATACACAAACACACACAGACACATACATTAGCACAGACATATATACACGTATACACATAAACACACACATAAGCACACAGACATATACACACATATAAACACATTCACACACAAACACTCACATTTACACACACAAACACACACATACACAGACCTAAACACATACTGTACACATAAACACACACATATACGCACAGTATATACACATCAATTCTCACCAAAAAGAGGGCAGCAGCTCCTCGTTTTAGTCTGGAGGGGCGGAGTTTCTACGTGACTGGCAGGCTGGACCTCCGTGAGTAGGAGGAAAGGATAGGGGCGGCCTGCATGTTTCATATCACTGGATGCAGATACAGGTTGAGTATCCCATATCCAAATATTCCGAAATACGGAATATTGCGAAATACGGACTTTTTTGAGTGAGACTGAGATAGTGAAACCTTTGTTTTTTGATGGCTCAATGTACACAAACTTTGTTTAATACTCAAAGTTATTAAAAATATTGTATTAAATGACCTTCAGGCTGTGTGCATAAGGTGTATATGAAACATAAATGAATTGTGTGAATGTACACACACTTTGCTTAATGCACAAAGTTATAAAAAATATTGGCTAAAATTACCTTCAGGCTGTGTGTATAAGGTGTATTTGTAACATAAATGCATTCTGTGCTTAGATTTAGGTCCCATCACCATGATATCTCATTATGGTATGCAATTATTCCAAAATACGGAAAAATCCCATATACAAAATACCTCTGGTCCCAAGCATTTTGGATAAGGGATACTCAACCTGTACAGTACCTGACAGCCAGGAAGGTTTTACTGACAAGCCTCCAAACCTCCCCTCTTCCCTAACAAGACAACACACCATACTTGCCGACCTTCTTGCTGCCTCCTCCGGGAGGAGGCAGCCAGGTCGGTATTGCAGGGGGCGTGGCACGGCATATGGGGGAGTGTCACTGGGTGTGATTATGCAAATGGGCGGAGCTTACCACCATTGCTAGCACAAGGGGCGTTGCCATGATGACGCGATTCCATGCGAATCACGTCATCGGCTTCTTCAGCGTGGGGGGAAAGCTAAGTGCGGGTGCACTGGGTACGGCGGTTGGCGGCAATCCGGGAGACTTGTCTTCTCTTCCGGGGGGGCGGGAGGGCCTCCCAACTTTCGTGAGCCTCCCGTCCAATCCAGGAGAGTAGGCAAGTATGCACCACACTGTACTGCACTTGACTCTCTGCATTGCAGTCAGTGACATGGAACATGCAGGCAGTGTGGTGGCCACCCCTTCCCTCTCTTCCTGTCATCTCCTCCTACCCTGAGTCCCGGCTCCCAGCTCTGACTGTTACAGAGAGCTGGCACTTTTTGTCCCCAGCAGCACCTGGAGCTCAAGCTCCACTCGTTCCACCCTCGCTATGCCCCTGCCTGTGTCTGTGTAGCTGACTGACTGTGTTTGGCAGCCATTTTTGTTTTCCCTCCAGAAAGATCATCTTCTACGTGGGATTGGGGATCCGGTCTCTAGGTCGACAATATCTAGGTCGACAGTAAGTAGGTCGACATGGTTTCTAGGTCAATAGGGACTCTAGGTCCATATGTACTTGGTCGATATGACAAAAGGTTGACATGAGGTTTTTTTTTTTAATATATTTTTTGAACATTTTCATACTTTACGATCCACGTGGACTACAATTGGGAACGGTAACCTGTGCCGAGCGCAGCGGTAGCAGAGCGAGGCACCTTGCCCAAAGCATGGCAAGCGAAGCGAGCCATGTGAGGGGACACAGTGCACTAATTGGGGTTCCCGGTCACTCTACGAAGAAAACGCCACCAATTTTTAAAAAAAAACTTGTGTCAACCTTTTTTCATGTCGACCTAGTACATGCTGACCTAGACACCCTGTCGACCTAGAAACCATCTCGACCTACTTACTGTCGACCAATAGTGGTCGACCTAGACACTGTCAACCTAAGTCTAGTCTATCTAACATACCACACGCGTGGTATTGGCTACTTTATACTTTTGATGCTATATGAGATTTGTGTAAATCCACACATCATATAAATATCACTCTGGTATTAAGTACGGAATTTGTAGAAGCATCAGGAAATCATAATAAGGACAGAACACAACAGTCACAACTCCTTGAGGCTCTTCACACAACACATAGCCTGACTCTGAGGCCCAGATTTATCAAACATTGGAGAGTAATAAAGTACCAACCAATCAGCTCCCAACTGTAATTTTTCAAACACAGCCTGTAACGTGGCAGTTAGGAGCTGATTGCCTGGTACTTTATCGCCATGTCACAATCTGCTGCGACTGATCTAGCGTCTTTGCTGTAGTCGCGTCTGCAACTATATGCTAATGCTACTGTCAGCCCTTCCCCTGGTGTACAAGCATGCGTCTGACTGTGCAAGGTCTGAGGCGCCCACTTGGTGCGGCATTAGATGCTGTAACACTACTTGGTGTGCCACCATTGGTGACACCATGGAAACTTGCACCAGTCTTATGGTAGAATCTCCTCCAATGTGAGCGATTAACCATTTGTGCAGGTAATCACATCAGCGACACTCCTGTGACACTCCCATCACACACACCCAAGAATGCCCAGAACATTTATAATACAATTCTGGTCCCATGAGCCTCGATCGCATCTGCACCTCTCTGCATACACACTGTAGGACACATTCGCCCTATGAATTTTCGCTCACATGCAGTAGCAAAAAATCGCTCATCTCCGTGAATCACGACACTGCATACAGCTCAGAATAATGCCCCTCATTCCGAGTTGATCGCTCGCTAGCTACTTTTAGCATCCGTTCAAACGCATAGTCGCCGCCCACGGGGGAGTGTATTTTCGCTTTGCAAGTGTGCAAACGGCTTTGCAACCGTGCTCTGCAAAAACATTTTGTGCAGTTTCTGAGTAGGTCTGGACTTACTCAGCCCTTGCGTTCACTTCAGTCTTTTTGGACCCAGAATTGACGTCAGACACCCGCCCTGCAAACGCATGGACACGCTTGCGTTTTTCCAAACACTCCCAGAAAACGATCAGTTGCCACCCACAAACGCCCTCTTCCTGTCAATCTCCTTGCGATCTCCCGTGCGAATGGATTCTTCATTAAATCCATCGCTCAGCAATGATCCGCTTTGTCCCTGTACGACGTGCATGTGCATTGCGGTGCATACGCATGTGCAGCAGAGAGCTGATCGCTGCTCTGCGAAAAACGTCAGCGAGCGATCAACTCGGAATGACCCCCCATGTTCACTGAAAGTAATTTACTCCTAAAACATCCAGTGTCAGTGCGATAGTTCACCTGCTGTCACTTTTACTGAGTCCACGCTGCCTTACTGCGCAGAATTTCTGCTTCGGAGGCTGGCTGCCTATGAACAATTTAGCAGTCAGTAAAATGTAATTTTGAAATTGCTGCTGCGCATTATTCTGCAGTGGTGGACGCTACTGTATACTGACCGCTGGCATGCCATACTACACCCAATACAACACCCCAGTCTGCACCCAAGCGATTTGTGTTGTTGCAGGGCGCCAGGTCATTCCCTCTCACTGTATCTATAGCAAGTGGGCATGAACAAATTAAATAGAAGCTTTGCCTTCACTATAAGGCCCAGTATAAATTCACCTGTCAGCCTACCCTATGACTAAAGCAATAAGGCCTAGATTTATCAAGCCTTAGAGAGTGATAAATTGAACAATGATAAAGTGTTATGATCTATGTAATGATCTATGTAATCGTAACCCGAGAGACAGGGTGGCAATAGATGAGCTCCGTATACAGAAACGTGATGCTGCAGTATACCAAGATTTGCAGTAACCCCTAAAGAAAACCTTGACTCCGTTGTCCTTCCCTAGTGGTCGGCTAATGCCTGCGAGACTATGGTTTCTTGGGCCCACGGCAGCCGCGTTTGAACGGGAGGATTAGGTCTGCCCGAACTCCGATGCCTCCCGGCCTTAGTAGGTAACAAGGTGTTAACCGAAGCAGAGAGAGAACAAGGGAAAAACTAAGACAGACACAAAAGCGAAAGGGGAAACCACAGAAAATAATAAACCAATTATTGTGCGGCGCGGACGCCAAAAAAACAGTAACCAAAGTAATGTTGCCCAAATGCCAAATATGAATCCATCAAAGTTTTGCAAAGAGAACAGTGGCGGAACCTCCGCAGAAAACACAACGGCAAGATAATAAAAATAACACGGCTTCAGCCGCAAGGTGCGGCAGAGCCACTACTCACAACATTGGAAAAGGTGCTCGTAGAAGCAACAGGACCCCAAGGCTGAAGATTCAGGATCACTGGACTGGAAGGCTGGAACAGATTCCCAGGATCAGGCT
The DNA here is from genome assembly GCF_028390025.1 of Pseudophryne corroboree. Lineage (NCBI taxonomy): Eukaryota > Metazoa > Chordata > Amphibia > Anura > Myobatrachidae > Pseudophryne > Pseudophryne corroboree. The sequence continues at coordinate 726,428,368 of NC_086449.1, forward strand.
TCGGAAACCGGGACACAGGATGCAGGAACAGACTGGCTGAAAGCAGGAACACTCCAAAGGCAGGGAATAAGCTCCACAGGAAGCTATCACCGGCGAAGCTGCACCCTCCTGGCTCCCATAAAAAGGTTCTGCTGACCAATAACGGGAGAGCCAGTCAGGCCAGCCCCCCGGACCCTAATAGCCCCAGCAGTAGCATGGCGCGTTGAGCACGGCGTCCCGGATGCTTAGTAACCGCCGAGACCGAAGTGTAAGGCGGCCGCCTGGCGTCCTCGGTTGCTAGGCAACCGGACAGAGATGGACGCTCAGCGGCGGAAGTGATGCGCCGGCCCCGTTGCCTAGCAGCCGCCGGGAGCTGGGGCGCCCCACTACACCCACCACTGCTAACATAAAGTACCAACCAATCAGCTCCTGTCTGTCACAACTGAGGGCTGGTGTTGGTGTGAGGCTGCCTCAGTTGTAGGGGCTGTTGTAAAGGTGAATCTGGGTGGCTGAATAGGACTCCTAGACATAGAGGACTTCTACCACCAATGCCCGAAGGTGTGACCACGACAACAAAGATAAAATGAATGCTTGTTTATTAAACACAGTTCTGGTGGTACATCGTCAGTTGCACAGTGTGATATGAGAAATTATTGAAAACAGTACATAGTTCCACAAACAGTAGCAGCTGTAATGTTCCCTTAGGTGTGGTATCCGCACAAGACTAGCTTGGGAAATAAGGAGATGGTCAGTCCTTACCAACACCTAGGTGCTGTAGAATGGATGAAAGCTGGAACTGGTCAGCAGATGTAATACGGATTCTGAATGTACTGCAGAATGAATGGTATTTGTAAACTGCCGGTTTTGCCGGAAGAAACGGATGTTGAAGAACTGTGAATGAAGTGCAGATCCGGATGTAACAGATAATAAGGTTGAATAGCACTGCAGATGCTAGAGATCGATGAATTGGGAAATAGATGACTTGATACTGTAGATATCAGGAACACCGATGGCGGATCACCGATGATAATAGGTAGCTGAACACCACTGGAAGCCCAATGCTGGAAGCTGGTGTTTTTAGAGCACTGTTTATAGCAGAATACACTGAGGATGCTATGAAGTCAGGCTGGCACCGCAGGGTGGTGATTGGTGCAGGTCTCTATAGAAGTGGAGACTTCAGGAGCTGAAATACCTGGAACACAGTTAGAATCACAGAGAGCCGAGACAGGATACACTTGGTGATGACAACCAAAGCACTGACTATTTCCTGGTCTAAGATCAGTCCCTTTATACCCTCAGCAGTGCAGGGATTGGATCAACAATCAGGCTGAGCTCAGCAGGACTGTAGATTGGTAGAAAAAGTATCACATGATCAGAACCAACATGGCTGCGCCCATACTGATTCTTGGAGGGAAACCTGGCTTGTAATTCTATATGGAACTTTCACAGTAATGGCGGCAGCAGCCGCAGGACCCATAGAATGTCACAACTGCACAGCATCCTCCCAGCGCCACGGCAGAAGCTACAGCAGGTGAGAAGCGCCGCACAGATCCGCAGCGCTTCAACATAGCAATCACGGCAAGAGGCCGCGGCCGACAGGAGACGCCACACAGATCCGTCCGCACGCTGGAAGCACAGCAGAGGCCGCAACTGTCAGGGAATGCTATGCAGAGCCGTCCAAATGCTGAGAGTCTGGTAATGGCGGCGGAGGCCGCGATGAGCTAGAAACGCCATTCCATTTAAGAGTTCCCTGTGACAGCACCTGCAGACTAATAGGGAGGAAATATGAAGTAAGGACATTAACAACATGACTGAGACCCAGCCCTGGAACACTGAGCCAGCCTCAGAAGGCACCTGAAAGGTAAAAAATAATGTCCAGTAGTCCGGATCGTGACACTGTCATTTTTCAAACACAGCCTGTGCTATGGAAGTTAGGAGCTGGTGGTACTTTATCACCGTACTATTTATCACTCGCCAAGGCTTGATAAATGGGGGCCTAAGTATGGTATGCAGTCATTTGCCAGTATGCCGGTAGCGGGACGAGCACAAAGAGTTTGCTCGCCATGCTGCAGGCTCAGTGGCTTGCTGCAGGTTGTATTTCCACTCTATGGATGTCGTGGACACCCACAAGCGGGAACAGTCCTGTAGTGCCGGTATCCTGACTGCCGGGATCCCGACAGGTGGTAAATTAAACCTATACCATGTGAAAACCCACAAAATGCATATATTTTGCCTGTATAGTTTGATTTGTCTGTGATTTTTAAACCACATACAGTAGCTTTCAGCTGTGCATCTAGGAACCCACGCATTTATCATTTATGGTGAACATCTCTCACCTGCTTGCTCTCTGGCTCTACAACTTCACAGAGCATTATATTAATATCAGGATTGCACATTTTTATTTCCAGTGTATCTGATGCACAGTTGTAGCCCAATATCAATGGGTAGTTTCATGTTACGCCACAAACATCTTCATGCATCATGTAGATATGTAACTTTAAGGCATACTTCCCTACTCTCCCGGAATGGCTGGGAGGTTCACGTTTTGTAAGTCCTCCCTGCCCGGCCGCCCACTTAGTGAGTAAAGTGGGTGGTCCGGGCAGTTGATGATGCGATTCTCGCTGAATCGCGTTATCATAGCCACGCCCCTGCAGTATAATGCTGGTAATATTGGCATTACAGAGCAGGGGGCGTGGCTACAATGATGCAATTGCAGTAACCACGCCCCCATTACGCCTCCTTTCCACATCAAATCTCCTCCCCGCCCCCTGCTCAGCCGACCTGGCTGCTCTCTCCCGCAGAGAGCAGCCAGGATATCAGCAACTATGCTTTAAGGGCTTTATGTAATAGTCTGCGAGATGCAGGCTCTGACAAGATGCTGACTCTGGTGAGATTCTGGCTAGACTAATGGGCCCTACACACTGGGGGTCATTCCGAGTTGATCGCTCGCTAGCAGTTTTTAGCAGCCGTGCAAACGCATTGTCGCCGCCCACTAGGGAGTGTACTTTCGCTTTGCAGAAGTGCGAATGCTTGTGCAGCAGAGCGCCTGCAAAATCTTTTTGTGCAAAACAAGACCAGCCCTGTAACGGAGGGGGGGGCTTTTGAAGTCACACACCCGCCCAGCGTTCGCCCAGCCACGCCTGTGTTTTTCCAGACACGCCTGCATTTTTCTAAGCACTCCCTGAAAACGGTCATTTGCCACCCAGAAATGCCCACTTCATGTCAATCTTCCTGCGTTCGGCCGTGCGACTGGAATCTTCGTTAGACTCTGTGCAAGCCCACGATGCTCATTGTACCCGAACGACGAACCTGCACATTGTGGTGCATACGCATGCGCAGAAATGCCGAATTTTAGCCTGATCGCTGTGCTGCGAACAACGGCAGCTAGCGATCAACTCGGCATGATCCCCTCTGGCCGATATGAACAATCTCGTTCAGTAATGAACGAGAAATTGTTCATGTCTTTCAGTGTGTAGGCACCAATGATGAACGATGCACGGCCCCGCCGTCATTCATCATTGGTGCCGGGTCGTTTATACCTGCTGGCCAATATGGACAATCTCGTCCATACTAGCATGCAGGGCTATGGGGCCGGGTGACGTCGGGGAGTAAAGAAACTTCACTCCGGGTCGTCCGTCGGCCGTATCGCAGCAAATCGGCCAGTGTGTAGGGTCCTTAACAATATTTTTAAAGCCTTTTAAATGAGTTCCACTTAAAGTTGCAAATGCGAATTATCACGCAATGAGTGAATATCGGCACACTGCACACGCATACACAATACACACACATACACAATCGTAAACAAGACAGTGCCAAGTGTGATTGTACCTAGCTTAGTAGCGATTAGAAGGAGTGGTAAAGTCATGTCAGAGGGATGGCTACGCAATTTCTACAATGCGCGGTGTGTCGTGGGCATTGCAATATATATGCGAAACCGATTGCGGGAATTGCAAACGCATCAACGACACAGGAGTAGCTAGAGAGCTACACAAATGTGGAAATACTGATGGCAGCAAAAACAATTTTGATGGTCAAGCTCATAACTGCACAATCACAGGCAGCTGATGGTGTGTATAGTGATGCAGGGAATGCAGTGTGTATAGTGATGCAGGTAATGCAGTGTGTATAGTGATGCAGGGAATGCAGTGTGTATAGTGATGCAGGGAATGCTGCATCACAGCTGTGTATAGTGATGCAGGGAATGCAGTGTGTATAGTGATGCAGGGAATGCTGCATCACAGCTGTGTATAGTGATGCAGGGAATGCAGTGTGTATAGTGATGCAGGGAATGCAGTGTGTATAGTGATGCAGGGAATGCAGTGTGTATAGTGATGCAGGGAATGCAGTGTGTATAGTGATGCAGGGAATGCTGCATCACAGCTGTGTATAGTGATGCAGGGAATGCAGTGTGTATAGTGATGCAGGGAATGCTGCATCACAGCTGTGTATAGTGATGCAGGGAATGCAGTGTGTATAGTGATGCAGGGAATGCAGTGTGTATAGTGATGCAGGGAATGCAGTGTGTATAGTGATGCAGGGAATGCAGTGTGTATAGTGATGCAGGGAATGCAGTGTGTATAGTGATGCAGGGAATGCTGCATCACAGCTGTGTATAGTGATGCAGGGAATGCAGTGTGTATAGTGATGCAGGGAATGCTGCATCACAGCTGTGTATAGTGATGCAGGGAATGCAGTGTGTATAGTGATGCAGGGAATGCTGCATCACAGTTGTGTATAGTGATGCAGGGAATGCAGTGTGTATAGTGATGCAGGGAATGCTGCATCACAGCTGTGTATAGTGATGCAGGGAATGCAGTGTGTATAGTGATGCAGGGAATGCTGTTTAATGTGCTGCATGCCAAATTAAATAAATTAGGTTTTTACAACTGACAAAATAACACTTTCTTTTGGCAAGTATGTTGTCATGTGCACGCTCATTTTAGCACAGTGCTGTGAATAACTTATTACTATTGCAAGTAACTTGTTGCTTTAAACATTTCACATGTATGTATTGTGTTTACACCATGACCCTTAATGCCTGCCTAATATTATTCTGACAAGAAGCAAACCATCCTAGTACATTACTGCAATATGATTTTTGTACGCCATATTTTAATATAGCTACATTATTAATGTACAAATCATTTATAAATGAATAGACATGGTTTTGTGCTGACATCGATGTATAAGAGATGCGTTTATTCTCGGAATTATGAGTGAATGTATTGCATTTGTAACAGGAACATGCGGTGAGGTAAATAGCTGAGGAGGCACTGGCTAGTATCAGAGCCAGATTTACACACAATATACGAGCCCAAGGGTGCATGTAGGCTTTATACACAGGTGCAGTATATACTGCTGGAAATCTGGTGAGGTATGAGTAGAGATGTGCGGAAAAGGTAGGCAGGGGAGGCAGTGCCTCAACTGCCACAGACTTTTTACTCCAGAGTTTTGACAATAAAAAGGATTAGAATAATACAAAGAGATATCACTAATATATTCTTTCTATATTTCATATAATTTATATATATATATATATATATATATATATATACACATTTATACGTTAGAATTACAGGAAAGGCTCTGCCTCAACCCACCGCACTTCACTGGTTTGTAGCAATGCGTGAAATAGAAGTGGGCTATATTTGCGATGGAGGTTGTATAATTGCATATGCGATTGTGTGTTTGGCTAGAGGTCTTTGCAGATTTGCAATCCCAATCAGTGTGTGTTCAGTCGCAATTACAATCCATGCTGAATGAAGCCCTAAAATCCAGGCACACAGAGACTGCATGTTACAGGCAAGTAACCTGAAAACATTGGTGTATAAGGAACATGACATATATACTGAGAGCTGCCCATCTTTTCTTGGACTGTATCTGTTGATACTAGAGGAAAGCACGGGAGCTTAGTACACACCAGTCAGTGTGAGTGCTGGTCCTGTTCAAGATTTATATAGAGATCTGGAATCCACTCTGTCAAAACTGTACACTTACTGTATGTGGTATCAGACAAGTATTAAATTATGGGCTATGGTTCTCTGAAGTGCCATCGTTCTGAAATTGTCTTCAGCAACTTGTCATCACCAACATCTCAAATATTTTATCGCACTTTATCAACGTGCACAAGAAAAACGGCGACGTTACTGCCAGGTGATTGTCGGAAACATGTATATTCGCACATGACTGAAATAAGCTGGATGCAGTACACATCGGAACGCTATATACAGGAGCCCCTAAATTGGGCCTTTTTAATATGCACACCTATGTGGATGTTAGTGGTCACTCTAGGTGCCGGAGGCTGAACAGTGAGGGGGGCACATTTAAATTTTGGAGGATAACATTTTAGCCGTGATGTATCGCTACAGCTAATGTAGTGATACATCCCATCTAAAATGTTGTCTTTCAAAATGTAAATATACTCTCCTTACTGATCAGCACCCGGCTCCTAGAGTGACCACTCGACTGTAAAGTAAAATTAGCAATTTATAGGTGAAATTAGCGTGATCTAGGGGCTATGAAGGATGCAGCTGTCAGCGTTCCAAAACCAATATAAAACGGCACATCGCAGGAATTGCTCCTAGCTGAGTCTAACCCTATACGACTAGCACTTTCCTCATCAGATGATCTGTGGATCCCCACGGCAACCACCTGCTTTTTTATTAAAACCTTGGGGGCCCATATATTAATGAATTTTAGTTATTTAAAACTCGTTGCGTATGATAAATGGTTCTCCAGCCAATCAGCTCCCAACTGTCAAACAGTCCGGAGCTGATTGGCTGGAGCCCAATTTATCATACGCAAAGAGTCTTAAATAGCAGAAACTCGATAAATGGGCCCCTTACTTCTTTTTCTTTGGACTGGAGTGTTATTGGCGAGTTATTTTTGGTATTTGAATATTTATGAATATTATTAAGCAAGGAACTGATTCAGATGTGGTCGCAACTTTGATGGTGTTGCAACTGAGCGTTTATCGTCAGATTGCACATGTGCCTGACAGCAGACATACTGCCGGTAGTCTGAATGCCGACACCCCCCCTGTAATTCCCACTCGGTTGGTAGGTCCACGACACCAACCGAGTGGGAACAGAACCTGTGGCGAGCGTAGCTGTCGGCATACTGACAGCCGGCATCCTGTCAGACAGTATATCATCCCCATTCCATGCCTCGCAGTGCTGTCACTAAAAAAAGATCACTGCTGTGTCGGCATTGTGACGGCATCTGAGTAAGGCCCAGGGTGATCATTCTACAAATGACCCTTAGGGCAGTGGTTCCCAAACTATGTGCCTAGGACCCTGGAGTGCCATGACGCTCTTGCAGGGGTGCCTTGAGTTGATGGTCCAAGACCAAACAAATAATTTATGGTCAAAGTGATAAGCAAAATGAGGAGCTGGGGTTGGGTGACCGGCATTCGGGATCCCGGCGGTCAGCATACCGACACCAGGATCCTGGCCACCACGCTGCGCTCGCCACAGGTGCTGTTCCCACTCTATGGGTGTCGTGGACACCCACAAGTGGGAATAGACCTGGGCCCCCTGCCGGCATCTTGGCGGTTGGGATCTCGGGGTCGGTAAGCTGACCGCCGGGATCCCGACCGCCGGTCACCTGACTATGGGGGACATTTATTAAGCAGTGACAAGAGCAGAGAAGTGAGCCAGTGGAGAAGTTGCCCATGGCAACCAATCAGCACTGCATACTGTAAAATTATACAGAGCTGCTGATTGGTTGATGGGGCAACTTCTCCACTGGCTCACTTCTCCGCTCTTATCACTGCTTAGTAAATGTCCCCCTACATCCCAAAGCCAGTGCTAGTGGCTGCCAATCATAAAACATGTGGTCAATCAGAAAACTTTTATCCTAGAAGTGCCGTGGAAAACATGCTGATACTCGTGCCGTGATTCAAGAAATTAGGGGAACCACTGCCTTAGGGTATAAAGGTGTTATTAGAAATATGACAAGTGTGAGTGTGGATGGGGGGGGGGGGTGGATGGGGAGGGGGTATATTAGACAGCCTTTAAAATGAAATATTGTAGATGGCAGGTAAAATGTTTCAATCTTACTAGTAGAAAGGAACAACTGATTTGGCATTGCAGTTTAACGGCAGAGGAACGGGAGCAGTTTAAGACCCACTTAAAACCAACATACATCTTCTTTAGTGCACTAAATAAAAAAGAGCTGGGGATAATTCACATAGAAATTGTCGGCACATTTGAAGTGCAACAGACGTGTGAGCGTGGAAATTGCGTTACGGTGCTTAAACAAAGGAGGTCATGTAGAGGTGGTTATAACAAATGCTCTAGAGGCACAGAATGCAGCACTGTGATATCCATGTGATACTGGACTAACACTCAGACAATGTATGGACAGACAAACAAATCTATAGACAGACACATGAGAACATAAGAAGATGACATATACAGTATTAGAAATACACACTAGATTAAACCACATTAGTTCTGCAAAGAAATTAAACCCTGTTTCTAGCAATTTTCTGTCAACACAAATAAAACGGGGCTCCAAAGAGAGCAATAGTGATTAGTGTTGTTCATTTAGTAATGCAGGGAAACAAACTAATTACTTCATGCTCGTTAGTTGGTGACAAAGAGTGATGGGCTACTGTGTACAGAACAAAATAATCAACGTCAACTGTGACATAATCCCCCTGATAAAATAATAAGCGTCAGCACCTTGCATCTATTGTGTAAGCTGCACTTGTCGCTCAGTGACAATACAACACAAAACACTCAGTTCAAGGTCATTTTCCAACAGTGCTGAAATTGGGTCAGAAATGATCTTTGTGTTGCCACGGGGAAGACGCATTCTGTCACTGGTGTATACAACATTTGACCAGGTATATTCGTCACTGTCGCATGCTGCAAGCTGACAGTGTTTTGTTTTTGTTTTGTTTTTGAATATTGAACCAATGTAGCTTATAAAATTACAAAGAGCTGCCAACACTGCAAGACAAGAGGCACTTTGTGCCTGATGCCTCAGTTATGTCACTGGCTCCTAGTTAATTAAATGGCTGAAATTTGAGTGCCCAGACACAGGTACACTTTCAGCAGTAAATTAGCTAAACGGGGCTGTTCTGGTAATACTCTGCAGTACAGGCTTGGCCAGCAGTAAAAATAATAATAATAATAATAATAATAATAATAGAACCTGCAGTCTAATCCAACAGCACAGATTGCCCTTGTCCTAAAAGGTGCTTAAGTTTGGTCCTCAAGCCACCCAAACGGTCCAGGTTTTACTAATATCCATGCTTGGGCACAGATGACTTAATACCTCAGTCAATTTGATTTAAGGATCTGTGCTCAGCCATGGATATAGCGTAAACAGGATCCGGTCTGAAGATCGACACTGTCTCGGTCGACAATGTTTAGGTCAACCACTATAGGTCGACAGTCACTAGGTCGACAGGGTTGGAAGGTCGACATGGTTTCTAGGTCGACATGTGCTAGGTCGACAGGTCAAAAGGTCGACATGAGTTTTTCAACTTTTTTTTTTACTTTTTCATATTTAACAATCCACGTGGACTACGATTGGAACGGTAATCTGTGCCGAGCAAAGCGGTAGCGGAGCGAGGACACGGTGCACTAATTGGGGTTTCCGGTCACTCTACGAAGAAAACGACACCAAAAAAAACAAAAAAAAACTAATGTCGACCTTTTGACCTGTCGACCTAGCACATGTCGACCTAGAAACCCTGTCGACCTTCCAACCCTGTCGACCTAGTGACTGTCGACTTATAGTGGTCGACCTAAACATTGTCGACCTAGACACTGTCGATCTAATGATACACACCCAGTGTAAACACTAATATATAATGGAGTGTTTCGGACGCACTTTTTAAGTAGACAGTACAACAGGCTTCAGGGGGTGCTTTTAGAAATGTTCCACATGTAAAGCAAAGTACAAGATTTTGTCTATGCCATAAATGGACGGATTTGCTGTCATTTCGGTGAGTCACTCCAGCTGCCTAAATACTGTAAATATTGTCTTGGTGTCAAGAAAAAGGATTTCCACTTCATAATTAAAGAAAATAAATATGAAACATTTCTTATTATTAGTATACACATAAAATGAAATAAACAAACAACAAAGTATATAACGCATAAAAAAACAGCATCCACAATATTAAACCCAGCTTAAGCAGTTCAGCTAATACAGAAGAGAGTATTTTATAATATTAAATGCACAAAGATATTTTAATTCATTCATTCATTCATTCATTCATTCATTCATTCATTCATTAGTAAATGTCCCTGTATGGACCTATCTATGTTGGCAACTAGAAGAAAAGTATTTGGCGCTGTGGGTAAAATAACCAGTCTGCGGCAGCGGCAGCTGCAATACAATATCAACTTTTTAAACTGTAAACTCCTAGAGAACAACAGGCCATGGTAACCCATGATTGTGCAAACAGCAGCAAGAACTATGTATTATCTATGCCGCCAAACCATTTGTGTAGAGACTTGCTTGCCTAATGCCTGCAACATGCTGTGATGTGAGGAAAGCAAGGCGAAAGCTAATGGGATATAATGCATGTCTCCATATAATTCAATATTCTTCCTTTGAGTTCTTATTCCATCTGCACATTGTACTGTTGCTCTATGAGGCCTCCTTTCTAAAGCATTTGTGATATTCACATCAACAAGCTCTTAAATCAGCAAAATGATGTACTGTCAAAAACCCATGTAACATTACTTAGGAAGAGTGCGGTATATTCGTGCAACCTGAGTATTTATCAATATAACAGGGGCAAGAGATACATGCATTATGCACATGTGAATATTAAACAGAGTACCGAGGCCTTCACATCCTACCTCACAGTGATCCCTACTGGTATTCTCTCCACCCCCTTTTACTTAGATACACCAGAAGTGTCTATGATAGTACAATATACCTATCCATATCTCTCTCTGTATATATGCCCATATAGAGCTACATATACATGTATGTATATGTGTGTGTGCATGTGTGTGTATGTAAGAGTATATATATATATATATATATATATACACGTATATAAGTATGTTATATAGTTATACTATATATATATATATATATATATATATATATTAATATCTCACTCGCACACATTTAAGTATAGATGCCTCTCTCTGTGAAGCAGACTGAGTGTAGCATTAATATATATTTTTACATTCTTTACAGTGATCCAAAGGAATAATGTACCATTCAGTGCATTATTCTGCATTTAACACCTGCCTGGCCATCTGATACAGATGTGGGCACCAAATGATGTACATGCATCCTCACTGGCACCAGACATTACCCATCCTCCTATGTAGCAGATCCACATTGAGGGCAGTATGCCCCAAAAGTTACACAAGTCAGTAGCATGCATTGCAAACCCCCCACCTCATCCACCTTCCAGGATTCATGCTCAGATATGCAGTGCATTGCCTAGCTGATCCATTGCTCATTGCAGATTTCACATCGTACTTACCACCCACAGGAGAAAGAAGAAATCCCAACAGATCAGAGAGTGGATCGCAGATCACAGGCTGCCACTCCGGTTCCCCCTCAAAATAATAAAAATAAAATAAATAAAAAAATAAAAATAAAATAAATAGTATATCTCTATATATCTATGCATAGAGCACAACGCCACATAAATCGGTTTTCTTCTTCAGATTCTGGTTGCAGTGTACATAGATGGATGCAAATAAACCCCCCCAAAAAATAACTGCTCAGTGCACCCTGCAACACGTGAGCTGGGGTAATAGTCTCTCCTCCTTGCAGATCCTCATTACCCTGCTGATATAATAAGGTTAGTGAATGATCTCACATGCACAGAGAGAAAATATCTCTAATGCATTATCCCCAGCAGCGCCGTATATGACAGAGACACAGCCTGGCTCCTTGCATGTAGTGTCTCTTTGCCTGTTCTGTTTCTATGGATATCTGCTGTCAATCATGGAGTGCGCCTGTGCTAGACGGAGTACGGTAATGGCTGACTAGCATGGGAGAAGGGGATGCAAGCTGCTGCTGCTCGTGCACAGATGATGTATAGGGATGGGATCGTCTTGTGTGTGATGTGGTGGTCTGTGCAAAACAGTGAGGTGTGTCTACAGATGTGCTGGCTGTGGGTGTGAGTGGAGGCTAGTAGGCAGGAATCTTGCAGCACATGGGATGTAGGTGAGTGGGCTGTAAGCAGAGGTGTATGCTGAACTGGGTATTTGCAGGTGAGTGGGCTGTGGGCAGAGGTGTATGGCAAATGCAGCTGATCTACTTGTGGGTGCACAAGTTCATGTTGTACTGGCATCTGAGGATGCTGTTGGTTATTTGCAGGTGAGTCAGATGGAGGTGTGAGGCTGATGTGCAGCTGACAGGAGTACAGATGCTACAGTGTGAGATGTTATTATCATATAATATATCATACTGTATATTACTTGTATAATAACCTGTATAATCACTAGAGCAATTGCAGCCCAATCACAGGGGCTAGCGCTGTATTAGGCAGTGGGTAAGAATGTCGGTGATGGAGCACTTTGCACATCTGCCAGCGCCGATCCAGCAGCCAGACAATGCAGAGTGGGTAGTGGGCCAAGGAGAGAAAGCACGGCATATATCTTTTGTGCCGCCCACAGTGATTCACAAGATGGCACCAAGTTCCTCCCCCACACTCCTTGATTGGCATCTTGAAAGATATAGATTTGCTGAACAGATTTTCTCCTCACTTCAGTTCAGTTACTGCATCTCTGATGCCTGATGATAAGTGGTAATGACCTCTGCTGCTGTGCATGGGTTAATATACCTTGTACATGAGTAAATATACCTTGAAGGTCATACTGAAAATGCAATTGAACGTATGTATATGTATTGGAATATGAATAAATAAATTATATATATATATATATATATATATATATATATACACACACATACATATAATTATACACATATATATATAATTTGTAGAAGTGGTAGCATTGATGCACTTGCTAATACTGTGGCTGACTATTCCTTAAAATAAGGTAAATAAGTACTGAAGAGTAAGTGGCAAAATTAAAGGGGACAGATCAATATTAGGATTAAAGGGGTTGTCCCACAAATAATGTTTTGTAATGTGGCCATTACAGTGTTAACTGATTTGCCTTTCAGAGTTGAGACAATGCAATAAAACACCTTGGATTGGATGAATGTTTTATGTGTAGTTTCAAAGGATGCAAAGATCTCTTTTTTATTTTAGCACGCCACTGCCAGGATCTGTACAGATAGAACCCCCACCTTTCTTGGATCACAGTACCTGAACTTAATCCACTTTGCTGTGGCAGTGGCCCCTACTATATATAAAATACTAGCTGAATACCCGTACTTCGCTACGGGATTTCAAGTTTAATGCCAATCTTTGTCAGGCCACACCTCCGGGTGGGCCTTCCCCAGGTTAATGCTGTTAAAAGGCTGGCGATGAGGAGAATAATCCGCCTCCTTCTCTGCCCCGTCCCTCCTCTGATGCTGCCCTGCTCAGTGCTGTAAATGCTGGGACGGCAGTCCAAGCCATGCCCGCTGTATGTTAAATAAGTAAGGTTTGCAGGGAAAGGCTGACTCTATTCCAAAGGGCCCTAGGTATCCTTGCTTAGCTTCTCACTCTCCTTAGGGCTTTGAGGTAAAAAGGTAAAGTTTTCGCACAACACTTAAGGTCACTGGAAGAGCTGTCGGTACCCTTTACACAACAGATAAACAGTTGCCGATTGTCAAGCTTTCCTTTTATACATTTAAGAGTCAAAGGGGGAGATTCAATTGTTTGAAAAGTCAGTTGGGTGTCTGTTTTTTTCCTATCTAATAGGAAAAAACAGACACCCAACCGACTTTTCAAACATTTGAATTCCCCCCCAATATCTATCCTTTATCTCCTATTGCTCTCTGAGGGGTTTGGCAATGTTTAGTTTAAGTGACGGGTTAACCTCTGATAATGAAGACACTATCCTCTCTCTCCTGACTGGAAATAGGTTGGTTAAGTACTTGAAAGGCAAATACCACTAACTCATTGCAAAATCTCCTGAACTCTAAAGGTGCTCATACACCTAAAGATTTCCAATCTGGCTGGTTGGAACGAAAATCTGGTAATGGATGGGAGCAAATGACAGTTGACCATTCGAAATGGTCAGCTGTCATTTGCTCCCATCCATGTCATTTGCTCCCATCCATTACCAGATTTTCGTTCCAACCAGCCAGATTGAAAAATCAATCTTTAGGTGTATGGGCAGCTTTAAGGCTGGACTGCCTTGCAGTGGCAGTTGCAGAGCAGTCCATTATTCAAATAGGGGAGCCACACCCAGTGATATTTGACAGTGTTTAGGGGTGGCAGTTGATGTGGCTCCCCTATTTGAATAATGGACTGCTCTGCAACTGCCACTGGTAAGGAAGTCCAGGAACAGAGCATTGTGTCCTCCCCCCTCTGCGTCTTGATATCGCCAGCACCATACATTCATTATAGCACCGGTGGGCTGTCTTAACTGTCCTCTGTGAGGGTAGAATTCCCAATCATCATCTCACCCATTTTAACCCCTTTGTTGGAGGAATTTTGAAAAATCCCGTCTTAGTGGGTGCCTACGTCACAAAAATAGGATTTTATAATACCTACCGGTAAATCCTTTTCTCTTAGTCTGTAGAGGATGCTGGGATCACATTCAGAACCATGGGGTATAGACGGGATCCGCAGGAGACATGGGCACTTTAAGACTTTGAAAGGGTGTGAACTGGCTCCTCCCTCTATGCCCCTCCTCCAGACTCCAGTTATAGGAACTGTGCCCAGGGAGACGGACATTTCGAGGAAAGGATTTATTGTTAAACCACGGTGAGCCTCCTACCAGCTCACACCTCAAGCATGCCGCAGAACGTGGCATTCAACAGAATACAAGGCAACGGCATGAACAATATCAGCCCCAGGCTGACAAGAAACGTAACACAACATGTGTGTAACCACAAGTAATAACTGCAGATACAGTACGCACTGGGACGGGCGCCCAGCATCCTCTACGGACTAAGAGAAAAGGATTTACCGGTAGGTATTAAAATCCTATTTCTCAGACGTCCTAGAGGATGCTGGGGACTCCGTAAGGACCATGGGGTATAGACGGGATCCGCAGGAGACATGGGAACACTATAAGACTTCGAATGGGTGTGAAATGGCTCCTCCCTCTATGCCCCCCATCCAGACCCCAGTTAGATTCTGTGCCCAGGATAGACTGGACACACACTAGGGGAGCTCTACTGAGTTTCTCTGAAAAGACTTTATGTTAGGTTTTTTTATTTTCAGGGAGACCTGCTGGCTACAGGCTCTCTGCTTTGTGGGAGTGAGGGGAGAGAAGTCAGACCTACTTCTTCTGAGTTAAGGGCTCTGCTTCTTAGGCTACTGGACACCATTAGCTCCAGATGGTTCGATCACTTGGTGCGCCTAGCTGCTTGTTCCCGGAGCCGCGCCGTCAACCCCCTCACAGAAGCCAGAAGAAAGAAGCCGAGTGAGTATTAGAAGAACAGAAGACTTCAGTGACGGCAGAAGACTTCAGAGTCTCAGAGGTACCGCGCAGCGGTCGCGCTGCGTGCCATTGCTCCCACACACCAACGGCTCTACAAGGGTGCAGGGCGCAATGAGCCTGGCAAAAGATGTATACAGTGCATAGGCACTGTATACGGACCAACGCCAGTATACAATAATAGCGGGGCTGAAGCGCGCCGAGAAGGGGGCGTGGCTTAGCCCTCACAACTCGATTCAGCGCCATTTTCTCCTCGGTCCCTGCCATAGCACTGTTAGACAGCTAGCAGTGTAAACCGAGGGGGGCACAGTGATTTAGTGCAATATAAAAAATGTAGCGCTATATTCTATAATGTGCGGGTAGTGAATGAGTTGTACATAAGTGTCTGTGTTTTCCCTGTCAGATATACCCACTATAGCTTTTTAGTACACATGTGTTGACATGTGTGAGTGCTCTGTCGCAAACAGCTATGGGACTCCCTCTGTCGGCATCGCCGACTCCTGATGGTACTTGATTCAGTGGATGAAGTTTCAGCAGGTCGGTAGTTGTATGCTTTTTCAAAAAGTAAACACTGTATGGGAGACACAGTAGTATGTGGGTGACCCTGTCGGCACCAACTGTTATTACTGGGTGTAAATTAACATGATGTAACTAACCTATACCTGTATATATTTCTATGTATATGTAGGGTACAGTTCCATGGGCCTGTAGCTCGAGCACAGACATGGTTGTATTTGTGGGGGAGGGATATTAAAATTATATGTATATACTTCCCTCGGACCCCTCGGGGTTGCAAGAATGTTATTTTGCCTGGTTACTACTCCCTGTTGTCGACGAATACTATGTTTTATGTCGACCATAAGGTTTCCTGGTTAGATCCACAACTGGGGCATTCAGTACATGGTCATACACATTCAGAACACATTAATGTCACTAGGGACCCTGCGGTTCTGGACAAACTACTTATATGTATGTATGAGATAGATAGATAGATAGATAGATAGATAGATAGATAGATAGATAGATAGATAGATAGAGGATATGTGTGTATATGTGTATTAAAATATGTATATTCATATTACAATTTCTAATGAATGCTGAAGTAAAAGTATTCCTTCTCATGTGCTGGTTTCTCTGTTGATAAAGCTCTAGGTCAGCCGTGATGAGTTGGTCTCAGTTCCTCACGAGGAGTCCGAATGTTTATTCTTTTCCCGCCGCTGATAGAATACAGCGAAAGTCAACTCCTAGTCTGCACGGGGCCCTGTCACAAAGGATCGTATACAGGAAGCTAAGTGATATTTTAATTATATGCTTTGATAATATTTGCATTACATGCGCATGGGGGAGTGCTTGTATTCAGAAATGGTCGGTTACCTTGGAATCCGATAGAATTACCCTAGAGAGAGAGGGGATGTTCCTTATGTTGGGTCTTCTCTATAGCATTGCGGCAGGCTGTCGTGCGACTACAGGAGGTATGGCCAAGGGAATGCTGAGGCTGACTCCAAGAGATACTGGAGTATTTTCCCTGTGAAGGTGTAACCGCTGTTTGGGGATGCCTTAGTTAAGTTACTCTCGGCAGATACCACTGGTAAGTCTACCTTCGTGAGATAGGTTCCCTCACAACGGTTGATGACGCATTCTTTTGTGGGATGCAGTCATTTAAACCGGTTGGATACCGTTCTTTTTTCCCTTTCTTTGCAGATAGTGGAAGGTGAAAAGGTAAGAGGTCTGCAGCCTTTTCAGGTTCGCAGAAGCGGATATCGTCTTCTGTTTTTACCACATCCACCGCATGTTGCTGGGTCTATCTTGCTGGAGCCCGCACTGGTGGGAACTCGTCTAATACTCTTCAGTCAGTCCTGGAATGGACTTGGATCTGTGAGTTAATAATAGAATCCAAAGGGGGACATACTGGAGTTTACAGATGATTCCCCTCACTGATTTTTCAAATAGATCTTACCAATTCTCCTCTGGAAGAGGAGGTAGTATGCGACGCCATACCAGAGTTGCGTTAGGATCAGGACATTGTCCTGCTGTCCCTGAAAAAAAAAAAAAAGATTTCTACATAAGAAGTTGATCTACAGGATGGAATCTCTCAGGCCAGGGATCTCCAACACATAAAAGAAGAAAGTGGAATTAAATGCGGTTTCATCCGCATTAAGCTTACCTGGGTTTGCTATCCAGGATTGTCTTTGCCATTTCACCAGAGTGATAGCAGTATGATGGTTTTCCTTCAATAGTAAGAGCCATTATTATTCTGTACTGAGACGCTCTCCTGACTATGGCGAGGTCAAGAATCAAGTGGTGCAAATCGTTGTTTCTCTCTGACAGTTCTTCACCACAGAGAATGGCTGTTGTTCCCAACGACGCATATATCGGAGGTGGGTATCAGATTAGATACGGAACGGTTGAGAGTTTGTTTTTTCCTGTGGAAAGTGATCTGAGGATCCAGAGTTGCATCAGATTTGCAGTGGCAACCCATCAATATGTTCCGTTGATGAAGAAGATGGGTGCGGCCTAAGAGGCCTTTTCGGTGAGCAGATCAAATGCCAGAGTGGTTTTCACGGGACCAGTTGGACATGTGGTCCGGGTCTCACCTGCACATGCGCCAGAATATAATCCTGAGGACCAGGATATCGCTCCTGTGGTGTCTGCACACTTCTCACCTCCTAGATGGACGAAGGTTCGGGATCCAGGTTTAGATCCTGGTGTCCATGCATGCAGGTCTCCGAGGCTGGGGGCAGTCTTTCCAAGGGAAGTATTTCCAGGGGAAAAGGTCAAGCTGGGAAGATTGTCTGCAATAAGCATTCTTGAATTAAGAGCTATTTTCAACGAACATATTCTTCGTGATCTGCCCATGTTAATTCTGTCGGACGACTTAACAGCAGTGGCGTAAGTAAGCCGCTAGGGCGGAACAAGGAGCAAAGCCGCAAAAGTTTTCCGCTGGGCGGAAAGGCAGGTAAACGCTATATTAGCAGTCTTCGTTCCGGATGTAGACGACGGAGAAATAGATTTCCTCTGCAGATGCGATCTCCATCCGGGAGAAATGCAGTCGTCATCGATAAGTTTTCACAGAAGTGACAAGTCTTTGAGGAGTGCCCCAATTGGACATGATGGCGTCTCGCCTCAACGAGAGACCTCTGGGATATTGTTCCAGTTCAAGGGACACTCAAGCTATAGCAGTGGACACCCTCGTGACATCGTGGGTGTTTTCAGTCGGTCTATGTGTCCCCTCCACTTTCACTCTTTCCGAAGGTGATACACATAAGAAGAACAAAGGTTCAGGCGATCCTCATTGTTCCGGTCTAGTCAAGGAGAGCTTGGTATCCGGATCTTCAAGACTTACTCATAGAAGATCCATAGCCTTTTTCTTCTACGAGAGGACCTGTTGCAGCAGTGACCAGGCGTGTATCAAGACTTGCCGCGGCTGCGTTTGACGGCAGGGCGTTTGTACGCCATCTCCTAGCCCGAAAGGGTATTTCCATTGAAGTCATTCCCACTTTGCTTCAAGCTAGGAAAGGAGTAACGGTGAAGCTTTACCTCCATATTTGGACGAAGTAGGTGTCTTGGTGTGAATCCTAGAAGGCTCCTACGGAAGAATTTCAGCTGAGTCGTTTTTCTCCATTCTTTGCAAGCAGGTGTGGATGCTGGCCTAAAGTTCGGCTCCATTTCAGTGCAGTGTTCGGTCTTATAAATTTTCTTTCAGAAAGAATTGGCCACCTTTCCGGAAGTTCAGACTTTTGTGAAAGGAGTGCTGCACATCCAACCTCCGTTTGTGCCCCCACTGGCACCATGGGTCCTTAACGTGGTGTTGCAGTTTCTTATGTCACACTGGTTGAAACCTTTATAAAAGGTTGTGTTAAAAATTCTCTCTTGGAATGTGGTCATGTTATTGGCCTTGGCATTCACAAGGCGGGTGTCGGAAGTGGAGGCTTCGTCTGACAAGAGCCCCTATTTGGTCTTCCATGTGGATAGAGCGGAATTGAGAAATCGGAGAATAGTTCTGCCAAAAGTGGTTTCTGTGATTCCCAGAAACCAGCCTATTTTGATGCCTGTGGTTACTTAAGCATTGGCTGATTCAAAGTCTCTCGATGTAGTCAGTGCTTTGAATATTTATGTCGCCAGATCGGCTCAAATTGGGGAAACAGCGGCTCTGTTTGTCCTGTATGCTCCCAGCAAAATTGGGGCGCCTGTTTCTATGCAGTCTGTTGCACGCTAGATCTGTGATACGATTCGGCATGCTCGTTCTACGGCCAGCTTGCCGTTACCGAAGTCGGTGGAGACCCATTCTACTTGGAAGATGGGCTCTTCTTGGGCGGATGCCCGAGGAGTCTCGGCGGTTCATCTTTGCCGAGCGTCTACTTGGTTGGGTTCAAACACTTTTGCTAAGTTCTACAAGTTTGATACCCTGGCTGATGAGGACCTCATGTTTGCTCAATCGGTGCTGCAGAGTTGTCCGCACTCTCCCGCCCGGTCTGGAGCTTTTGTATAAACCCCATGGTCCTTACGGAGTCCCCAGCATCCTCTAGGACGTCTGAGAAAATAGGATTTTAATACCTACCGGTAAATCCTTTTCTCTTAGTCCTTAGAGGATGCTGGGCGCCTGTTCCAGTGCGTACTGTATATGCAGTTATTGGTTATGGTTACACTCTTGTGGTGTTTCTTTCAGTCAGGCTGTTGCTGACGTTGTTCATGCCATGGCATGCGGTATCTTATTATTGGTTGTGTTGACACACAGGTTGTGTTACATATTCTTTCAGCATGTGGCTGTGTATTTTCATGCCGTTGGATGGTGTTCTATTGAATGCCACGTTCTGCGGCATGTTCGCGGTGTGAGCTGGTATGACACTCACCGTGTTTACACAATAAATTCTTTCCTCGAAATGTCCGTCTCCCTGAGCACAATTCTCTAACTGGGGTCTGGAGGAGGGGCATAGAGGGAGGAGCCACTTCACACCCATTCGAAGTCTTATAGTGTGCCCATGTCTCCTGCGGATCCCATCTATACCCCATGGTCCTTACGGAGTCCCCAGCATCCTCTACGGACTTAGAGAAAAGGATTTACCGGTAGGTATTAAAATCCTATTTTTCTCATACGTCCTAGAGGATGCTGGGGTCACATTCAGAACCATGGGGTTATACTAAAGCTCCAGAAAGGGCGGGAGAGTGCGAATGACTCTGCAGCACCAAACGACCAAACGTGAGATCATCATCGGCCAAGGTACCACACTTGTAAAACTCAGCAAAAGTGTTTGAACCCGACCAAGTAGTTGCTCGGCAAAGTTGCAACCCCGAGACCCCCTGGGCAGCCGCCCAGGACGAGCCCACCTTTCTAATAGAATGAGCCTTCACCGATTTCGGTAACGGCAATCCAGTCGTGGAATGAGCATGCTGAATCATAGAACAGATCCAGCGTGCAACGGTCTGCTTGGAAGCAGGACACCCAATCTTGTTGGGAGCATACAGGACAAACAGAGTCTCCGTTTTCCTAACCTGAGCCGTTCTGGCGACATAAATTTTCAAAGCTCTGACCACATCCAAAGACTTTGACTCAGTTAAGGCGTCAGTAGCCACTGGCACCACAATAGGTTTGTTCATGTGGAAAGATGAAACCACCTTCGGCAGAAATTGCTGACGAGTCCTCAACTCTGCTCTATCTTCATGGAAGATCAAATAAGGGCTCTTGTGAGACAAGGCCGCTAACTCAGACACCCGCCTTGCGGATGCCAAGGCCAACAGAATGACCACTTTCCAAGTGAGGAATTTCAACCTCACCTTCTGTAAAGGTTCAAACCAATGTCATTGAAGGGACTGCAACACCACGTTAAGATCCCATGGTGCCACTGGGGGCACAAATGGAGGTTGGATGTGCAACACACCTTTCACAAAAGTCTGAACTTCTGGAAGGGAGGCTAATTTGTACCTTAATTGAGCCCAACTTTAGGCCCGCAACTACACCTGCTTCTAGAAAATGGAGGAAACGTCCTAGCTGAAATTCTTCCGTAGGAGCCTTCTTGGATTCACACCAAGAAACATATTTTCTCCAAATACGGTGGTAATGTTTAGACGTTACTCCTTTCCTGGCCTGAATAAGTGTGGGGATGACTTCACTGGGAATACCCTTACGGGCTAGGATTCGGCGTTCAACTGCCACGCCGTCAAACGTAGCCGCGGTAAGTCTTGATACATGCACGGCTCCTGCTGTAACAGGTCCTCGCGTAGAGGAAGAGGCCAGGGATCTCCTATGAGTAATTCCTGAAGATCTGGATACCAAGCTCTCCTTGGCTAGTCTGGGTCAATGAGAATCGCTTAAATCTTTGTTCTTATGATCTTTAGAACTTTTGGAATGAGAGGAAGTGGAGGGAATACATACACCGACTGAAACACCCACGGTGTCACCAGTGCATTCACTGCTATTGCTTGAGGGTCCCTCGACCTGGAACAATATCTCTGAAGCTTCTTGTTGAGACAAGATGCCATCATGTCTTTTTGAGGAATTCCCCAATGACTTGTCACTTCTGTGAAGACCTCTTGATGGAGGCCCCACTCTCCTGGATGGAGATCGTGTCTGCTGAGGAAGGCTGCTTCCCAGTTGTCCACTCCTGGAATGAAGATCGCTGACAGAGCCCTTGTAGGCTTTTCCGCCCAGCGCAGAACCTTTGTGGCTTCTGCCATTGCCGCTCTGCTTTTTGTTTCGCCCTGGCGGTTTATGTACGCTACTGCTATTACATTGTCCGACTGAATCAGTACAGGCAGATTGCGAAGAAGATGTTCCGCTTGTAGAAGGCCATTTTAAATGGTCCTTAACTCCAGAACGTTTATGTGGAGACAAGTATCCTTGGAAGTTTTTCCCCCCTGTGTGACTGCTCCCCATTCTCGGAGGCCTGCATCCGTGGTCACTAGGATCCAGTCCTGGATCCCGAACCTGCGCCCCTCTAGGAGGTGAAAACTGCGCAGCCACCACAGGAGTGAGATTCTGGTCGTGGAAGACCGGAATATCCTCCGGCGTATGTGTAGGTGGGATCCGAACCACTTGTCCAACAGGTCCCACTGGAACACTCTGGCATGGAACCTGCCAACTGAATGGCCTCGCAGGCTGCAACCATCTTTTCCAGCAACCGAATGCATTGAAGGATTGACATTCTTGCTGTTCTCAGAATTTGTTTGCCCAGACTCTGGATCTCCAGAGCCTTTTCCAGTGGTAGAAAAAAACTCTCTGTAGTTCTGTGTCCAGTATTATTCCCCCAAAAACGACAACCGCGTCGTTGGGACCCACTGTGATTTTTGGAAAGTGCAGGAGCCAACCATGTTGTTGAAGAACTGTCAGGGAGAGTGCAATGTTTTGCACCAACTGGCCCCTGGATCTCGCCGTTATCAGGAGATCGTCCAAGTACAGGAAAAATTGTGACTCCATGCTAGCGAAGGAGAACCCTCATTATCCCTTTTTTGTTTTTTGTTTTATAGACTGGAGATCACTGCCCTGAGAGATTCCATCTTGGATTTGAATTTCTTTAAGTAGAAATTGAGGGATTTCAGATTTAGGATTGGTCTGACCGAGCCGTCTGGCTTCGGGACCACGAAGCGGCTTGAATAAAAGCCTTCTCCCTGTTGTGACCGGGTTAACCAGGACAATGGCCTGATTCTGACACAACCATTGTATTGCGTTGCATACTACCAGGCCCGGCGCTACCCGCTCAGCAAAGGGATGCAAAGCAGGTAGGCGCCTGATTGGAGAGGCGCCTTCCTGCTCTGCATCCCTGTGCTCCGCTGCCCTGAGCCTGGCCTGACCCCCTGCTGCTGCCGCCTGCAAATGCAAACTGACAGGCAGCAGCGCCATCCGTTTAAAGCCCTCCTTCCTTCCCTACAGAGGCATGATGAGCGGATGGAAGGTGGGCGGAGCTACACGGACTTAAGGGGGCGGGTTACACGAACAAAAAGGGGCGGGGCTAAACGGGATCCCCAAGCTGAGGCAGATCCGTTCCAGCCAACCAGCCTGTGATACTGTAAGTTGATGGAAAAAAGGTGAGCGAAAGTGTGTGTATGTACTGTGTGTATGTACTGTCTGTATATATGTATATGTGTGTATGTATGTATATGTGTGTATGTACTGTCTGTATATATGTATATGTTTGTATGTATGTATATGTGTTTGTGTATAAGTTTCACTTCTGCAGGCATTAACGGTAGATGGCAGAGGTGGAACTTTTGCCGCAGCAGCCAGTGCAATGCATCGGGGCCCACAGCACTTGGGGGGCCCTCAACCAGTGGCTCAGTCAGCAGGACTAATAACGGTGCGCTGCTACTAGCCATGGGCTACAAGGAGAAAGGTGGTCTCCTCCCTTCCCTGACCTGGCCCTCCTGTCACCAGGCCCGGCGTAACACGCTCAGCGAAGGGATGCAAAGCACGGAGCACTGGGCTGGAGAGGCGCTGTCCCTGCTCTGCATCCCTGCTGCTGTGCGCTTGTCACACTGTAGCGTCCTGGCGTCGGCTGCCTTACTCCCTCTTCTCGTTGCGTCTCCGGCAACGAGAAGTGGCTCTTCTTCACCGGTCTACACGGCTCTCTTCTCTGGTGAGGTCACGGTCTCCCTCCCCTCTCCTCCCCACCTCTTAATTCATTGTTCAGCACCGCACTGCACCCGTCCCCTCCTGTGGACGGTATGTATAATGTATGTATAATTATGTATAATGTATATGTAATGTATGTATAATTATTTATAATGTATGTGTAATGTATGTATGGAAGTTTTTTGTTTTATTTTACTAATAGCAGTGTGCAGACCATAGGCATCATGGCACCCCCCACTCACAAGCTTGCCGCCGGTTAATGTGTCCCCCATGCTGCCGATTAATGTCGCCCTCGAGGCGCCCAGTCACGTCTCGTTCGTGTGCCATGCAATGTCTCCACGCTTCTCCTGTCGACTCCCCGGTATGAGGCTCCTGGAGCTGCTCTGTTGATGGGACTTGTGAGGAGCAGGACACGACGGGAGCTCTAATCACACTTGCTCTGGCTATCTGTCTTAGCGCCGCGGCTCCTGTGTGAGGCTGTTGCCACTGTCCACAGAGGGAACAACGGCGGCCGGGACCCGGGAGCTGTGGGGAGCAGGTGACATTCTTGTTTAACTTAGCGAGAGCGAGCACCTTTCACTACCATCTGCCCCCCCTGCTCCCCCCCCCTGCTCTGCACCACTGCTCCCATCCTGCCCCCCTTGCTCCGCAACACTGCTCCCATCCTAACCCCCCGTGTTCCGCATCACTGCTCCCATCCCACCCACCCACCCCCCCGCTCCACACCACTGCTCCCATCCTGCACCACTGCTCCTATCCTGCACTGCACCACTACTTCCATCTTGCCCCCTCCTGCTCCGCACCACTGCTCCCATCCTGCCCCCTCCTGCTCCTCACCACTGATCTTATCCTGTCCCCTCCTGCTTGGCTGCAGGTCCACTGCGCATTTGAAATAGTGGCGTGGTGGTCATAGGAGCCGCAGTGCCGCCAACCACAGCTTCCTCCTCCTTGCACCGCCGCCGCCCTCAGTCCTTCTCTGCACTTCCGTACCATGCCGACCACAGCCTCCTAATACACCGCACCACAGACCACAGCATCCTCAGCACCGCCGCTGCTAAATAGGTAACCTTACCCTGCTGCCTTTCTCTCTCCCTAGTCCCTATTGTATGCCCTTACTATCCCTCTCTCTGTCACGCTCCCTTTCCCTATGTCCCTGCTGTCACTTTCTCTCTCCCTGTCCCTATGTTCCTGCTGTCACTTTCCCTCTCTCTCTCCCTGTCCCTGCTGTCACTCTCCCTGAATTTTGTCTCCATGTGGCATAATTTGAATTTCGGCTCATTCTGTGTGCTATAATGTGAATTTTGGCTCATTCTATGAGCTATAATGTGAGTTTCATCTCATTCTGTGTGCTATAATATGAATTTCGGCTCATGCTGTGTGCTATAATGTGAATTTCGGCTCATTCTGTGTGCTATAATGTGAATTTCGGCTCATTCTATGTGCTATTATTTGAATTTCGGCTCATACCGTGTGGTATACTGGGAATTTTGGCTCATTCTGTGTGCTATAATGTGAATTTCGGCTCATACCGTGTTGTATAATGTGAATTTCGGGTCCTACCGTGTGCTATAATGTGAATTTCGGCTCATTCTGTGTGATATAATGTGAATTTTGGCTCATTCTGTGTGCTATAATGTGAATTTCGTCTCATACCGTGTGGTATAATGTGAATTTCGGCTCATACCGTGTGGTATAATGTGAATTTCAGCTCATTCTGTGTACTATAATGTGAATTTCGGCTCATTCTATGTGCGGTAAAATGTGAATAAGATTGTGCTACTGTATGACATAATTTGAATTGGGGGTACTGTTGTGTGGTCACACCCCGTGGGAAACCATACTCCTTATTTGCGGCCTCCGACGCACGCTCTCATTTCATTAACTACAGTATGAGAGGGAGGGCGCAAATTTATAGTTTGCAGGGGGGGGCGCCAAACAACCTAGCACCGGCCCTGCATACTACCTCCCTGTCCGGAGGAGAATTGGTAAGGCCGATTTGAAAAATCGGTGAGGGGGAACATCTTGAAACTCCAGTTTGTACCCTTGGGACATTTGTAAAACCCACAGGAACTGGTCCGAACGTATCCAGGACTGACTGAAGAGTTTTAGACGTGGCCCCACCGGTGTGGGCTCCCTCAAGAGAGCGTCAAGCGGTGGATGTGGCAGAAGCAGCGGATGATTTCTGCTCCTGTGACCTTGAAGAGGCTGCGGACCTCTTCCCTCTTCTCCTTCCTCTACCTTCAAAGAGAGAGGAATCTGTACCTATTGGACCGAAATGACTGCAACCGACAATGATGCGTCATCTTCCGTTGTGAGGGAACATAGGGCAAGACGGTAGACTTACCTGCGGCAGCTGCCAAGATCAAATTAACTAGGCCGTTACCAAGCCAGGCTTCACTTCATAGGGAAGAGACTCCATTTCTTCTCGGAGTCAGCATCAGCATTCCATTGGTGAATCCACAATGCCCTCCTAGCCGAGACCGCCATGGAATTGGCCCGTGAACCCAAGAGTCCTATATCCCTTGCAGTCTCACGTAAGTATGCTGCAGTGTCCTTGATATGACTCAAAGTAAGGAGTATTCCATCTCTCCCCAGTGTATCTATATCGGATGACAAGGTATCCGGTCATTTTTTTTAATACAACTACTCGCCCATGCGCATGCAATGGCAGGTCTAAATAACGTACGCGTGGACACATAACTAGAATATAACGTAGCTTCCTGCATATGATCCGCTGGATTAGAGACAGGGCCCCGTTCAGACCAGGGGGTGACTCCCATTTTATTCTGTCCGCGGCGGGAAAGGAATAAACAATTTGAATCCTCTTGGGGATTTGAAACCATCTTGTCAGGGCTGACCCAGACTTTCTCAAACAGAGCGTTCAGTACATGAGATGGAGGAACGTTACCTCAGCTTACATTATCAATTTATATATATATATATATCCAGATCCTTTTGTCAGGAACAGCAGGGTTCCTCAATGACGTTAATACGTCCTTAATATGCACTAATCATGTACTGAATGCTCTTTTTGGATCTAATCAGGAAACATTCTGGTCGACATAGGAATCAGTATCCGTGTCGGTAACAGGGAGTAGCAACTGGGTAAAAGCACATTTTTGCGACCCCAAGGGGTCTGAGGGAAAATTAGCTATGAACAACACATCCTCCATAAATATTTCTGCGTCTGTGTGTGTGTGGGACACAGAGTTATGCAACCTTACTCTGTTATGAATCACATTACCCAGTCAGTTATTGGTGGTGCCGACAGGGCCACCTACACACGTCTGTGTCCCTAATATAGTTTCCTCTCTGGAAAAACATTCAACCACCGACATGTCGACACACATGTACCAAGTATCTACAGACACACCGGTTTATAGGAGTAAATCTGCCAGAGGGACTCAGAGGAATTTTCAGTACATAAACCAGCGCCAAATATACACAGTCTGGACAAAAATAAACACATATATGCCAGACTTGTAGCTCAAGCACTATATACCATGCCCCCCCCCCCCCTTTTTGCACCCTGATCCATGTCAGTAGTAAAGGGAGGACCAGCGTTTCTCTTGAGAAAATGGCGTTGAGTAGTGTACTGGCTTAGTGAGGAAGAAGCCCCGCCCCCATAATGGCGCGCTTCTCCCGCTCTTAAATAAATAATTAATTATACTGGCGGGGGTAGGAGAATGTCCGTGCACAAATGCCCCCCTTTTTTATGAGGCTATTATGCTGCCCAGGGCGCCCCCCCCCCCCCCCCCCCTGCACCCTGCCCCTGTCAGCAGTGTGAGGAGGGACCAGCATTGTTGAGCTGTGAGGTAGAGCTGTGAGGCCCCCTTAATGGCGCGCTTCTCCCACGATTTTCAATAATGTCCCCTCTTGCCAGATGTCCACTGAGGATTTATTAGCTGCCCAGGGCGCCCCCCCGCGCCCTGCACCCTGTAGTGCTTTATGTATGTGGGAGCTTGGCGCGCAGCATCCGCGCGCTGTGGTACCTCAGATAAATGCCGTCACTGAAGTCTTCTTTTTCTTCCTCTACTCACGTGTCTTCTGACTTCTGGCTCTGAAAGGGGGTGACAGCAGGCTGTGGGAGCGAGCATCTGAGCGATCAAACCCTCAGGAGCTAATGGTGTCCTGTAGCCAGGAGCAGAGCCCTTGAACTCACTGGAAGTGGGTCATACTCCTCTCCCCTAAGTGCCACGAAGCAGGGAGACTGTTGCCAGCAGCCTCCCTGAAAATAAAAAACCTAACAATAAAGAATTTTTCCAGAGAAACTCAGTAGAGATCCCCTGTAGTGCATCCAATCTCACTGGGCACAATTCTAAAACTGGAGTCTGGAGGAGGGGTATAGAGGGAGGAGCCAGTTCACACCCTTTCAAAGTCTTAAAGTGCCCATGTCTCCTGCGGATCCCGTCTATACCCCATGGTTCTGAATGTGACCCCAGCATCCTCTAAGACGTATGAGAAAGCAACTTGCTATCCAAATGTCAAGTTCCTAGTCCTTATGGTTCAGGAGATTTTGTGATGAGTCAGTGGTATTTCCTATATACATATATCCATGTCCCAAACAGTATCCGGCACTCGGGGACAAATGACTCCACAGAAAACAACAAGTAACTATAAAGGGACTTAATATCCCGACACGTTGAAGTTACTTGTTGTTTTCTCATACGTCCCAGAGGATGCTGGGGGCACCATTACAACCATGGGGTATAGACGGGATCCGAAGGAGACATGGGCACTTTAAGACTTTGAAAGGGTGTGAACTGGCTCCTCCCTCTATGCCCCTCCTCCAGACTCCAGTTTTAGAATTGTGCCCAGTGAGATTGGATGCACTACAGGGGATCTCTACTGAGTTTCTCTGATAAGACTTTTTGTTAGGTTTTTTATTTTCAGGGGGGCTGCTGGCAACAGTCCCTCTGCTTCGTGGGACTTAGGGGAGAGAAGTATGACCCACTTCCAGTGAGTTCAAGGGCTCTGCTTCTGGCTACAGGACACCATTAGCTCCTAAGGGTTTCATCGCTGGGTACGCTCAGATGCTCACTCCCACAGCCTGCCGTCACCCCCTTACAGAGCCAGAAGTCAGAAGACAGGTGAGTAACCGAAGTAAAGAAGACTTCCGCATCACTGATGGCATTTGTCCGAGGTACCGCGCAGCGGGCAGACGCTGCGCGCCGAGCTCCCACACAAACAGCACTGCGGGGGGGGGGGCCGCCCTGGGCAGCTTGTAAACATCCTCATTAAGCAACTGGCATGAGGGGACATTAGTGCCGCGGCACTGTCCCGAACCCCCGCCAGTATAAATATTGGGGGGGGGGGGGAAAGCGGGACAGAAGCGCGCCATTATGGGGGCGGAGCTTCTTCCTCACGGCGCCATTTCCTCTCCTCAAGCTGCAAGAGAAGCTGGTCCTCCTCACACTGTCAAGTACCAGGGGGGCAAAACGGAGGGGGGAGGCATACATTTGGTGCAATATACATATGATAAAAGTGCTATAGGTCTGACATTGTCTTGGCAATTTCAGACCCGATTGTTTTTTCAGTGCAGGGTGGTGAGCTGGCAATCCCCTCTGTGTCTATCTAACAGACTTTACTGTGGGTCTGTCCCCTATATGCCCGGTGTGTCTGTGGGTGTTTGGTGCACGAGTGTTGACATGTCTGAGGCCGAAGGCTCTTCCCAGGAGGAGGCTGTATTGGGGACACAGACGGCTGCGGGGGTGACCCTGTCGGCACCGCCGACGCCTGATTGGGTAAATGTGTTAAACGCCTTGAATGCTAATGTGGCTCTTATTAGTAAGAGGCTAGATAAGTCTGAGTCGCAGACCCAGGCATGGAAGAAATCTGTGGAGGATATGTTATTCCAAAGTCAGGTCCCCTCAGGGTCACAAAAACGTAAGTTGACCCAATTGGCAGACACTGATACCGACACGGACACTGATTCCAGTGTCGACTATAGCGATTCCAGGTTAGACCCAAAATTGGCTAAAAGCATTCAGTACATGATTGTGGCGGTGAAAGATGTATTACATATCACGGAGGACCCAGCTATCCCTGATTAAAGGGTCTGTATGTATAAAGAAAGGAAACCTGAGATAACGTTTCCTCCCTCTCATGAATTGAACACGCTATTTGAAAAAGTTTGGGAAGGTCCTGACAGGAAATTTCAGATTCCCAAAAGAATGATGGCAGCTTATCCGTTTCCCTCGACGGATAGGGAAAAGTGGGAGTCACCCCCCCACTGTGGACAAGGCCTTGTCTCGTTTGTCTAAAAAGGTAGCTCTCCCGTCACCTGACATGGCAGCCCTTAAGGATCCTGCGGATCGTAAACAAGAGACTACGTTGAAGTCCATTTATGTAACCACAGGAACACTACTCCGACCTGTCATTGCGTCTGCGTGGGTAAGTAGTGCTATCGAAAAGTGGGCAGATAACTTGTCATCTGATATAGATACCCTAGATAGGGATAGCATCCTATTGACGCTGGGTTATATCAAGGATGCTGCGAGAGATATTGGTCTTTTGGGATCAAAAGCCAATGCCATGGCTGTCTCAGCTAGGCGTGCATTGTGGATTCACCAATGGAATGCTGATGCTGACTCCAAGAAAAGTATGATGGAATCTCTACCATATAAAGGGAAGGCCTTATTTGGAGACGGCCTTGATGATTTGGTATCTACGGCTACCGCGGGTAAGTCATCCTTTTTACCTTATGTTCCTCCACAACAAAAGAAAACGCACCATTATCAGATGCAGACCTTTCAGACCAATAAATTCAGAAAGGGCCGAGGTTCTTCCTTCCTTGCTACTAGAGGAAGGGGACGAGGTAAACAATCTCCAGCCTTGTCAGCCTCCCAGGAGCAGAAGGCCTCCCAGGCTTCTGCCAATTCCACCGCATGACGTTGGGGCTCCTATGCGGGAGTCCGCACCGGTGGGGGCCCGTCTCAAACTTTTCAGTCAGCTTTGGGTTCGTTCGAACCTAGACCCTTGGATTTTACAAATAGTATCCCAGGGGTACACGCTGGAGTTTCAAGACGTCACCCCTCGCCGTTTTTTCAAATCGGCCTTACCAGCTTTTCTTCCGGACAGGAAGGTAGTTTGCGACGCAATACAAAAATTGTGTCAAAATCAAGTTATCGTCAAGGTTCCCCAGTCACAACAGGGAGAAGGTTTTTATTCAAGCCTGTTTGTGGTCCCAAAGCCGGACGGCTCGGTCAGACCAATCCTAAACCTGAAATCCCTGAATTTCTACCTAAAGAGATTCAAATTCAAGATGGAGTCTTTCCGAGCAGTGATCTCCAGTCTGGAGGAAGGGGATTTTATGGTGTCGGTGGACATAAAAGATGCCTACTTGCATGTTCCCATTTATCCTCCGCATCAAGCTTACCTGAGATTTGCAATTCAAGATTGTCATTACCAATTTCAAAAGTTGCCATTTGGTCTATCCACGACTCCGAGGATTTTCACCAAAGTGATGGCGGAGATGATGGTTCTCCTTCACAAACAAGGAGTCACAATTATCCCATACTAGAACGATCTCCTGATAAAGGCGAAATCCAGGGACCAGTTGGTCCGAAACGTTGCACTCTCCGTGACAGTTCTTCAACAACATGGCTGGCTCCTAAACTTCCAAAATCTCAGTTGATTCCGATGACGCGGTTGTGGTTTTTGGGAATGATATTGGACACAGAACTACAGAGAGTCTTTCTTCTGGTGGAAAAGGCTCTGGAACTTCAGAGTCTGGTCAAACAAATTCTGAAACCAGCAAGAGTGTCAATCCATCAATACATTCGGTTGCTGGGGAAGATGGTTGCGGCCTACGAGGCCATTCAGTTTGGCAGGTTCCATGCCAGAGTATTCCAGTGGGACCTGTTGGACAAGTGGTACGAGTCCCACCTACACATGCACCGGAGAATAACCCTGTCTTCCAAGACCAGGGTATCACTCCTGTGGTGGCTGCACAGCTCTCACCTCCTAGAGGGGCACAGGTTCGGGATACAGGACTGGATCCTAGTGACCAAGGATGCAAGCCTCCGAGGCTGGGGGGCAGTCACAATGGGAGAAAACTTCCAAGGAAGATGGTCAAGTCACGAAACTTGTCTCCACATAAATGTTCTGGAGATAAGGGCCATTTACAACGGCCTCCTACAAGCGGAACATCTTCTTCGAGATCTACCTGTACTGATCCAGTTGGACAATGTAACAGCAGTAGCGTACATAAACCGTCAGGGCGGAACAAAAAGCAGAGCGGCGATGGCAGAAGCCACAAAAATTTTCCGCTGGGCGGAAAAGTATACAAGCGCTCCGTCAGCGATCTTCATTCCAGGAGTGGACAACTGGGAAGCAGACTTCCTCAGCAGACACGATCTCCATCCAGGAGAGTGGGGCCTCCACCAAGAAGTCTTCGCAGAGGTGACAAGTCGTTGGGGAGTTCCTCAAGTGGACATGATGGCTTCTCATCTCAACAAGAAGCTTCAGAGATATTGTTCCAGGTCAAGGGACCCTCAAGCGATTGCAGTGGATGCTCTGGTGACGCCGTGTGTGTTTCAGTCGGTGTATGTGTTCCCTCCACTTCCTCTTATTCCAAAAGTTCTAAAGATCATAAGAAGAACAAAGATCCGAGCGATCCTCATTGTTCTGGACTGGCCAAGGAGGGCTTGGTATCCAGATCTTCAGGACTTACTCATCGGAGATCCCTGGCCTCTTCCTCTGCCGAGGACCTGTTACAACAGGGGCCGTGCGTGTATCAGGACTTACCGCGGCAGTTGAACACAAAATCCTAGCCCGTAAGAGTATTCCCAGTGAAGTCATTCCCA
Organism: Pseudophryne corroboree; assembly: GCF_028390025.1. Classification (NCBI taxonomy): domain Eukaryota; kingdom Metazoa; phylum Chordata; class Amphibia; order Anura; family Myobatrachidae; genus Pseudophryne; species Pseudophryne corroboree. The sequence goes on from NC_086449.1 coordinate 726,461,220, forward strand.
CACTTATTCAGGCCAGAAAAGTGGTAACTATACATTACCACCGTATTTGGAGAAAATATGTTTCTTGGTGTGAATCCAAGGCTCCTACGGAAGAGTTTCAGCTAGGACGGTTTCTCCATTTTCTACAAGCAGGTGTGGATGCGGGCCTAAAATTGGTCTCAATTAAGGTTCAGATTTCAGTCTTATCGGTTTTCTTTCAGAAACAATTAGCCTCCCTTCCAGAAGTTCAGACTTTCGTGAAAGGCGTGTTGCATATCCAACCTCCATTTGTGCCTCCAGTGGCACCTTGGGACCTTAATGTGGTGTTGCAGTTCCTTCAATCACATTGGTTTGAACCTTTGCGGAAGGTGGAGTTGAAATTCCTCACTTGGAAAGTGGTCATCCTGTTGGCCTTGGCATCTGCAAGGCGGGTGTCTGAGTTAGCGGCCTTGTCTCACAAGAGCCCTTATTTGATCTTCCATGAAGATAGAGCTGAATTGAGGACTCGTCAGCAATTTTTACCGAAGGTGGTTTCATCTTTCCACATAAACCAACCTGTCGTGGTACCTGTGGCTACTGACGACTTCGTTGAGGCAAAGGCTCTGGATGTGGTCAGAGCTTTGAAGATTTATGTCGCCAGAACGGCTCAGATTAGGAAAACAGAGGCTGTTTGTCCTGTATGCTCCCAACAAGGTTGGGTGTCCTGCTTCCAAGCAGACCATTGCGCGCTGGATCTGTAACACGATTCAGCAGGCCCATTCCATGGCTGGATTACCATTACCGGAATCAGTGAAGGCCCATTCCACTAGGAATGTGGGCTCATCCTGGGTGGCTGCCCGGGGGGTCTCGGCATTGCAACTTTGCCGAGCAGCTACTTGGTCGGGGTCAAACACTTTTGCAAAGTTCTACAAGTTTGACACCTTGGCCGATGAAGACCTTAAGTTCGGTCAATTGGTGCTGCAGAGTCGTCTGCACTCTCCCGCCCGTTCTAGAGCTTTGGTATAACCCCATGGTTCTAATGGTGTCCCCAGCATCCTCTAGGACGTATGAGAAAATAGGATTTTAATGCCTACCGGTAAATCCTTTTCTCTTAGTCCGTAGAGGATGCTGGGCGCCCGTCCCAGTGCGTACTGTGTTGGCAGTTAATAGTTATGGTTAACATATGTTGTGTTACGTTTATTGTCAGCCTGTTGCTGCAATTGTTCATGCCGTTGGCCTGCGTTCTGTTGAATGCCACGTTCTGCGGCATGGTTGAGGTGTGAGCTGGTATGAATCTCACCTTAGTTTAACAATAAATCCTTTCCTCGAAATGTCCGTCTCCCTGGGCACAGTTCCTATAACTGGAGTCTGGAGGAGGGGCATAGAGGGAGGAGCCAGTTCACACCCTTTCAAAGTCTTAAAGTGCCCATGTCTCCTGCGGATCCCGTTTATACCCCATGGTTCTAATGGTGTCCCCAGCATCCTCTACGGACTAAGAGAAAAGGATTTACCGGTAGGTATTATAATCCTATTTTCTGTGGAGTCATTTGTCCCCGAGTGCCGCATACTGTTTGGGAGAAATGCATGTTTGAATCAAGGCACCGGGGCACATTGTTATCAGTTGCAGGAGTGCCGGGCACCTACAGGCTAGAAAAGGAGTAATGTCTAAACATTACCATCGCATTTGGAAAAAGTATGTATCTTGGTGTGAATCCAAGAAGTTTCCTATGGTGGAGTTTCAACTGGGACGGTTTCTCTTCTTCCTGCAAGCAGCTCTGGATGTGGGCCTGAGGTTGGGATCTGTAAAGGTCCAGTTTTCGGCCTTATCCATTATCTTCCAGAAACAGCTGGCTTCGCTCCCTGAGTTTCAGACATTTTTGAAAGGGGTTCTGCACATCCAGCCTCCCTTTGTGCCGCCTACGGCGCCCTGGGATCTTAACGTGGTGTTACAGTTCCTCCAATCGGATTGGTTTGAGCCTCTATAGGAGGTGGAGGTTAAGTTACTCACGTGGAAGGCTGTCACTTTGTTGGCCTTAGCTTCTGCTAGACATGTGTCGGAGTTGGGTGCTTTGTCTTGCAAAAGTCCCTACTTGATCTTCCATGAAGATAGGGCTAAGCTCCGGACACGTCAGCAGTTCCTTCCAAAGGTTGTGTCGGCATTTCATATCAACCAACCTATTGTGGTGCCAGTTGCTACTGACTCCTCAATTCCATCAAAGTCCTTGGATGTTGTAAGGGCTCTGAAAATCTATGTGAAGAGGACTGCTCGTCACAGAAAATCGGACTCTCTGTTTGTCCTGTATGATCCCAAGAAACTTGGGTGTCCTGCTTCTAAGCAGACGATCTCTCGCAGGATCAGGTTCACTATCCAGCATGCGTATTCCACGGCAGGATTGCCGTGTCCAAAATCTATTAAGTCCCACTCTACTCATAAGGTGGGTTCGTCCTGGGCGGCTGTCCGGGGTGTCTCTGCTTTACAGCTTTGCCGAGCGAACACGTTTGCTAAGTTTTACAAGTTCAACACTTTGGCCTCTGAGGACCTGAAGTTTGGTCAATCAGTTCTGCAGGAGCCTCCGCGCTCTCCCTCCTGTTCTGGGAGCTTTGGTACATCCCCATGGTACTAATGTGGACCCCAGCATCCTCTAGGACGTAAGAGAAAATAGGATTTTAATTACCTACCGGTAAATCCTTTTCTCGTAGTCCGTAGAGGATGCTGGGTGCCCGCCCAGCGCTTCATTATCCTGCAGTGGTTACTTGGTCAGTATCCTGCAGTGGTTACTTGGTCAGTACTGCTTTGTTCTTGGTTTAGTACTGCGTTGTTACTTGGTTCAGTAATGTTATTCAGCTGTTGCTGAGTTTTCAAGCTAGTTAGCTTGGTTTGCCTTGTTTGTGTGAGCTTGTGTGAATCTCGCCACTATCTGTGTTAAATCCTTCTCTTGATGTTGTCCGTCTCCTCGGGCACAGATTCTAGAGTCTGGTAGGAGGGGCATAGAGGGAGGAGCCAGCCCACACTGTTAAACTCTTAAAGTGCCAATGGCTCCTAGTGGACCCGTCTATACCCCATGGTACTAATGTGGACCCCAGCATCCTCTACGGACTACGAGAAAAGGATTTACTGGCAGGTAATTAAAATCCTATTTTTACACATTACGGCAGGCAAGAGTCCCCATTTTACACATTACGGCAGGCAAGTGTCCCTATTGAAGTATTACGGCAGGCAAGTGTCCCCATTTTACACATTACGGCAGGCAGGTGTCCCCATTTTACACATTACGGCAGGCAGGTGGCCCCATTTTACACATTACGGCAGGCAAGAGTTCCCATTTTATACATTATGGCAGGCAAGAGTCCCCATTTTACACATTACTGCAGGCAAGAGTCCCCATTTTGCACATTACGGCAGACAAGAGTCCCCATTTTACACATTACAGCAGGCAGGTGTCCCCATTTACACATTACGGCAGGCAGGCATCCCCATTTCACACATTACAGCTGGCAGGTGTCCCCATTTTACATATTACTGCAGCCAAGAGTCCCCATTTTGCACATTACGGCAGACAAGAGTCCCCATTTTACACATTACAGCAGGCAGGTGTCCCCATTTACACATTACAGCAGGCAGGCATCCCCATTTCACACATTACGGCAGGCGTCCCCATTTTACATATTACGGCAGCCAAGAGTCTCCATTTTACACATTATGGCAGGCAAGTGTTCCCATTTTAAACATTACAGCAGGCAAGTGTCCCCATTTTACACATTACGGCAGGCAGGTGTCTCCATTTTACACATTACGGCAGGCAAGTGTCCCCATTTTACACATTACGGCAAGCAGGTGTCCCCATTTTACACAACGGCAGGCAAGAGTCCCCATTTAACACATTATGGCAGGCAAGAGTCCCCATTTTACAAATTACATCAGGCAGGTGTCCCCATTTTACACATTACGGCAGGCAAGAGTCCCCATTTTACACATTACGGTAGGCAGGTGTCCCCATTTTACACATTACGGCAGGCAAGAGTCCCCATTTTACACATTACAGCAGGCAAGAGTCCCAATTTTACACATTACGGCAGGCAAGAGTCCCCATTTTACGCATTACGGCAGGCAGGTTTCCCCATTATACACATTACGGCAGGCGTCTCCATTTTACACATTACAGCAGGCAAGAGTCCCCATTTTACACATTACGGCATGCAAGAGTCCCCATTTTACACATTACGGCAGACAAGAGTCCCCATTTTACACATTACAGCAGGCAGGTGTCCCCATGTACACATTACGGCAGGCAGGTGTCCCCATTTCACACATTACGGCAGGCAGGTGTCCCCATTTTACATATTACGGCAGCCAAGGTGTCCCCATTTTACACATTACGGCAGGCAGGTGTCTCCATTTTACACATTACGGCAGGCAAGTCCCCATTTTACACATTACGGCAAGCAGGTGTCCCCATTTTACACATTATGGCAGGCAAGAGTCCCCATTTTACAAATTACATCAGGCAGGTGTCCCCATTTTACACATTACAGCAGGCAAGAGTCCCCATTTTACACATTAAAGCAGGCAAGAGTCCCCATTTTACACATTACAGCAGGCAAGAGTCCCAATTTTACACATTACGGCAGGCAGGTGTCCCCATTATACACATTACGGCAGGCGTCCCCATTTTACACATTACAGCAGGCAAGAGTCTCCAATTTACACATTACGGCAGGCAAGAGTCCCCATTTTACACATTATAGCAGGCAGAGACCCCTTCAACAAAGAGATACATAGAGAAAAAAAAAAAAAGCTATACTTACGTTTGCACTGCAGCGGCATCCGGCGGCCAGAGATCTTCTTCCATCCCGCATCCCGCTCTTCGTTCATCCCACGCGGGCCCGCCTCTCCAGTCTCCTGTCGTGTCCTGGCTTCCCCTCCTCCCCTGAATCAGTACTGCGCTCGGGGGCAGGGTTTCGTGCAATGACGCGTTTGCATCGTAACTTCACAAAGCAAACGCGTCATTGCACGAAACCCCTCCCCCTAGGTGGAATAGTAATGATGGGAAGGAGGGGGAGCCAAACAGAGTGACTTAGAGCCACGGTGGGCGCCCCGTGCGATGCACGCCTCACCCGCCGCAGGAAACGGCTCTGGTAGATAGCCACGTACTCTTAGGTCTTATATTAAAGTTCTTCATAGGTTGCATCAACAGCTGCTTCAAATTAGGGCCCCGAGAAAAAGATCTCAACGGCTTCTTCGCAACCTGCTTGAATGCTTTATCAGTGGCAATAATTGGCCAATGTTTTTTGACTGAATTTGAGTAGTGATAACCATTCTATCCAAAACTTTTGGACTTGGTTTGGTCTGTCTCTTCATAAAGATGTATTTTGCCCTCTTGAGGGCTTTTTTTCACCAAACCTGATCCATATCCCCTTTCCTCAAATCTGGTTGCCATTTCATATATAGATTAGTAAAGTTGCATAAACATACTTTGTATAACATTTGACATCCTCCAGACCTCTGGTCAACATTGCTGTGTGACTATAATATACAGCCCACCAAGAAACTCTGCAATCTGGCTGGACCATTATGCTATAGGTAGCACCTATCCTTGTGTATCAATGCCTATTTCTGCAGCGAGGTACACTGGTATTCCACAGGGAATAACATCGGGATGTGGAGTAGGATCTTGATCCGAGGCACCAACAGGCTTTGACTGTTCCCAAAATGCTCAGCGCTGCCTCCTCTATAACCCCGCCTCCGTGCACAGAAGCTCAGTTTGTAAGTTGGTGCGTGCAGTGCAGGCAGCTAACAGGCAGGGCTGCTCCAGCAGTCCTAAGAAGAGATATTTTAAAGAAGATAGAAGACTCTAAGGGCTGCAGCAGAGGCACTCTAGTGCTAGATATCATTCTGATATCTGCTGCTGCAGCTCCATCACCTCCCCCAGCGGCACTGTATACTCCCGCGTCCCTTGTTGCCGGGTACTTACAGCAGAGGCTCCGGTTCTTCACCCAGGGCACACACACTAACTGAAGTTCTCCGGGATCACGTCGCCACACTCAGGGAGGAGGTAAGAGGGTCCCCCAGACGGGACCCGCTGGAAATCGCGATCCAGCGCGGCCATTAGGAGGCGGGCTGCGCGCTGGCGTGGCGACTATGGCCATACAGGGACCCCACTAGACAACCAGGGCAAGGGCACAGGTCGGATTAGGCTATAATCCATTTTATTAAGGCCCGCAGCACCTGGTGGTGAAGTCCAGCAAGGGGATAAGGCTCAGGCCTGTAGCCCCTCTCCCAGCCCCTGGGCGCCATTTAGAGTAAATGTTCCTGCCCTGCAGCTGCATCTCTCTGTCTCCCTCACTCCCTGTCAGCGTTTGGGCGCCATTACACACATGCTGAGCTGATTCTGGGACTGCTGGGCAATGTCTCCTCTGTAAAGCCGCCTGCATCATCAGTGCTGTGCATTTACAGGACACTTAAGTATTCTACATGTCATTTAGACAGTGTTAGTTAAGAACAAGTTCATACTTCAGGGTTATTTAGTACAAGTACCCTGTGATAATCATCCAGTTTTTACTGTGCATTGATATATCTGTTTATATAAATAGCCTTACTCAGTAATAGTATTGCTAGTCCAGTGCAGTTTTTTTGTTTGTCATAATTCCTGCATTGTACATGTGACTGTGTGTGTGTGCCTATAGCTGCTGTGTGATCTCTACTCCGTGTATCTCACTCCTACTGCTATCCCTGTATTCTGTAACCTGAGGGGGCTTCGTGCGTCAGGGTTATTAGATAATATAGGTATTTCACAGGATATACGTGTTTTGTATTTTTCTCTGTGTTTTTCAGTCACATTTTACCTCAGAAATCCTCTGTTTGTGCTGTCACACTGCACGGGGGGTTTGTGTTAGGTATTCTATCTCCTGATATTGGGGGTCATTCCGAGTTGATCGCTAGCTGCCGTTGTTCGCAGCGCAGCGATCAGGCTAAAAATCGGCACTTCTGTGCATGCGTATGCGGCTCAATGCGCACACGCTACGTACTTTCACAAAAGCCGATGCAGGTTCACACAAGGTCTAGCGACGCTTTTCAATCGCACTGCTGGCCGCAGAGTGATTGACAGGAAGTGGGTGTTTCTGGGTGGTAACTGAACGTTTTCGGGGAGTGTGTGAAAAAATGCAGGCGTGTCAGATACAAATGCGGGCGTGCCTGGGGAAACGCAGGCGTGGCTGGCCGAACGCAGGGCGTGTTCGTGACGTCAAAACAGGAACTAAAACAGTCTGAAGTGATCGCAAGCTAGGAGCAAGTCTCGAGCTACTCAGAAACTACACAATCTTTTTTTGTAGCAGCGCTGAGATCCTTTCGTTCGCACTTCTGCTTAGCTAAAATATACTCCCAGAGGGCGGCAGCTTAGCATTTGCACGGCTGCTAAAAGCAGCTAGCGAGCGATCAACTCGGAATGAGGGCCATTGTACTGTATCGCCCGTGGTTTACGCTTCCTTATTATGTCAGCTACAGGGGACGATGGGTCTGGGGCTGATTCCGCCGGGTGCGGTTATGACGTCCCAGATGCATTTCAGGATAACATGGCTGCATAGGGTTCAGGTTTTGGGGGTTCTGTACCGCCCAGTCAGTTTGTAACAACGGGGGCTCATCAGGGCCTGCCTTGGTCTGCCTTTTCTAATTTACTGACTACGCTGGTAACTAGACTTGCAGGTACCTCCTGTGCCTTATCAGCCTTATATGGTCCCTCGGTTAATCCGCCATGGACAGATGCTCTGTCAACTCAGTTACAGCACTTGAATAAATCTTTGGATAAATGTATTCCTGACCCTCGCCCGCCTAAAACCAAACCTAAGAAGTCCTCTAAGCGGGCTGTTACTTCCTCTCAATCCACACATGTTCCGGATACTTCTTCCGATGAAGATGGCGTGTATACTGACCCCACAGACTCTGATCATGACGTTTCTGATGGGGGGGAAAAAAAAGGAGAACCAGGAAGTAGTTGCTTAGTTGGGCGCACAAATACAATTTATATTGAATTCATATTCCTTAATAAAACTTAAGCTAGGGGAGCTCTCCAGAGTTTCTCTAGTAAAGTTTATTTTAGAGTTTATTATTTTACAGGGAGGTTGCTGGCAACAGCCTCCCTGCTTCGTGGGACTAAGGGGGGGAGCAGTGTCCGCCCTGCGGAGTCTGAGCCACTATCTCCGCTGACAGGACACTGAGCTCCTGAGGGGATAGATCATTCCCCGCCACGGGATCGCTCACCCCAGCAGCATGCCGCCACCCCCTTACAGAGCTGAAGATCAGTAGCGAGTGAGTCACCGACCCCCCCTAGCAAGCGGGGGGCCGGTGTGAAGATGGCGGCATCAGGGTAAGAGCGCAGTATTAACTGCACTCCGGAGGCTCAGCGGTACATAGTGTGGCGCTGTGAGGGGCGCCCTGAGCCAGCGCCTACACCCTACACTGGTCACACAGCCTGTTGGGGTCCCGGGATCTCAGCCAGCATAAATCCTCAGGCCAGTATAATCCTATGAAGAGCGGGAAGACAGCGCCACTTTGGGGGCGGAGCTTCTCAGAGCGGACCCAGCAACGTTCAGCGCCATTTTCCTGCCTGCACAGCGCTGTCCAGGAAGAGCACGTCTCTCCACAGCAACTCCAGCTATCTCATGGTACCAGGGGATTGTAGAAGGGGGGGCTGCAAAACGGCTGTGTAACCTATTAAGGTGCACAGTCAACGCTGATAGGGAGTCTCCCTTTATATTAATATCGCTGTGTGTGGGTTGGCTCCAATTTCTGTGTCTCTCTTGCCATTCTTGGGGGTGAAACTCTGTCTGTCCTCCCCTGTGTGTGTGTGGAGTGTCTGTGGTTTCCATTAAGCAATGTCCAGGGACTCTGTGTCATATGCTGCAGCGGATATGTCCTCTCAGGATGATCCCACTCCATGTAATCGGGATTGCACTGGTTTAGCACAGATTCCAGCAAGGGAGCCTGAGTGGTTATCCTCTATCAAATCTATGATTTCTCAGATTTCAAATAGGGTTGCACAAAATTAATCTGCAACTCAGGCTTTACAGAACTCTATGGCAGTCTGGCCCAGTTCTGGTACATCAGGGCTCCCCGCTGTATATTCACATAAACGTGCTCTTGCACAGATCATGCAGGATGATACCGATTCTGATACTGCAGACGGTGATGGGGATGAGTTGCGGGGGGCAGCATCTCTTGCAAAAGGGGTGCAGTTGATGATTAAGGCTATTAGAGATGTGTTGAATATTGCTGATACAACACCTGAGCAGGTTGAGGAGGCTTACTTCACTGAAAATAAGAAAGCCTCGCTAACCTTCCCTGCGTCAAAGGAATTAAATGCTATTTTTGAAAAGGCTTGGGAAAACCCGGATAAAAAATTCCAGATACCTAAAAGGGTTCTGGTAGCGTTTCCTTTCCCGGTAGAGGATAGGAAAAAATGGGAAGCTGGTTTTACCTGTTCCAGGATCTACCACCTTGAAAGAGCTGGCTGATCGTAAAATTGATAATACGCTCAAATCCATGTACACGGCTTCTGGGGCAATACTACGTCCCACTATTGCCAGTGCTTGGATTGCCAAAGCTATAGTAAAGTGGAAAGTGGTCAGGCACGTTACTTGAGGACTTGGATACTATGGAGAAATGTGATGTTGAATTGTTTTTACGTAACATTCAGGATTCAGCAGGATTTCTGATAGAATCCATGAAAGACCTGGGTTCCATGGCTGCGGGAATTTCTTCCATGTCAGTATCAGCTCGTCAAGGACTGTGGTTGCGCCAGTGGTCTGCTGACGCGGAAGTGTGGAGACCCTACCCTACACAGGTCAGGCTCTCTTTGGGGAAGCGCTAGATGCGTGGATCTCAACGGCTACGGCTGGTAAGTCACCCTTTCTTCACTCAGCTACACCTGCTCCAAAGAAACTCTTTTCTTCAGTTACATCATAGCCCTTTCGGTCCAGAAAGGCCAAGCCGTCCAACACCTTCTTTTTCGGGGAGGTCGGCCCAAGTCCAAGAAACCTGCAGCTGCAGGTTCCCAGAAACAGAAACCTGCTTCAGATACACCAAAGTCTTCAGCATGACGGTGGACTGCATGCCGGTGGGAGCGAGACTCAGACATTTCAGTCATGTCTGGGTGTCCTCCGGTCTGGACCCCTGGGTGCAAGATATTGTGTCCCAGGGGTACAGGCTGGAAGTTCAAAAACTCCCTCCACACCGATTTTTCAGATCAGGCTTGCCAGCTCTGCTGGAAGACAGGACTGTCCTGCAAGAAGCCGTCCAGAAGTTGGTGGAGGCACAGGTCATTGTGCCAGCACCGCCTCATATGCAAAACAAAGGTTACTATTAAAACCTTTTTTCGTGGTACCGAAACCAGATGGTTCGGTTAGGCCCATTCTGAACTTAACATCACTGAACCCCTTTCTGAGGGAAATTGATCGGATGTTGAAATTTATAGAAAAAGAGCAAGATTAGTTAAAGATATACACTATGATTGTCTATGAAAAACAGAACCTGCAGAAATCTTATAATGCCACCAATAAAACTTCAAGTATATCCTTACTTATATCTAAGACAAGAGAACGCACCTTGTGCCAAATAGGTTACATCATTACATACTGTAAAGAGTGGATACACATCAATGCGTCATTACACAAATATCGATATATACTCAACACTGTTTATGATCTGAAGAATTTGATAAGACCATACAGATCATCTGGAAGATATCAACAAATTTACGGGATAATTTGTTTAGAAGTCACTTTTCCAAGCATCAGAGGAAAAATCCATCATTATCTGTCTGTTATCCCTGTGGACCATGTCAAGCATGCCAATATATTCATATCACTCAGAAGTTCTCTGACAGAAATAACAATAAAACAGAAATAAAAAAGATTCATTAACTGCTCCACACATTTGGTGTAATTTACTGCTTAATAGGCCCATTTGTTTATAAATATATCGGCATGACTAAGATGCTTTTTAAAAACGAATATTGGATCATGTATATACAGTATCATTAAAAATACACAAAGAGATATAAGCAACATGAAGAAAATTACAAGTTTTGGCGTGACACTTTCTACGCTTCCACACTAGTAATCACAAAAAGGTGAAAATTTATGATCTAGAACAGTTTGAGCAAGGTATAAGTGGTGGTAACATTACTAAGTAGTAAAAAAAAAAAAAATCTAGATACATATGCCTGTTGAATACTATGACTCCATTAGGATTAAATAAGGAGATACGCTACACATCCTTTATTTGAAAATCTGGGGCCATATGTCAAAATCATATTCTTGGTATCCTTTTTAATTCTTATTAATGGTGGGTTTACTTCATATCCATAACATGGATTGTCAAAGAGGCCGCTGAACCTATATCAGTCCTTACGCTATGCTACCTTGATCCATTCTAATCTTTTACCCTAAATGTTAGAGTAGAATGCCAATATGCTTGTTTGTGCTTAATAGAAGTACATATCTCATGGTGTATGCATGCACAAACATTATATTTACAGTGAAAAGTTTTAATAACTATCGGGTCACTAGGCATATCATGTCATCATTTTCCTAAATATGATCTGTTATGTTAAAATAGCCCGTTACATTATTACCAACATAACATACGAGTATTGTTACTATTCAATTTAACTCATCTGTGTCTTATTTAAACGATACATATTTATCAAATATATTATGATTCTGGAACACATAATACTGGTGTAGATAGGAAGATTGCCCATGATCACATAGTATTATTTGTTTAAATACTATTACATTAGTAAAATATAGGAATATATAAGATTCATCATGATAAATTCAGTTATATCATCTGTCATGTTGATATTCTATTTACAATATTTAGTGTTACAACATGCATGAAACATTTTAGATTTAGAAACGTTTGGAAATATTTATGCCAAGCACATATCTATATGACACAGGGACCTATATGATTACTGTATACTGAGTTAACTAGTTAGTAAGAAATCATTACAGATCTCTTGTTTTGTTTAGCGATCTTATATATCATGATTCATATCTTTGTAGTGACCTGTAGTATATGTGTATATACCAAAATCATCATGTAAAGGATTACAGTAGCCGGAACTGCTTATTATCGGTTTTCATATGTATGTCAGTGTGAGAATACGGTATCTTATTTAAACGCTATATATTTATCATATATATTATGATTCTGGAACACATAATACTGGTGCAGATAGTCAGATTGCACATGATCCCATAGTATTATTTGTTTAAAAATTATACCCAAATTATAGGATAAATATCCAGTGGAATTGCCCTGGGGATTATCACAACCTTGGGTTGGTGATACATGCTACCTATTATATAGTCTGTTCCCTAGAGTTGATTTGTTTTTGTTTTTTTTTATTCACATTCAATACCATTCATATATATCAATCCCATTAGCTTACCAAGTTGCAATGTTACAGATGCGCTAATGCACTGTCCTAGCATAACTGGGCAAAACAACAATTCGCACAACCGTCGCTGAAATGGCGAACAAACAATTTGCAACGCCCTCGATCGGACATAACAGCCTAAAGAAGAATGCTAGTCTATTGGCTATGTGGATACATCACGGCTGTATCAACCCGAACAAACGCAGCCCGCGTCGACCAAAAATGAATGATTTCGCCCATCAATTTGTTAACTAGTTATGCCACAGAGGCATGTAGTGCCTCATGGCTGATTGTGGTCATTAGTTCCTAGATCAGCCTTAAAACATGGGGAGGTGAACCTTCAGTCCTCAAGCTGTTGTTGAACTACACATACCAGCATGCCCTGCAACAGTTTTGCTACATTGTTGATGTAAGCATTTTGCTATATCAATTTGTTAACTAGTTATGCCACAGAGGCATGTAGTGCCTCATGGCTCATTGAGGTCATTAGTTCCTAGATAATGGATAGGCAGAATTCTAATATTCGACCATCAATTTGTTAACTAGTTTTCTCCTTCATCCACTAGGGGCCACTGGAGTGTAGTTACAATGGGGAGATAGTAGGTGGTATTGGTAGCTGGCACTTTAAAAATTCTCACACTGTGGCTAGCTCTTCCCCTACTATCTCCCCTCCAAGCCAGTCTTAGTTTAGTGCCCGAGGTAGCTGGTTCACTTGGGTTTAGCTGAAGAATTTTCTTCTTTTTTCTTTATTATTTTATTTTTCTTACACACACGCACAGACTGGCAGCTCTGCCACTGCCAGTCTGCACCGTGGGAGCTGCCGGCGGGGTCCCATCGCAGCTGCGTGCGGCTAGGGATGGGCCCCGGCTGAGGGAGACACTGAGCTCTCCTGAGTTGGCGGACACCGCTGCGTGCGGCGCGTGTCGCGGCCACTCCATCCAGCAGAAGATTCCGGCAGCATGGCAGCGGTGAGTATCAAAAATGGTCGGACACCGCTGCGTGCGGCGTGTGTCGGGACCACTACATCAGAAGATTCCGGCCGGACACCGCTACGTGCGGCGCGTGTCAGGGCCACGCCATCAAAAGGATGGTGAGTACAATCTCCCCCCCTCCAGACTGATGTGTGATTTTACACTTAAATGTGATGGTTTTTTACTGTGTGTGTCCTGTATAACAACCAGTGTTTGAACAGAGTACAGAAAGGAGCTGTGGCTCATCTAGTAAATTCAGGGACCCACAGCATAGAAAGTACCAGTACCACTGAAGTCTGGGTTCAAATCTTAAACACATAGTGTAATCTTGGCGCCATTATGAGGGGGGCGGAGCTTCAGCCCGCTCTGTAAGCGGGCTCAGCGCTCTTCTATCCCCGGCTGCAGCAGAAGGCAGCCGGGTAATACATTTACACTACCCAAACGCAGCTCAGCCGGGTAATACAGGCGCCGGAGTAGCTGAATTTTAGATTTAAAAGTGGCGCCGGAGCAGAGGGGCGGAGCTAAGTCCCGCTCCGTCCGGCGGGCTCAGAATCAGCTGCATACAGGTGGCCGGGGGGGGTTACACACCGCTCCCCGGCCACAGCATATATGACCATATACATTCTCCCCGGCAGGGCCGGGGGTTATATTTGCCCGCAAGGCGGCCGGGGGATACCTTTGCACGAGGCAGGGGGGGCGGAGCTAACTCCCGCTCTGTACGGCGGGCTCTCTCCGCTCCCCGCGCCACTGCAGCACGCCGCTCCAGTGTGTGTCTCACACTGAAGACCCATTCCTCTCCTGGCTGTGCAGGGAGGATTTCTTTACAGATAACCCGCTTTACTCAGCGGGCTCCCAGGTCTCCCTGTCGCTAGGCAACAGACCCTGTCTCTGGGGTTTTTAACTTTTCGATACTTCAGGCTGCTGAAATATTGCTACATTCCTCCTGCAGTAGAGTCCTCTACCCAGCATTTCCCTACTTGCAAATCAGGGAACCTGCTCTATTACAGTAGCTGGGACTCAGCTCAATAATAATTAAAAGAATCTACTGTGCAGTATTTATTTACCTACGGTGTGTGTGTGTGTATATATACATATATAGTTATGTTTGTGCATGTATATATATAGATATAAATATTTAAGTGCGTGTAGGTATGTATATAGATATATCCATAAAATACCAGATATAGGGGATAAAACAAAACTTCCGCAATGTTTTCTAATAACATCTTGCACATAACATTTTCCCCCATCTTTCTCACAGGCTGGTCACCATTTTGAAAAGCCAGCGGAACCTCCGAGAAACATCTGGTGCACCTTAATTAGCGGTACAGGGCGGGGTGTTGCCTTCCCTTTATTATTCCTTGGTGTCACTAGTTACTAATGCTATTTGTAATTGTGGAATGCGTGTAAGGCATCAGACAAATAGCGCTGCGGCTCAGTACGCTAGTAGCGGGTATCTGAACAGGGGTTTGAATCCAAACAAAACTTTAAGGAGAACTCCTATAGCCTAGGGCTAAGACTCCTGTCCCACAGCGCAGCGTTACTGGTTCAGGTCTCCGCTGCTCCAGAAAGTTTATTTTAATCGTATCGGTCACTACACATTATAGTGCAGACCTTACGTAGGGCTCTGTTTATTTAACCCACCTTTTCTCCTTTCGTTTGTCTCTCCTGGGATAGTCGAAGAATTCCCTCTTAGGTGTGAAGTATGCGGCGGAGCCATCTGCTTCGCCCTCCACGCACCTGCACACCCCTGTTTGATCAATGATGCAGGTAATGTCACTATTATCCAGACAATAGCTCATCAGGTAAGCCCTTGGACTTTGGTTTCCAAGGTCACAGGATCAAATCACAGCGGGACCAAACACACCTTTCCAAAAAGAAACTTTGCTAACATTCCATGCATTACTGATGTCTGTTTTCTGTGGATCTGAACCAGTGTCTCAGAATAGACAGGTACATAATACAGCAGTTCATCTGATACTGCAGGTAAAGGAGGAGGACACGTCAAGTCCATCAGGGTTCCACGCCATTGACGAAAATGACAGCGACTGGTCCAGTTTCGGATGAGCTGGGCAGGCTCCGGTAGGCGGCCGACAGACACGAATACACAATATCAGGTATCAAACAAGGTTTGTTTTCCTATCTTTTCCCCGCAGATGGCAGGAGATGGTATCAGAACCTCTCTAGGGTATACACCTCGGTGTATCGCCGGTCCATCAAGCCGCCGTTTTCCTGAGGCAACCTTGCTCAGGGATCCATCGACATATGCGGCAGCATGGTTCTACCGTGTCCGGAGCAGGTAGGTTGGGGAACAATTGTCCTCTAGGTTACAGGATGCTTCGCATCAGGATCAATTGATACTTTGGTACAGGTCAGAATCACGATTCTGCTTTATGTTCCTTGGAGGTCTCCACGTCTACAGACTCGGACCCTGCATCTTCGCTTGGGCTGTCTTAACCCGACGACCTCTGGGGCTGCGACAGTGACAGGTAAACATGAAATCCTACGGGGCAGATGGTTCTGGGGAAGGAACTTTCTGCAGGATTTCTTGAACCAATGGAGGTAGGTCCACTTTGATTTCTCCTACTACTGCCCCAGCTCCAAGACAGACCTTTACTGGTCTTCCCTTTAGATTTTTCCGTGCCCTTTCAGGCTTTTGACTCCACACGGGTGATATCTTCGTCGCCAGGGGTTCTCAGGGTAAAAAGGCTGAAGCAGAGGTTCAACATCCTCGGTCCAGTCTGATTTTGTCATCCTATACACCCATTACACAGACTTTTCTACCACCTGCAGGGTCCCAGGGTAGGCGCAGGTCGATGGGAGAAGGCTTGGGCGGTTACAACCGTCTCAGGAGTCCCTCGGCATGGGTCGGCTGATTTACGATGACAAGAGAGTCATACTGCAGGCTGCGCTCCATAGGTTTCTAACCGCAAAGGGTGTTGATCCCTGTTTTTTCACATATCATTTGAATGAGGACAGTTCTCAGGCCTTTGTTTTCTTTTCACGTTCCGAAGCCAAGTGGCTCGGACAGGCCTATTCTGGCCTTACAATCCTTTTAGTCTGTGATTGCTAGTTTAAACAAGAAAGGGAGTTTTACGTGTCCCTTGTCTTCAGAGATGCCTGTTTACTGATTTCCGTTGGACAGGCTTTTCTCAGATTCCCCCTTAACAGGATTCTCATTTTCACTGTAAGTCCTTTACTCTTCTCTCTTCCGCTCCCACAGAGTTTAGGAAGATAACAGAATAACTCTTTTTCAAGGGCAGTGGGTGACGTTGGTTCCCTAATGGGACAATTTACTGCTACTATCCCACTCTGTACATTAGGTGGCTTCTGAATATCCGGAGGATCCACGAGCTTCTGATTCGACACAGATCCAATTTATGCTCCGCATAGACGTTTCTCAACACGGTCCGTCAGAGGATTTTTCATTCCTCGGCACCAGAGACTCTATTTCTTCAGTCAAGTTGCGACGCAATGAGTGGTCGCCTCCATTCCTCTCGGAGCGGGGGACAACAATCTTGTTTCCAGATCAAGCCACCAGGTCAGACTCCTGGGTGAGGGAACATGCCCCGGAGTTTTGTCAGCTGGTCCGCTGTGGGCGGAGATTTCGGATCGACCTCAGGGCGTTCTGACTGACTCTTTAACCCTTTATTACTCTCGGACGGCAGTAGCCGTGGAGGCCCTCAGGGCTCCGGGGAGTTTTCTGGTTATTCTATCCTGCCTCCTTTTCTATTTCTACTTCATGTTCAGTAACACAGGAGGGGATTATGCGTGCTAGTCCTCTCGGTGGCGCTGGTTGGGCCACGCATGACTTGAAGATACAGATACGCCTGTTGTCAGTAGAGGAGCCTTGGCTCCTACCTCGACTGGACTGTCTACTTCAACAGGCTCCTTTTTTCTCCTTGTTCAATTTTACACTGGTTTCGGTTACCCGTGTGACTGTTCACGAGACCTCAGAAGGGAGGAGTTCCCTAGTTCGGTTAGGCCTACTGGGCTCCGATTTCAGAAGTCTATTACCTCTTCTCGCTTTTGCCACTTTGGGAAAACTTTATGGGACATAATGAAGATAAAAGGGGTTTTTCCCCCTTCTTCCAGTTACCATTCATCTTTGGTTTCTCTGGGAGGTTTTTTGCTCCGCTGCGCTTCAAACCACACTGACCGGAATTTTAGGTCTCTGCCTTTTTCGCTTTTCTTCCAAATGATATTAGCCTAGCGGCCGTAAGTTCGGCCTCTTGTTCAGGGAGTACTCTATTGGCAACTCCACGGGCTGTGCTTCGGCCTCAGCGGTCGTTTCTTCCAGAGGGGATGTCCATTTTTCATATAAATCTGACACTAGTGGTTGTCAATCCTCTCTGAATGTTGTCAGGGCTCGTCAACTCTCTCTACAGAGGTCTCAGGCTATTCGATGAAGTGTTTTTCTTCTTTGCTCTGGACGATGCTCCCGTACTAAATAGCCGGGGTCCCAGCATATGCTGGACAGTTGGATACATCTGATCATCAGACAGTCTTCTTGGCGGTTACTAGGGAGCCTCCGTTTTCCATTTCAGCGCGCTTTACGCGCATTGTAAGACCTTCGTGGGCAGCCGCCCGCGGGGTCTCCATGAATATTTTGTCGGGCGGCTACTTGGTCAAACCGACATTCGTTTTGTCAAATTCTACAAGTTTGACACTTTTACGGCCTCTGCATCACTGTTTGGCCGAGCAGTTTTTACAGGACTCTCAGCGCTTTCCCACCCATTTTTTGGGAGCTCTGGGACGTCCCCATTGTAACTACACTCCAGTGGCCCCTAGTGGATGAAGGAGAAATCAGGATTTTGGTACTTACCGATAAATCCCTTTCTCAGATTCCACAGGGGCCACTGGACGCCCGCCCAGCGCTGTTTCTCCTGATTTTTGTTTGATTAACGATTGCAGATCACCATATGACTGCTTGTTGGGTTCAGGCTAGCCTGGTTTTTGTCAGGTTCTGTTCCAGGTTTAGTTTGTGTTCGCCTGGTTTACAGGGCGTCGCTAACCTCCTCTACCTTACGGTTTGTTTATTACAGCTCTCCTCGGGCACAG
The DNA here is from genome assembly GCF_028390025.1 of Pseudophryne corroboree. Taxonomy (NCBI): domain Eukaryota; kingdom Metazoa; phylum Chordata; class Amphibia; order Anura; family Myobatrachidae; genus Pseudophryne; species Pseudophryne corroboree. The sequence goes on from NC_086449.1 coordinate 726,479,650, forward strand.
TTTAACGTAGACTGGCTTGGAAGGGAGATAGTAGGGGAGGAGCTAGCCACAGTGTGAGAATTTTTAAAGTGCCAGCTACCAATACCACCTACTATCTCCCCATTGTAACTACACTCCAGTGGCCCCTGTGGAATCGGAGAAAGGGATTTATCGGTAAGTACCAAAATCCTGATATGCCACAGAGCCATGTGGTGCCTCATGGCTCATTGTGGTCATTAGTTTCTAGATCATATCCAATTCGCCCATGAATTTGTTAACTAGTTATGCCACAGAGGCATGTAGTGCCTCATGGCTCATTGTGGTCATTAGTTCCTAGATTATCTTTAAAACATGGGGAGGTGAACCTTCAGTCCTCGAGCTGTTGTTGAACTACACATACCTGCATGCCCTGCAACTGTTTTGCTTCATTGTTGATGTAAGTATTTTGTTATATCAAAGAAGTGCCTCATGGCTTATTGAGGACATTAGTTCCTAGATAATGGAAAGGCTGAATTCTTATCAATATTGGTAGAGCAGAGACAATGGCAGCTGCCGTGCTCAGCTAAAAGGTACATTTTAATAATAAAGAAATTGTAAATATATATGTATACATATAGGAAACAGGCCTGAAAATTATCTTATTTTCTCTGACGTCCTAAGTGGATGCTGGGACTCCGTAAGGACCATGGGGAATAGCGGCTCCGCAGGAGACTGGGCACAACTAAAAGAAAGCTTTAGATTACTGGTGTGCACTGGCTCCTCCCACTATGACCCTCCTCCAGACTTCAGTTAGAATCTTGTGCCCGGCTGAGCTGGATGCACACTAGGGGCTCTCCTGAGCTCCTAGAAAGAAAGTATATTTAGGTTTTTTATTTTACAGTGAGATCTGCTGGCAACAGACTCACTGCAGCGAGGGACTAAGGGGAGAAGAAGCGAACCTACCTAACTGGTGGTAGTTTGGGCTTCTTAGGCTACTGGACACCATTAGCTCCAGAGGGATCGACCGCAGGACCCGACCTTGGTGTTCGTTCCCGGAGCCGCGCCGCCGGCCCCCTTACAGAGCCAGAAGCAAGAAGTGTTCCGGAAAATAAGTCGGACTTCTGATACAGTGTATACTAAAATATTTGCTACCCCGCTGTTGTATAATATAAATTAGAATTTTCTAAATGCTGTTTAATTCGTAATAAAATCAAAATATCTATATAGTTTTGCTATTTTTCCCGATTCTCAGGGGCAAGTATATGTGTATATATATATATATATATATATATATATATATATTTATGCCCTGCAGAAGTTTTGTATCATTGTTTGTGTAAGCATCTTGGTATGTATTCACTAAGCAGGGATAAACCCTGTTCAAACCCAATTTATCAAAAAGTTTTGCTTCATTGGTTGTGTAAGCATTTTGGTATGTATTCACTAATCAGGGATAACCCTGTTCAGCCCAATTTACCAAAAGGTAAGTAACCCTCTAAATGATATGTTTTAATTGTTATAAACAGAAAAAAATATTCAGCCGCCCATCAATTTGTTAACTAGTTATGCCACAGAGGCATGTAGTGCCTCATGGCTCATTGAGGTCATTAGTTCCTAGATAATGGATAGGCAGAATTCTAATATTCGCCCATCAATTTGTTAACTAGTTATGCCACAGAGCCATGTAGTGCCTCATGGCTCATTGTGGTCATTAGTTCCTGGATCATTTCCAGTTCGTCCATCAATTTGTTAACTAGTTATGTCACAGAGGCATGTAGTGCCTCATGGCTCATTGTGGTCATTAGTTCTTAGATCATCGTTAAAACATGGGGAGGTGAACCTTCAGTCCTCGAGCTGTATGAGGTCTAGACATGTCACAATGTAATATACAGTAATATATGGTCTGTATGCTGCGATATACACACTGTTTAATACACAGTAACATATGGCTTGTATGCAGCGATATAAACGGTTTAATACACAGTAATATGTGGTATGCTTGCAGCGTTATACTCGTTGTAATACACTGTAATATGTGGTCTGTATACAGTGCTATACACTCTGTAATACACAGTAATATATGGTATGTATGCAGCGATATACACACTGTTTAATACACAGTAACATATGGCATGTATACAGCGATATACACACTGTTTAATACACAGTAACATATGGCTTGTATGCAGCGATATAAACGGTTTAATACACAGTAATATGTGGTATGCTTGCAGCGTTATACGCGTTGTAATACACTGTAATATGTGGTCTGTATACAGTGCTATACACTCTGTAATACACAGTAATATATGGTCTGTATGCAGCGATATACACACTGTTTAATACACAGTAACATATGGCAGGTATGCCGCGATATAAACGGTTTAATACACAGTAATATGTGGTATGCTTGCAGCGTTATACACGTTGTAATACACTGTAATATGTGGTCTGTATGCAGCAATATACACACTGTTTAATACACAGTAACATATGGCCTATATGCAGCTATATATATGGTGTAATATACAGTAATCTATGTTAGGCAGCGATATAAACGGTTTAATACACAGTAATATGTGGTATGCTTTCAGCGTTATACGCGTTGTAATACACTGTAATATTTGGTCTGTATACAGTGCTATACACTCTGTAATACACAGTAATATATGTTCTGTATGCAGCGATATACACACTGTTTAATACACAGTAACATATGGCATGTATGCAGCGATATATAAACGGTTTAATACACAGTAATATGTGGTATGCTTGCAGTGTTATACACGTTGTAATACACTGTAATATGTGGTCTGTATACAGTGCTATACACTCTGTAATACACACTAATATATGTTCTGTATGCAGCGATATACACACTGTTTAATACACAGTAACATATGGCATGTATGCCGCGATATAAACGGTTTAATACACAGTAATATGTGGTATGCTTGCAGCGTTATACACGTTGTAATACACTGTAATATGTGGTCTGTATACAGTGCTATACACTCTGTAATACACAGTAATATATGGTCTGTATGCAGTGATATACACACTGTTTAATACACAGTAACATATGGCATGTATGCCACGATATATATGTTGTAATATACAGTAATCTATGTTAGGCAGCGATATAAACGGTTTAATACACAGTAATATGTGGTATTTGGTGTAAATCTTTTTTCGTTAATATACAGGTCTGGACATGTCACGCTGTAATACCGACAAGTCTGGTCATGTCTGCTTGCAATCAAAGTTCAGCGATCGGCCACAATAAAGATAAACTTTTTAGTGCTATTTAACACACCGTAACATATGCCATGTATGCAACGATATATATGTTGTAATATACAGTTAAGCTTTTTAAATATTCTTCAATTTAAAACCAATGTTTCTACATATGTTTGCAAAAAATAACGTGTGAGAATGTCAAAGTACAGCTTGTTTTGCACATATATATGTATGCATATATGAATCATGTCTGAACATGTTCCAGCACTGTTGTATAATATAAATTAGAATTTTCTAAATGCTGTTTAATTCGTAAAAAGAAAGAAAAAGGCTATGTAGTTTAAGGATATTCGATATCCTTAAATTGTTCCATATGCTGGCCTGAAATATTAGCCGTTGGAATGTCAGACTTGCAGTATTTGTGCTCACATTCCAATCTTTTTAAAGGATATCATATATCCTTAAATTGATCCATATGCTGGTCTGAAATATGAGCCATTGGAATGTCAGACTATAAACATTTTGGTTACTTGAAATCTTTTTTTATTGTGTCATAATGTGTATCGGCACTGATGTTAAAATTAATAGTGCTGTATTTAACATAATCACTGATTATCTGTCAGAAATTCTATGACATGCTACAACTTCAAAGCAATTATCTTTTGATACAGCTTGATATCAAGCTGTATCAACTTAATATCAAACACTATAATTTAATATTAAAGGGGGTGTTCCCCAGGAGAAAGGGGGCGTGGTACCTGTCACTTTGACAGAAAGGTGGTCTTTATCTACTTGTGTTAAATCCTTCTCTCGAAGATGTCCGTCTCCTCGGGCACAGTTTCTAGACTGTCTGGTAGGAGGGGCATAGAGGGAGGAGCCAGCCCACACTCTCAAACTCTTAAAGTGCCAATGGCTACTGGTGGACCCGTCTATACCCCATGGTACTAATGTGGATCCCAGCATCCTCTACAGACTACGAGAAAAGGATTTACCGGTAGGTAACCAAAATCCTATTTTTGTTCCTTTCACCCTCCGGGGAAAGCAAAGGGTTAGGCGTACTCGAAACAGTCTCACACTTCCAGAACCACCAAGCCTAAATGTGCCTGGGCTGCCCGTTAGCCTGCTTCCAAATCTGACAAGCCTGTAGCATGACGAAGCGGGCCTCCCCCTGGGGGATCCCAGGGTGGAAGGCCGACTTCTACAGTTCACCCAGGTATGGTTGAAGACCACTTTAGATGCTTGGGTATGGGAAGTTGTCACTCACGGATACGCTATATCCTTCAAGACACGTCCCCCTCATCCCTTTTGCCTGATGGACATCCCTTCGGATCAGGTGAAGGCAACAACTCTCCATTTAGTAGTACAATCCCTCCTGGACCCCTGATTGGTAGTGCCGGTGCCTCTGGCTTAGAGGGGCAGGGTGTACTATTCAATGCTGTTCCTAGTCCCCAAACCGAATGTTTCCTCCCGGTCCATTCTTAACCTCAAATCTTTGAACAAGTTTGTGAGGGTCTCCAAGTTTCATATGGAGACCCTTCGCTCTATTGTCCTGGCTTTGGAACTAGGAGACTATATGGTATCCCTGGATATACAGGATGCTTACCTGCATATCCGTATTGCTATGTCACATCAGCAATACCTGCAGTTTGCTATTGGCAATCTCCATTACCAATTCCGGGCCTTACCGTTTGGTCTGACCACGGCTCCGCAAATTTCACCAAGGTCATGGCAGTTATGACGGCTTCATTCCGCCGTCGGGGCATCAGGATCCTGCCGTATCTGGACGACTTGCTGATCCTGGCCAATTCCCCAGAAGTTCTCCTTCCGTCATTTGGATCTGACGCTCCAGTTTCTGCAAGCCCACGGGTGGCTCATCAACTGGAAGAAATCATCCCTGGTCTCTACCCAGAGCATGGTGCATCTGGGAGCGTTGTTGGACACACACAACCGGAGGTTGTTTTTGTCACAGGAGAAAGTCCTGAAGCGTCAGGACAAAGATACATTGCTTCCCCTCTTGTCCGCGTGTGTCGATACACTCGGCGATGCAAGTACTAGGCATCTTGGTGTCGGCTTTCGACATGGTGGAGTATGCTCAATTTCATTCCCGCCCTCTGCAGAAACTGATTCTTGCCAATTGGGACAGCCTGCCTCACCGGATCAGGTGTCAAATGATCTCCCTGTCTCCGGAGTTCCGTCTGTCACTCACCTGGTGGCTGCAGGACCAACGATTGAGCAGGTGTCGTCCCTTTTTGATCTCCAACTGGGTCCTTCTGATGACGGATGCCAGTCTGAGGGGTTGGGGTGTGGTGTTGGAGCAACACTCTCTTCAGGGTCGGTGGACCAGGGAGGAGTCTCTCCTCCCGATAAACATTCTGGAATTGCGGGCAGTGTTCAATGTTTTGAAACTGGCCCAGCATCTGGTACTGAACAGGCCTGTTCAAGTACAGTCAGACAACGCCACCACGGTGGCATACATAAATCATCAAGGCGGCACTCGAAGCTGCATGGCAATAATGGAAGTGTCAAAATTTCTTCAATGGGCGGAATGCCATCTGCCAGCCATATCTGCGGTGTTCATTCCGGGGGTCCTCAACTGGGAAGCGGACTTCCTCAGTCATCAGGACGTACACGCCGGAGAGTGAAGCCTTCATCCAGAAGTATTTCAACTGCTAGTGGACATGTGGGGCCTACCAGATGTAGACCTGATGGCATCTTGACACAATCACAAGGTTTCGGTTTTCGGAGCAAGAACAAGGGATCCTCAAGCGGCGTTCGTGGATGCACTGGCAATTCCATGGAACTTTCGGCTGCCGTACGTGTTCCCTTTGGTGTCACTCCTGCCCAGAGTAGTGAGGAAGTTCAAGCAAGAAGGAGGAATCCTTCTTCTAATAGCTCCAGTGTGGCCCAGACGGCATTGGTTCTCAGACCTACAGGGTCTCTCTCTAGAGCGTCCTCTTCTACTTCCGCAGCGACCAGACCTCCTCGTTCAGGGCCCTTGTGTTTACCAGGATTTGTCCTGACTGGCTTTGACAGCATGGCTCTTGAAGCTTCTGTACTGAGGTCCAAAGGATTTTCTGAGGCGGTCATTCAAACTATGTTGAAGGCCCATAAGCCGGCTTCTGCTCGGATTTACCATAGGGTCTGGAATTCTTACTTTGCTTGGTGCACATCTAACAATCATCGTTTACAAGTTTAGTACGGCCAAACTTTTGGCCTTCCTACAACAGGGCCTGGACTTGGGCCTTCGTCTGGCCTGCCTCAAGGTTCATATTTCTGCCTTGTTGGTATGGTTTCAGAGAAAAATTGCGACTCTGCCTGATGTTCATACATTCACTCAGGGTGTTTTACGGATTCAACCTCCCTATGTCCCACCTGTGGCTCCTTGGGATTTGTCAGTGGTTCTGGAGGCTTTGCAAGAGTCTCCGTTTGAACCTCTTGAGTCTGCGGACCTTAAGTGGCTTTCCCTCAATGTCTTGTTTCTGCTGGCTATTACCTCTGCTAGACGGGTATCAGATTTGGGTGCCTGGTCTTGTAGGTCCCCCTATCTGATTTTTCTCCGTGACCGAGCGGTTCTTCGGACGCACCCTGGTTATCTACCTAAGGTGGTGTCTTCTTTCAACCTTAACCAGGAGATTGCGGTTCTGGCCTTTGCCTCTCCGGATTTATCGTCCAAAGATCCGTCTTTGGATGTGGTACGGGCTCTCCGTATCTGTGTGGAGAGGACAGCCTCCGTTAGGAAGCCTGATTCTCTCTTTGTACTGTTTGGTTTTCACAAACGTGACTGGCCTGCTAACAAGCAGACATTGGCCAGATGGATTAGAATGGTGATTGCACATGCTTATGTACAGGCTGGCCTTCCAGCTCCTACTACCATCAAAGCCCATTCCACTATCAAAGCCCATTCTACCCGGTCTGTTGGACGTTCTTGGGCGGTCCGCTGTGGTGCGACCCTTGAACAATTGTGCAAGGTGGCTATGTGGTCCTCAGTGAACACGTTCATAAGGTTCTATGCCTTCGATACGTCTGCCTCCCAGGATACTTCCTTTGGACGCTACGTTCTTGTGCCCGCTACAGTGCGTCCCCTCCCATAAGGAACTGCTTTAGGACATCCCCGATGTTATTTCATGTGGAATACCAGTGTACCCCACTGCAGAAAAGGAGATTTATGGTAAGAACTTACCTTTTTTAAATCTCTTTCTGCGAGGTACACTGGATTCCACAGGGCGCCCACCCTGACGCACTTGGTTTGGAATGGCATTAGCCGCTGCTACCTTCTCCTGTCGTAAGAATGTGGTGTCTGTGGCTACTAACTGTTGTCGTCTCTTTTACCTGCTACTGCGTTGGACTGGTTAACAAAACTGAGCTCCTGTGCCCGGAGGCAGGGTTATAGAGGATGCGGCGCTGAGCATCTTGGGAACAGTCAAACCTTTTAGCATGTTGGTGCCTCAGATCAAGATCCTACTCTACACCCCGATGTTATTCCCTGTGGATTCCAGTGTACCTCACAGAAAGAGATTTAACAAAGGTAAGTTCTTACCATAAATCTCTTTTTCCCTATAGATTGTAAGTTTGCGAGTAGGGCCTTCCTACCTTCATACTGTGTTATTACCCAGTTTTGTGTTATCACTGCTGTTCCAATTGTAAAGTGCAACCGAATATGCCGCGCTATATAAGAAACTGTTAATAAATAAAAATAAATAAATTAGCCATCAGATGGTAGCGTAATTATACACATCAGATGGTAGCGTAATTATACTTCTCAACTGTTAACCCAACACCAGCTAGCCTTTACCTAGTGGGGTCACTGCAAGGGTATTTTATATTCATATAGGAACATAAAATAATCAAAGCAATACCTGTTATAATAATACATGTTTCAGGAGACCTCTGTACATACTGTATTTGTAGACTGTGAAACTAGTCACGTGATAGACATATATATATAATCAGTAGATACCAACCTCACCAGGAAGCACAAAATAAGCCTACCTTCCTTAAGAAACGTAGGTAATATATTTCTTTCATGTCCCAAAAGATAAAAATAAACAAAACCTTTTAATTTATCTTCTTACTATAAGGCAAAGCTATTCACACAGAAGCTGTCGTCTGCAGCATGTTTTTCAGGTCATTACAGTAGCTAATTCTTCTCTAACCTGCTAGGATACAAGCAGGAATAAACTAGTGGGAGGTAACTCATAGCTAACGCACTTAACTGAATCTCCTTTATAACCTTGTTTGGTCAAAATGGACACTAAAATAAGCCATCAAACTGATTATAATACCCACACTTGTCTCAGTGATATTGTAATTGTGGCTGATGTGGGGAATTTTTTTTTTTTAAAGTGCTAACATAGGCCCTCATTCCGAGTTGATCGCTCGCTAGCTGCTTTTAGCAGCAGTGCAAACGCTAAGCCGCCGCCCTCTGGGAGTGTATCTTAACTTAGCAGAAGTGCGAACGAAAAGATTAGCAGAACTGCACAGGAAAATTTCATTCCGTTTCTGAGTAGCTCCAGACCTACTCCTATCTTGTGATGACTGCAGTCTGTTTAGTTCCTGGTTTGACGTCACAAACACGCCCTGCGTTCGGCCAGCCACTCCCCCGTTTCTCCAGCCACTCCTGCGTTTTTGTCTGGCACGCCTGCGTTTTTTAGCACACTCCCTGAAAACTCAGAGTTGCCGCCCAGAAACACCCACTTCCTGTCAATCATACTACGAACACTCGAGCGACTAAAATACGTCGCTCGAACTTCTGTAAAACTGCAAACTTTTGTGTGAAAGTACTTAGCGCATGCGCGCTGCGTACCATGCGCATGCGCATAGATGCCGGTTTTTCACCTGATCGCTGCGCTGCGAAAAACGGCAGCGAGCGATCAACTTGGAATGAGGGCCATAGTACGGGTGGTGTAATGGTTAGCGTTACTGCCTCACAGCACTGAGGTCATGGGTTCGATTCCCACCATGGCCCTAACTGTGTGGAGTTTGTATATTCTCCCCGTACTTGCGTGGGTTTCCTCCGGGTACTCCGGTTTCCTCCCACAATCCAAAAATATACTGGTAGGTTAATTGGCTCCCAACAATAGTGTGAATGTGTGTACATGTGATAGGGAATATAGATTGAAAGCTCCGCTGGGGCAGGGACTGATGTGATTGGACAAAATATTCTCTGTAAAGTGCTGCGGAATATGTGTGTGCTATATAAATAACTGGTAGTAATAATCATAACCTCATCCTGTGTCAAATGCAAGTCCGAATGCAGATGCTTTCAGACTGTACATATACTGCAAAAAGCGCTTAAGCTACAGGTGTAGCCATGCTCATCTTTGCTGTAGCGCAGCATGGTGCAAAATGGCTTTCTGCATGGTGCGCCGGGCTGTCACTGTTTGCAGCCGGCGATTGCTACTTTAATTCCACTAGGAATCCATTAGGAATTAAAGCTAATAGAGTGATTGTCAACTGCCGATAGTCAAAGCCAGGCATGCCATGCAGAAAGCTGTCTTGTAGCATGCTGCATGCAGCAAATATGAGCATGGCTACATATGTAGGCACACACTATACAATTATTGAGCCGATCTGCCAATAATTGGGTTCTCGGCCAAGTTTATTGTTTAGTGTGTACGAAGTATCGTTTCGGTGTTTCGCCGATAAGTCTGGAAAATCTTGTCCACACACATGAGCGATCGATTTTGCGATCTGTTGTCCCAAACCAAAAAATCTCAGACACAATTTCCCAATATCGAGCACTCTGTGTGCATTCTCAATAATCTGCCTATATTTCCTATGTTTTCCTGTCACTATGTTATCCTCCTTGCGGGCAGACTTATGCAAATGCAATGTGGTGTGGCAGAAAATCAGTAACTTTAAAAAAAAAAAAAAATCTTTTAGTGTGTAGCTCAGATATAAGTGTCTACAATTTCCTGAAAAATCGGCCGATTATTGGGATGTACCTAGTTTTAGACTGGGCATGTGCCAAACCATACATAGGCACCTTGAAGGATAATACGAGAGCAGACAGGTCGCTCTGTGCTTAGCTTCATCATTTTGTCTATGAAATAGGCATTTCTTTTGCTGGCAACTGGCTGGCTACCTTGTGAATGCAGGGAAAAGTCTGGTGCCTTGGAACTGTCATGGGAGTATCATTGCCAGATTTCCACACGGCTACAACATTCCATCAAAAAAAGGTGTCTCTTCTCTTTATGAGGCGTAAAATTCAGAACCAGTTACATGATGTGTAAAACGATCAGTGGTTTTGGGACTAGTCTTCTGTTCATGAATTGTCCATACATTCTACTTTAGCTTTCCTCAGGCCGCTGAATAGACAAAGTGTACTTTCTCTTACGTCCTAGAGGATGCTGGGGACTCCGTAAGGACCATGGGATAGACGGGCTCCGCAGGAGACATGGGCACTAAGAAAGAACTTTAAGTATGGGTGTGCACTGGCTCCTCCCTCTATGCCCCTCCTCCAGACCTCAGTTTATTACAGTGCCCAGAGGAGACTGGGTGCATTACAGGGAGCTCTCCTGAGTTTCCTGAAAAAGAAAGTATTTGTTAGGTTTTTTATTTTCAGGTAGCCTGCTGGCAACAGACTCCCTGCATCGTGGGACTGAGGGGAGAGAAACAGACCTACTTTAATGTTAGGCTCTGTTTCTTAGGCTACTGGACACCATTAGCTCTAGAGGGAACGGAACGCAGGTCTCACCCCGCAGTTCGTCCCAGAGCCGCGCCGCCGTCCTCCTTGCAGAGCCGGAAGATAGAAGCCGGGTGAGTATGTGAAGAAAGAAGACTTCAAAGGCGGCAGAAAACTTCAGATCTTCACTGAGGTAATGCACAGCGGTAGCGCTGTGCGCCATTGCTCCCACACAGCACACATACTCTCTCTATGTCTCTCCAAAGGGCCTTTGTGGGGGAACTGTCTTCAGATAAGAGGTTTCCCTGAGTGTGTGGTGTGTCGGTACGCGTGTGTCGACATGTCTGAGGTAGAAGGCTTTCCTAGTGAGGAGGTGGAGCAAATGAATGTGGTGTCTCCGTCGGCAACACAGACACCTGACTGGGTGGATATGTGGAATGTTTTAAGTGCTAATGTGAATTTATTGCACAAAAGGTTGGACAAAGCTGAAGCCAGGGAACAGGCAGGGAGTCAACCCCTGCCTGCCCCTATGTTGCAGGGACCTTCAGGGTCTCAAAAGCGCCCACTATCCAAAATAGTAGACACTGACACCGACACGGATTCTGACTCCAGTATCGACTACGATGATGCAAAGTTACCGCCAAGATTGACTAAAAATATTCAATATATGATTATTGCAATAAAGGATGTACTGCATATCACTGATGAGCCCTCTGTCCCTGACACGAGGGTACACATGTTTAAGGGAAAGAAAGCTGAGGTAACCTTTCCCCCCTCTCATGAGCTTAACAAGTTATGTGAAAAAGCTTGGGATTCTCCAGACAAGAAACTGCAGATTCCCAAAAGGGTTCTTATGGCGTATCCTTTCCCGGCTAAGGACAGGATAAGGTGGGAATCCTCCCCTAGGGTGGACAAAGCGTTGACACGCCTATCCAAAAAAGGTAGCGCTGCCATCCCAAGATACGGCTACCCTCAGGGATCCTGCTGATCCCAAGCAGGAGACGACTTTGAAGTCCATCTACACACATTCTGGTACTTTACTCAGACCGGCGATAGCGTCGGCATGGGTTTGTAGTGCTGTAGCAGCGTGGACAGATACCTTATCGGCGGAATTAAATACCATGGATAAGGATACCATTTTATTAACCCTGGGTCATATTAAAGATGCTGTCTTATATATGAGAGATGCTCAAAGAGACATTGTCCTGCTCGGTTCTAGAGTCAATGCTATGTCGATTTCTGCTAGACGAGTCCTATGGACCCGACAATGGACAGGTGATGCCGACTCAAAGAGGCATATGGAGGTTTTGCCTTACAGGGGTGAGGAATTGTTTGGGGAAGGTCTATCAGACCTGGTCTCGACTGCTACGGCAGGTAAATCAAATTTTTTGCCTTATATTCCCTCACAGCCTAAGAAAGCACCACATTATCAAATGCAGTCCTTTCGGTCAAATAAAAACAAGAGAGCACGAGGATCGTCCTTTCTTGCCAGAGGTAAGAAAAAAAACTGTGTTCCCTAATGCACACCGAGTGAATAATATTACTATATAATAATGGTCAGATAATACGGAGATCTTAGTTGCGTATATCTGCAGATATAGGGTTAAGCCCCCAGGCCGATCGACAAGGCTTCTCCGTCACTGGGGGTCCCTAATACTAGGTATGGGCCTGGGGTGCAGGACCCCACAATGTCGGCACAGGTCGGCCACCCCAGGTCAGCACACAGGTGAAAATTAATAGGGGTTAATAAGAAGCACAGAAGTGCTATGTGAGTGGTGTGATTAAAATAATATATACAAAGTGATAGGAAAAATAATAAGTGTTAATAAAGTGTTAGGGTGTGCCGACCTGCAGCAGCCCACCCATACCGACACAGGGGCCACTGCACCCCACACCCACCCCATAAATAATTACATATATATATCTGGGTTAAATTCCCAGTGTAAGGCCACATGGTAATGGCACCTACAGCATCTGAGAGCCAGCTTACCTGGGGATACCCCTGGCTTCCCCTATGGCACTACTAGAGTCAGCAATCCCTCCTAATGCTGACCCATTTGTGCTTCTCTATATACAATACACAAGGTGGAAAGCTGCTCAATCAGATTGTAATGTCACTCAGGTGCTAAAAGGGGAGGGGTAATTCTGTGTAGGAAAAAAAACTGTGTTCCCTAATGCACACAGAGTGAATAATATTACTATATAATGGTCAGATAATACGGAGATCTTAGTTGCGTATATCTGCAGATATAGGGTTAAGCCCCCAGGCCGATCGACAAGGCTTCTCCGTCACTGGGGGTCCCTAATACTAGGTATGGGCCTGGGGTGCAGGACCCCACAATGTCGGCACAGGTCGGCCACCCCAGGTCAGCACACAGGTGAAAATTAATAGGGGTTAATAAGAAGCACAGAAGTGCTATGTGAGTGGTGTGATTAAAATAATATATACAAAGTGATAGGAAAAATAATAAGTGTTAATAAAGTGTTAGGGTGTGCCGACCTGCAGCAGCCCACCCATACCGACACAGGGGCCACTGCACCCCACACCCACCCCATAAATAATTACATATATATATCTGGGTTAAATTCCCAGTGTAAGGCCACATGGTAATGGCACCTACAGCATCTGAGAGCCAGCTTACCTGGGGATACCCCTGGCTTCCCCTATGGCACTACTAGAGTCAGCAATCCCTCCTAATGCTGACCCATTTGTGCCTCTCTATATACAATACACAAGGTGGAAAGCTGCTCAATCAGATTGTAATGTCACTCAGGTGCTAAAAGGGGAGGGGTAATTCTGTGTAGGAAAAAAACTGTGTTCCCTAATGCACACCGAGTGAATAATATTACTATATAATAATGGTCAGATAATACGGAGATCTTAGTTGCGTATATCTGCAGATATAGGGTTAAGCCCCCAGGCCGATCGACAAGGCTTCTCCGTCACTGGGGGTCCCTAATACTAGGTATGGGCCTGGGGTGCAGGACCCCACAATGTCGGCACAGGTCGGCCACCCCAGGTCAGCACACAGGTGAAAATTAATAGGGGTTAATAAGAAGCACAGAAGTGCTATGTGAGTGGTGTGATTAAAATAATATATACAAAGTGATAGGAAAAATAATAAGTGTTAATAAAGTGTTAGGGTGTGCCGACCTGCAGCAGCCCACCCATACCGACACAGGGGCCACTGCACCCCACACCCACCCCATAAATAATTACATATATATATCTGGGTTAAATTCCCAGTGTAAGGCCACATGGTAATGGCACCTACAGCATCTGAGAGCCAGCTTACCTGGGGATACCCCTGGCTTCCCCTATGGCACTACTAGAGTCAGCAATCCCTCCTAATGCTGACCCATTTGTGCCTCTCTATATACAATACACAAGGTGGAAAGCTGCTCAATCAGATTGTAATGTCACTCAGGTGCTAAAAGGGGAGGGGTAATTCTGTGTAGGAAAAAAAACTGTGTTCCCTAATGCACACCGAGTGAATAATATTACTATATAATAATGGTCAGATAATACGGAGATCTTAGTTGCGTATATCTGCAGATATAGGGTTAAGCCCCTAGGCCGATCGACAAGGCTTCTCCGTCACTGGGGGTCCCTAATACTAGGTATGGGCCTGGGGTGCAGGACCCCACAATGTCGGCACAGGTCGGCCACCCCAGGTCAGCACACAGGTGAAAATTAATAGGGGTTAATAAGAAGCACAGAAGTGCTATGTGAGTGGTGTGATTAAAATAATATATACAAAGTGATAGGAAAAATAATAAGTGTTAATAAAGTGTTAGGGTGTGCCGACCTGCAGCAGCCCACCCATACCGACACAGGGGCCACTGCACCCCACACCCACCCCATAAATAATTACATATATATATCTGGGTTAAATTCCCAGTGTAAGGCCACATGGTAATGGCACCTACAGCATCTGAGAGCCAGCTTACCTGGGGATACCCCTGGCTTCCCCTATGGCACTACTAGAGTCAGCAATCCCTCCTAATGCTGACCCATTTGTGCCTCTCTATATACAATACACAAGGTGGAAAGCTGCTCAATCAGATTGTAATGTCACTCAGGTGCTAAAAGGGGAGGGGTAATTCTGTGTAGGAAAAAAAATTGTGTTCCCTAATGCACACCGAGTGAATAATATTACTATATAATAATGGTCAGATAATACGGAGATCTTAGTTGCGTATATCTGCAGATATAGGGTTAAGCCCCCAGGCCGATCGACAAGGCTTCTCCGTCACTGGGGGTCCCTAATACTAGGTATGGGCCTGGGGTGCAGGACCCCACAATGTCGGCACAGGTCGGCCACCCCAGGTCAGCACACAGGTGAAAATTAATAGGGGTTAATAAGAAGCACAGAAGTGCTATGTGAGTGGTGTGATTAAAATAATATATACAAAGTGATAGGAAAAATAATAAGTGTTAATAAAGTGTTAGGGTGTGCCGACCTGCAGTAGCCCACCCATACCGACACAGGGGCCACTGCACCCCACACCCACCCCATAAATAATTACATATATATATCTGGGTTAAATTCCCAGTGTAAGGCCACATGGTAATGGCACCTACAGCATCTGAGAGCCAGCTTACCTGGGGATACCCCTGGCTTCCCCTATGGCACTACTAGAGTCAGCAATCCCTCCTAATGCTGACCCATTTGTGCCTCTCTATATACAATACACAAGGTGGAAAGCTGCTCAATCAGATTGTAATGTCACTCAGGTGCTAAAAGGGGAGGGGTAATTCTGTGTAGGAAAAAAACTGTGTTCCCTAATGCACACCGAGTGAATAATATTACTATATAATAATGGTCAGATAATACGGAGATCTTAGTTGCGTATATCTGCAGATATAGGGTTAAGCCCCCAGGCCGATCGACAAGGCTTCTCCGTCACTGGGGGTCCCTAATACTAGGTATGGGCCTGGGGTGCAGGACCCCACAATGTCGGCACAGGTCGGCCACCCCAGGTCAGCACACAGGTGAAAATTAATAGGGGTTAATAAGAAGCACAGAAGTGCTATGTGAGTGGTGTGATTAAAATAATATATACAAAGTGATAGGAAAAATAATAAGTGTTAATAAAGTGTTAGGGTGTGCCGACCTGCAGCAGCCCACCCATACCGACACAGGGGCCACTGCACCCCACACCCACCCCATAAATAATTACATATATATATCTGGGTTAACTCGGTGTGCATTAGGGAACACAGTTTTTTTTCCTACACAGAATTACCCCTCCCCTTTTAGCACCTGAGTGACATTACAATCTGATTGAGCAGCTTTCCACCTTGTGTATTGCCAGAGGTAAGGGCAGAGGGAAAAAGCTGCCAGCCACAGCTAGTTCCCAGGAGCAGAAGTCCTCCCCGGCCTCTACAAAATCCACCGCATGACGCTGGGGCTCCACTGAGGGAGTCCGCCCCAGTGGGGGCACGTCTTCGACTTTTCAGCCACACCTGGGTTCACTCACAGGTGGATCCCTGGGCAATAGAAATTGTTTCCCAGGGTTACAAGCTCGAATTCGAAGAGATGCCTCCTCGCCGGTTTTTCAAATCGGCCCTACCAGCTTCTCCCCCAGAAAGGGAGATAGTTTTAAATGCAATTCAAAAATTGTGTCTTTAACAGGTGGTGGTCAAAGTTCCCCTGCTTCAACAAGGGAGGGGGTATTACTCAACCCTATTTGTAGTCCCGAAACCGGACGGTTCGGTCAGACCCATTTTAAATTTAAAATCCTTGAACCTATACTTAAAAAGGTTCAAGTTCAAGATGGTATCGCTCAGAGCGGTCATCGCCAGCCTAGAAGGGGGGGATTTTATGGTATCCCTGGACATAAAGGATGCATACCTTCATGTTCCCATATATCCACCTCATCAGGCGTACCTGAGATTTGCGGTACAGGATTGTCATTACCAATTTCAGACGTTGCCGTTTGGGCTTTCCACGGCCCCGAGGATTTTCACCAAGGTAATGGCGGAAATGATGGTGCTCCTGCGCAAGCAGGGTGTCACAATTATCCCATACTTGGACGATCTCCTAATAAAAGCGAGATCACGAGAGCAGTTGTTGAACAGCGTGTCACTTTCACTGAAGGTGTTACAGCAACACGGCTGGATTCTCAATATCCCGAAATCACAGTTAGTTCCTACGACACGTTTGACCTTCTTAGGCATGATTCTGGATACGGGCCAGAATAGGGGTTATCTTCCGATAGAAAAGGCCCAGGAACTCATGACCCTGGTCAGGGACCTATTGAAGCCAAAACAGGTGTCGGTGCATCACTGCACTCGAGTCCTGGGAAAGATGGTGGCGTCTTACGAGGCCATTCCTTTTGGCAGGTTCCATGCGAGGACCTTCCAATGGGACCTACTGGACAAGTGGTCCTGGTCACATCTACAGATTCATCAGTTGATCACCCTGGGGGCCAGGGTGTTTCTCCTGTGGTGGATGCAGAGTGCTCACCTTCTGGAGGGTCGCAGATTCGGCATTCAGGACTGGGTTCTGGTGACCACGGACACGAGCCTCCGAGGTTGGGGAGCAGTCATACAGGGAAGGAACTTCCAAGGTCTTTGGTCAAGTCAAGAGACTTGTCTCCACATCAACGTCCTGGAACTGAGGGCCATATACAACGCCCTTCGTCAAGCGGAGACTTTGCTACGCGAACTACCGGTTCTGATCAAGTCAGACAACATCACCGCAGTAGCTCATGTAAACCGCCAAGGTGGCACAAGAGCAGAGTGGCAATGGCGAAAGCCACCAGGATTCTTCGCTGGGCGGAAAATCATGTAGGCGCACTGTCAACAGTGTTCATTCCGGGAGTGGACAACTGGGAAGCGGACTTCCTCAGCAGACACGCTCTACATCCAGGAGAGTGGGGACTTAATCAGGAAGTCTTCGCACAGATTGCAAGTCAGTGGGGCCTTCCCCAGATAGACATGGTGGCGTCCCGCCTAAACAAAAAACTACAGAGGTATTGCGCCAGGTCAAGAGACCCTCAGGCGGTGGCAGTGGACGCCCTAGTGACACCGTGGGTGTTCCAGTCGGTCTATGTGTTTCCTCCTCTTCCTCTCATCCCCAAGGTGTTGAGAATAATAAGAAAAAGAGGAGTACAGACAATTCTCATTGTTCCAGATTGGCCGCGAAGGGCCTGGTATACAGGAAATGCTCACAGAAGATCCGTGGCCTCTTCCTCTAAGACAGGACCTGTTACAACAGGGGCCCTGTCTGTTCCAAGACTTACCGCAGCTGCGTTTGACGGCATGGCGGTTGAACGCCGGATCCTAGCGGAAAAGGGCATTCCGGATGAGGTCATTCCTACTCTGATAAAGGCTAGGAAGGACGTGACAGCTAAACATTATCACCGTATATGGCGAAAGTATGTTTCTTGGTGTGAGGCCAGGAATGCTCCTACGGAAGAATTCCATCTGGGCCGTTTCCTTCACTTCCTACAAACTGGAGTGAATTTGGGCCTAAAATTAGGCTCCATTAAGGTTCAGATTTCGGCCCTATCCATTTTCTTTCAGAAGAAATTAGCTTCTCTCCCAGAAGTACAGACTTTTGTGAAGGGAGTGCTGCATATTCAGCTTCCTTTTGTACCTCCGGTGGCGCCTTGGGACCTTAACGTGGTGTTGAGTTTCCTTAAGTCGCACTGGTTTGAACCACTTAAAACAGTGGAATTAAAATATCTCACTTGGAAAGTGGTCATGTTGTTAGCCTTGGCTTCGGCTAGGTGAGTGTCGGAATTGGCGGCTTTGTCTCATAAAAGCCCCTATCTGGTTTTCCATATGGATAGAGCGGAATTGCGGACCCGTCCTCAATTCTTGCCGAAGGTGGTTTCATCTTTTCATATGAACCAACCTATTGTGGTGCCTGTGGCTACACGAGACTTGGAGGATTCCGAGTCCCTGGATGTGGTCAGGGCTTTGAAAATTTACGTAGCCAGAACGGCTAGGGTCAGAAAGACAGAAGCACTGTTTGTCCTGTATGCTGCCAACAAGGTTGGCGCTCCTGCTTCAAAGCAGACTATTGCTCGCTGGATCTGTAACATGATTCAGCAGGCTCATTCAACGGCTGGATTGCCGTTACCAAAATCGATTAAGGCCCATTCCACTAGGAAGGTGGGCTCTTCTTGGGCGGCTGCCCGAGTGGTATCGGCATTACAGCTGTGCCGAGCTGCTACTTGGTCGAGGTTTAAACACATTTTCAAAGTTCTACAAGTTTGATACCCTGGCTGAGGAGGACCTAATGTTTGCTCAATCGGTGCTGCAGAGTCATCCGCACTCTCCCGCCCGTTTGGGAGCTTTGGTATAATCCCCATGGTCCTTACGGAGTCCCCAGCATCCTCTAGGACGTAAGAGAAAATAAGATTTTAAACCTCCGGGTAAATCTTTTTCTCCTAGTCCGTAGAGGATGCTGGGCGCCCGTCCCAAGTGCGGACTACTTCTGCAAGACTTGTATATAGTTTTTGCTTACATAAGGGTTATGTTACAGTTTTCATCAGTCTCGGTCTGATGCTGTGTTGTTTCATACTGTTAACTGGTTCGTATATCCCTAGTTATACGGTGTGAATGGTGTGGGCTGGTATCAATCTTGCCCTTGGATTAACAAAATCCTTTCCTCGTACTGTCCGTCTCCTCTGGGCACAGTTTCTCTAACTGAGGTCTGGAGGAGGGGCATAGAGGGAGGAGCCAGTGCACACCCATACCTAAAGTTCTTTCTTAGTGCCCATGTCTCCTGCGGAGCCCGTCTATCCCATGGTCCTTACGGAGTCCCCAGCATCCTCTACGGACTAGGAGAAAAAGATTTACCGGTAGGTTTAAAATCTTATTTTAGTGTGTTTTGGCAGTTTCTGTGTTTATGCCTCTTTATTTTATTTTTTTAACATCAATAGTTTTTAATTACATTTTATACAGATATGGGGGGTACAGAAAAAAGAGTAAGGAGTAAGGAAGGGGGAACAAGAAAAAAAATGGGGAGGGGGATGTACACATTAATAACATCATACATATATTCAATAAAAATAAAGAGAGAGACACAAGAGAAAACTCCATAGCTAAATATGTTGGGGAGAACAATCTCGAAATGAAGGACAATTCAACACATTAAATAATATTAATACAAGTATCGTGACCAAGTGACCAAGGAAACAATTAAGAGGTAGGATTCTCAGTAAGACTAAACTGTAATGGGGGTGAGAGAGAGGGGTGAGAAATGAGAGCAGCACCGTCTCCTGTCGTGACGTAGTCATGCTAAAGAGACAAGAAAGAACTAAATTGAAAGCGCTGTCCACAATAAAGGATAGATAAAATTGCATTTATTTTGTATTGATAACTGTTAATATAAACACTTAAAAAGCTAAAACATAATATGTATATCTACAAAGCCTATTTCTTCAGTGATCCTTATCACAGGTACCTTGTAATTGCACTGGTAATGAATACTAGATTGCTGATTAGAACAATATAGCATGCAATAGGTGCTCTAATTAGCTCCACAGTGAACAATTCTTAGTAGCAAATTATATTATTCAGCCTCCTAAATACTTAAGTACACTTATATGGAACACTTATTTTCACAGCCCAAACATATCTAGAGGAAATGCATACAGTTGATAAATGCTTTTTCACCTCCCACTGGGGCAGCCTAGTGATACAATGGGGTATATGCAATAGCGGGCGAATTTCAAAAAAAGGCGAATTCCGGAACGTTTTCGCCTCAAAAAATCAATTCGCCTATGCAGTGCAGTACTTTTTCGCAAAAAAACGGACCGTCAAAATTCGCCTTTTCTCAATTCGCCTTTTTCCGCATTCGCCTTTTCTGCAATGGTACAGATGCTGCAATTCGCCTCCAGCATATTCAATTCAAGTTTGGAAATTCGCCTGCAGTGCTTTTAGACAGCAAATTCGCGATTTTCAATCCGCCACACTTTGGAGGGTGAAAACAAATAAAAAAAATTTAAACATGTTTTTTTTTGTGCTTTTTTTTTTTGGAATAGCAGATCTATTTATATTAGAAGGGATTAGGTACTTTTTTTGGGGGGGGGGGAGGCACAAATATTATTTATATATTTTTTAAAATAATTTTTTTTTTTTTTTTTTTTTTTTTTGCTGGAACGGTAAAATCAGGAAAAAAAATGGCGTGGGGTCCCCCCTCCAAAGCATAACCAGCCTCGGGCTCATTGAGCTGGTCCTGGTTCTAAAAATGCGGGGGAAAAATTGACAGGGGATCCCCCGTATTTTTAAAACCAGCACCGGGCTCTGCGCCTGATGCTGGTGCCCAAAATACGGGGGACAAAACGAGTAGGGGTCCCCCGTATTTTTAACACCAGCATCGGGCTCCACTAGCTGGACAGATAATGCCACAGCCGGGGGTCACTTTTATGCCGTGCCCTGCGGCCGTGGCATTAAATATCCAACTAGTCACCCCTGGCCGGGGTACCCTGGGGGAGTGGGGACCCCTTCAATCAAGGGGTCCCCCCCCCCAGCCACCCAAGGGCCAGGGGTGAAGCCCGAGGCTGTCCCCCCCCATCCAATGGGCTGCGGATGGGGGGGCTGATAGCCTTTGTGATAAAAAAAAGATTTTTCCATTAGTACTACAAGTCCCAGCAAGCCTCCCCCGCAAGCTGGTACTTGGAGAACCACAAGTACCAGCATGCGGGAGAAGAACGGGCCCGCTGGTACCTGTAGTACTACTGGAAAAAAAATACCCAAATAAAAACAGGACACACACACCGTCGACAGTAAAACTTTATTTCATACACCGACACACACATACTTACCTGTGTTGACACGCCGACTGCAACGATCACCGACGATCCGAGGGTACCTGTCAAAAAATTATACTCACCTTCCAGCGTCCAGAGGTCCAGGTCCAGAGGTAAATCCACGTACTTTGTAAAAAAAAAAAACGATCACCGAGCCATACCGGACTAGAAAGGGGTCCAATGTTTTCACATTACACTCCTTTCTCCCGAATGCCGGGACATCACGTGACTCCTGTCACTGATGTCCCTTCAGCCAATCAGGAAGCGCTACTGCCGTGGCGCTCACCTGATTGGTTGGACGCCGTCTGTACTCTGACAGCGCCTCGCAAAGCCGCTCCATTACTTTCAATGGTGGGAACTTAGCGGCTAGCGGTGAGGTCACCCGCCGGTCAGCGGCTGACCTCACCGCTAGCCGCTAAGTTCCCACCATTGAATATAATGGAGGGAGCTGTGCGATGCGCTGTCACAGCGATCAGCCAATCAGGTGAGCGCAACGAAGTTGCGCTTCCTGATTGGCTTAGAGACCTGTCAGTGACAGCTGTCACTGACAGGTCTTATTCGTGGAAAGGTGTCCCATGTGTCAGCATGGGACCCCTTTCAGTCCGTTTTTGGTGCGGGTAAATGCGTTTTATTTTTTTGCCAAGTACGTGGATTTATCTCTGGACCCTGGTTAAGGTGAGTATATTGAACTTTGCTTTTCAGGTATCCGTGGATTCTACAGGGAGAAGAGGACCGATGTCGGCGTGTGAACATAGGTAAGTATGTGTGTGTCGGTAGTGTGAAATAAAGTTTTACTGTCGACGGTGTGTGTGTCCTGTTTTTATTTGGGTATTTTTTTTCCAGTAGTACTACAGGTACCAGCGGGCCCGTTCTTCTCCCGCATGCTGGTACTTGTGGTTCTCCAAGTACCAGCTTGCGGGGGAGGCTTGCTGGGACTTGTAGTACTAATGGAAAAAACAATATCTTTTTTTTATCACAAAGGCTATCAGCCCCCCCATCCGCAGCCCATTGGATGGGGGGGGGACAGCATCGGGCTTCACCCCTGGCCCTTGGGTGGCTGGGGGGGGACCCCTTGATTGAAGGGGTCCCCACTCCCCCAGGGTACCCCGGCCAGGGGTGACTAGTTGGATATTTAATGCCACGGCCGCAGGGCACGGCATAAAAGTGACCCCCGGCTGTGGCATTATCTGTCCAGCTAGTGGAGCCCGATGCTGGTGTTAAAAATACGGGGGACCCCTACTCGTTTTGTCCCCCGTATTTTGGGCACCAGCATCAGGCGCAGAGCCCGGTGCTGGTTTTAAAAATACGGGGGATCCCCTGTCAATTTTTCCCCCGCATTTTTAGAACCAGGACCAGCTCAATGAGCCCGAGGCTGGTTATGCTTTGGAGGGGGGACCCCACGTCATTTTTTTTCCTGATTTTACCGTTCCAGCAATAAAAAAAAAAAAAAAAAATTTATTTTAAAAAATATATAAATAATATTTGTGCCTCCCCCCCCAAAAAAAAAAGTTCCTAATCCCTTCTAATATAAATAGATCTGCTATTCCAAAAAAAAAAAAACACAAATAAAAACATGTTTAAAATTTGTCCCGGCATTTGGGAGAAAGGGGTCTGATGTGAAAACATTGGACCCCTTTCATTAGTCCGCTGGATCGGTGTGCGTTTTTTTGTTTTGCCAAGTACGTGGATTATCTCTCTGGACCTGGATGTACCTCTGGACGCTGGAAGGTGAGTATGATTTTTTGACAGGTACCCTCGGTTCGTCGGAGATCGTTGCAGTCGGCGTGTCAACACAGGTGAGATGGATTGCCCAGAACTCCCTTTGTCCAAAATCACCCTGGCATGTCCAAAGTGCAGCCCTCCGGCACTTGCGTCACTACACATCCAAACATTCCATGAAACAGCAATGCTGGTCAGGGAATGTTTGGATGTGTAGTGACGCAAGTGCTGGAGGTTTGCATTTGGACCCACTGTTCCCCGCTTGTGTTGTATGGACTGTATGTACCTCTTCTTTCCAGTCCCAGGGTGACACTATTACCCACATCTGGTAGCTCATACTGTTCTCTTCCACAGGTCCTGCGTTGTATCTTCCCAAGTGGCGTGGATGTGAGGAGACACGACATTTCACCTGATGTTCCATGGGAGACCCTACTGGTGATGTGGACCTGACCCTCCGCCATGTAGCAGACAACCCCCTCAGGTGAGATGTATTGCCCAAAACTCCCTTATCCAAAATCACCCTGGCATGCCCAAAGTGCAGCCCTCCGGCACTTGCGTCACTACACATCCAAACATTCCATGAAACAGCAATGCTGGTCAGGGAATGTTTGGATGTGTAGTGACGCAAGTGCTGGAGGTTTGCATTTGGACCCACTGTTCCCCGCTTGTGTTGTGTGGACTGTATGTACCTCTTCTTTCCAGTCCCAGGGTGACACTATTACCCACATCTGGTAGCTCATACTGTTCTCTTCCACAGGTCCTGCGTTGTATCTTCCCAAGTGGCGTGGATGTGAGGAGACACGACATTTCACCTGATGTTCCATGGGAGACCCTACTGGTGATGTGGACCTGACCCTCCGCCATGTAGCAGACAACCCCCTCAGGTGAGATGTATTGCCCAAAACTCCCTTATCCAAAATCACCCTGGCATGCCCAAAGTGCAGCCCTCCGGCACTTGCGTCACTACACATCCAAACATTCCATGAAACAGCAATGCTGGTCAGGGAATGTTTGGATGTGTAGTGACGCAAGTGCTGGAGGTTTGCATTTGGACCCACTGTTCCCCGCTTGTGTTGTGTGGACTGTATGTACCTCTTCTTTCCAGTCCCAGGGTGACACTATTACCCACATCTGGTAGCTCATACTGTTCTCTTCCACAGGTCCTGCGGTGTATCTTCCCAAGTGGCGTGGATGTGAAGAGACAGATCCCCTGATGTTCCCTGGGCAATCTACTTACATACAATTCAACTGCATTACAAATTTTAATAAAAACCACAGGAAACTTCTATTTTTAAAAGTTTATTGAAGAAAAAAATTTTTTAATAAAGTTTGAAAGTTAATTAAAACAAAAAAGTAGTTTGTTCTTCTTTACATTCTTTTCTTGTGTATATAGATATCTGTGGGGAAAAGAAAAAAAAGTATATTAAAGTAAAAACACACTAAATTCATGTTCATTTTTTTCCAATTAAAATTTGTGGAACAACACATCCCAGCATGAGTCATTGCTGGGCGGTGTTGTTCTACAAAGGCATGCGGTTCAAAGTGAAAGAATGTCGTCAGTGGTCTAGCACTTTGACATGCTAACATTTGTGGAACAACACAGCCCAGCATGAGCCATTGCTGGGCGGTGTTGTTCTACAAAGGCATGCGGTTCAAAGTGAAAGAATGTCGTCAGTGGTCTAGCACTTTGACATGCTAACATTTGTGGAACAACACAGCCCAGCATGAGCCATTGCTGGGCGGTGTTGTTCTACAAAGGCATGCGGTTCAAAGTGAAAGAGTGTCGTCAGTGGTCAGCACTTTGACATGCTAACATTTGTGGAACAACACAGCCCAGCATGAGCCATTGCTGGGCGGTGTTGTTCTACAAAGGCATGCGGTTCAAAGTTTCTTGAATTAAACATGGTTCTACTCACCTTGGTACGCTCAACACAATCTTATGCCGTCCACTTCATTTTTCCTCACAAATCCTATGAATAAGTCAAAAACACAGACTAGTGAATAGTAAATTCACACAATGAAAGTCTACTGTACATCATTACAAAAAGGATTTTTTGAAGAAAAAGGGGGTATCAGAATAGCTCTTTGGCCCATCATACATGTAGCCGCAAGGAGCTTTCATCCGTTACCACACGCGCCCGCATACATGCCCGCGCATGTATGCCTACACAAAGCTCCTTGGTAGTACCCGGTCACGGGTGGGGAAGCCCAACAAAGAAAAAACAATAGTAAGAAAAACAACAAACTAATGGGAGGGGAAGACAGGGATACATGAAAAACATTTAAAATAAAATAAAATAATACGACCGGGTTTATGGTGGAAGTCTGTCCGGATCCTCTTCTTCCCCCTGATAGGGCGTGGATGTCCTGGGAGGCTGGGGAGTATGTCGACTGGCCCTCGGTGCCCATGCTGCTGAAGAATGTGCGGCTGGTGGTGGAGGCATCTGGGGGGTGGGGTACATCCCTGTATATCCCTGGTACATCTGTGACTGACTGTACTGGGATGGGACTTGAGGAAGGGTACGATGCGTCCTTGTGGCTTGAGACGGCGGATATGGTGGATCACCAGCGTGTTGATGAGCTGGTACTGGGAGCTTATCATAGATCATCTGCAGTGTGGTTGCGATGAGCTGTTGGCTGGAAGAGGAGTGTCGATGACTATCCGACATGTTCTTATTGCTTTCTGCCAAACATGTGGTTTTTTCCACAAGCTTGACCAAGGAATCGGACATGATGTTAAGTATGTTCCTATTCTCCCTACGATCTTCAATTATGATCTGTAGTATTGTGGCCGTGCTGTCGGAAATAGTCTTCTGCAGTTCATGCAGATTGTTGGACATTTTCTCCATTGTCCTCTCAATGTTGTCCAGTCTGCTTCCCACAACATTTGTGTATGTATCCTGGCGTGTCCCAATCTCTGATGCCAGGGTGTGAACCCTCTGAACAGTTGAGGGATTCTGCCCTTCCTGGATGTCTGCCACCACATTCATTTGGGCAGCTGAAAAGAAAATTAGACAATATTATCCACATTCATCATACATTTTTTGGAAGGTTCACAATTCAATTTACTCACGCAGGGATGTAGCAACTGGATCATCCTGCACTTCCACCTCGTCATCCTCTGACGACCCCTGTAGGAGATCCGGCCTGAAGTACGAACCAATCCCCGAAGCTAGTCCGCTGCTGGTTCGTGGCACCACTGTTTGCAAAATAAATTTTGGAAAAGTTGATAAACTTTACACAACTACTGCCCCCCCCCCCCCACAAAAAAAACAAACAAACCTTCTCCATCCTGTGATGCCGCTGCTCCAGGAGCTCCACTTGTCCTCGTTTCGGAAGACTTTTCAAGGGTCTGGCTGGATACATCTGCACGGCTGTCCTCAAACCCAAGAAAAGTTTCGTCAGTTAACCCTGTAGACTCAAACAGATCGAGTGATGGGTCCACAAGGGTTGTGTCTTGAGGCTCTTCAGTCACAGTCCCAGAGCTCCTGGAGAGACGACGATCTGGTGATGGCCTGCGCGCAGGAGCTGTAGTTTGGCGCCCATCTTGTGGTGTGGTCGCCGACGGTGTCTGGTGCACAGGTGAGAGTCTGTGCACTGATGTCGTCTGGTGCACAGGTGACCAACTGCGCGATGACGAACTGTGGCGCACAGGTGACGATCTGTGTGCTCGCGATGCTTGCGGCGCAGTTGATGGTCCGCGCGCTGCTGCCGATGCCTGCTGCACAGGTAACGGTCCGTGCGCTGGCGATGTCCTGTGCGCAGGTGATGTCCTCTGGGCAGGTCTGTCTGAAAAAAAAAAAACACATTAGCACATACAAAAATTTTAAAGGGAACTACAGCTCATGTGAATGTATTCTTACCATCAGACCTCCTTTTGGACGGCTGGTCTCCCGCCTTCCTCCGTCTTCTGGGCGGTTCTTCCTCCTCGAGAAAGCCAGCAGGACGGCTGGAGTCCACACCTCCGCGAACTCCTTCGACCATGGCAGGGTTCAAGCGCCTTCTAATAACGTTCTCCCAGGATAGCCACTTCAAATTGAGAGCCGGGCCACCTCCCGTAGCTGTCTCATGTCGGCGCTGAATCCCCATCTTCTTCTTGGTCTGTCTGCGGCAATCACTGTACCGCTTCAAGCAATTTTGGGTGCTCCGACGGTTTCCAGAAATTGCAGTTACTTGACTGGCGATGGATTCCCAGATGTTCCGCTTTACCTTAAATGCTGTTTTCTGTGCTCTTGATCCATACAAAACGTCGTAGGACCTGTCGACGCAATCCACTAGGACACAGTTTTCCGCCTCAGTGTATCTGGGTCCACGCGGCTTTTTCTGTCCTGCTTCTTCACCAGAGGCTTCCTCCTCCGACTGCTCCTCTGGCTGGCTTCTTGCCTTTAGGGATTAAAAAAAATAAAAAAAATTTTTATTAAGATCGGTATGTACCTGTGAGTGTCAGTATCCCTGGCATTGCGCACCTATTACAGTAGGTGTGCATGGCATTGCACAAACTACAGTGGGTAAAGTTTGATGCTATTTGTGTCTGCAGGTGTGGTTAAGTACCTTTTTACTAGGCTTTTTCTTGGACTTCTCATGGGCCCATGACGACCGCGGCTGGTCACTAGATGCCTGGTCGGTCGCATCCGCCTCCTGGGTTGGCTCCCACTCCTCATTGCTTTGCAGGGATAGATCCGAGGGGGTGGGGGAAGGGGCGGATCGGGTTTGTTTGTCCCTTGACATCTCTGTTATAAAAAAAAAATACATACATGTATAAATGGCTGACCCTCACAAAATGGCTGCCCCTTACAAAATGGCTGCCCCTCACAAAATGTCGACCAGGCTGTCGACTAAACTTGCTCCAAATCACCCCAAAATGGCCAGAAAGCATCCCTGCACACTCAGGAGGCAACCCACAGCAAAATTAGGCGGGAAAACACATGTTTGCAAAACAGTCAGCAGCACATGTCGACCTGGCTGTCGACTAAACTTGCTCCAAATCACCCCAAAATGGCCAGAAAGCATCCCTGCACACTCAGGAGGCACCCCACAGCAAAATTAGGCGGGAAAACACATGTTTGCAAAACAGTCAGCAGCACATGTCGACCAGGCTGTCGACTAAACTTGCTCCAAATCACCCCAAAATGGCCAGAAAGCATCCCTGCACACTCAGGAGGCACCCCACAGCAAAATTAGGCGGGAAAACACATGTTTGCAAAACAGTCAGCAGCACATGTCGACCAGGCTGTCGACTAAACTTGCTCCAAATCACCCCAAAATGGCCAGAAAGCATCCCTGCACACTCAGGAGGCACCCCACAGCAAAATTAGGCGGGAAAACACATGTTTGCAAAACAGTCAGCAGCACATGTCGACCTGGCTGTCGACTAAACTTGCTCCAAATCACCCCAAAATGGCCAGAAAGCATCCCTGCACACTCAGGAGGCACCCCACAGCAAAATTAGGCGGGAAAACACATGTTTGCAAAACAGTCAGCAGCACATGTCGACCTGGCTGTCGACTAAACTTGCTCCAAATCACCCCAAAATGGCCAGAAAGCATCCCAACACACTCAGGGGGTACACCAATGCTAATAGAAGACCCAAAAAAGTCAATTAAAGAAAAAAAAAAACGTGGAAAAACTACCCCAAAACACAAGTCTCCCCCTAAAAATGCAGCAACACAAGCAAGGGGCTATACACATACCTGCACACATACACAAACACCCCATGTACACCTCATGGCAACCCCCACTACACAAACACATACATACATGCAACACCAGACACACATGTGGTACTTACCTACAACTGTAGTAAAAGCTCCTAAAATGGCTCTGCTCCGGGGTAACAGGAATCCTCCTGACTGTCCTGGAATAAAGCCTGCTGGGGTGTCCAAAGATATCCACATCAAACAACCAAATTGCTAGCTCTGCACCTCCTCACACCTCTCTGCAGGTTCACAAAATGGCTGCAGAGCACATGCAACAAACAAGCCCTAATATAGTGCTGCTTTGGAAGGGAAGGCGAATTCAGTACGCCCACTGCTCGCCGATTGGCCGGAATCCGCCTGCGGGAGGGGCGAATCAGTTTTTCATTGAATATTGCGAATTCAGGGTCCCGGCGACAGGGCTGCAGCTGGCGATAGCGGGCGAATCATACAGAGGCGGATCTAATGACGCGATTCGCCCGCTATTGCATATACTCCAATGTGTCCAAAGTGTCTCTGCCTTAAGGGCCCTACACACTAGAGATGAGCGGGTTCGGTTTCTCTGAATCCGAACCCGCCAGAACTTCATGTTTTTTTTCACGGGTCCGAGCGACTCGGATCTTCCCGCCTTGCTCGGTTAACCCGAGCGCGCCCGAACGTCATCATGACGCTGTCGGATTCTCGCGAGGCTCGGATTCTATCGCGAGACTCGGATTCTATATAAGGAGCCGCGCGTCGCCGCCATTTTCACACGTGCATTGAGATTGATAGGGAGAGGACGTGGCTGGCGTCCTCTCCGTTTAGAATAGATTAGAGAGACACTTGATTTACTAATTTTGGGGAGCATTAGTACTCACTACTCAGTACAGTGCAGAGTTTTGCTGATAGTGACCAGTGACCACCAGTTTTATTTATAATTATAATCCGTTCTCTGCCTGAAAAAAGCGATACACAGCACACAGTGACTCAGTCACATACCATATCTGTGTGCACTGCTCAGGCTCAGGCCAGTGTGCTGCATCATCTATTATCTATATATAATATTATATATATCTGTCTGACTGCTCAGCTCACACAGCTTATAATTGTGGGGGAGACTGGGGAGCACTACTGCAGTGCCAGTTATAGGTTATAGCAGGAGCCAGGAGTACATAATATATTATATAGTGAGTGACCACCAGACACACAGTGCAGTTTATTTAATATATCCGTTCTCTGCCTGAAAAAAGCGATACACACAGTGACTCAGTCAGTCACATACCATATCTGTGTGCACTGCTCAGGCTCAGGCCAGTGTGCTGCATCATCTATATATATTATATATCTGTCTGACTGCTCAGCTCACACAGCTTATAATTGTGGGGGAGACTGGGGAGCACTACTGCAGTGCCAGTTATAGGTTATAGCAGGAGCCAGGAGTACATAATATTATATTAAAATTAAACAGTGCACACTTTTGCTGCAGGAGTGCCACTGCCAGTGTGACTAGTGACCAGTGACCTGACCACCAGTATATATAATATTAGTAGTATACTATCTCTTTATCAACCAGTCTATATTAGCAGCAGACACAGTACAGTGCGGTAGTTCACGGCTGTGGCTACCTCTGTGTCGGCACTCGGCAGCCCGTCCATAATTGTATATACCACCTAACCGTGTTTTTTTTTCTTTCTTTATACATACATACTAGTTACGAGTATACTATCT
The DNA here is from genome assembly GCF_028390025.1 of Pseudophryne corroboree. Taxonomy (NCBI): domain Eukaryota; kingdom Metazoa; phylum Chordata; class Amphibia; order Anura; family Myobatrachidae; genus Pseudophryne; species Pseudophryne corroboree. Next base: position 726,510,364 of record NC_086449.1, read on the forward strand.
CTTTATCAACCAGTCTATATATTAGCAGCAGACACAGTACAGTGCGGTAGTTCACGGCTGTGGCTACCTCTGTGTCGGCACTCGGCAGCCCGTCCATAATTGTATATACCACCTAACCGTGGTTTTTTTTTCTTTCTTTATACATACATACTAGTTACGAGTATACTATCTCTTTATCAACCAGTCTATATATTAGCAGCAGACACAGTACAGTGCGGTAGTTCACGGCTGTGGCTACCTCTGTGTCGGCACTCGGCAGCCCGTCCATAATTGTATATACCACCTAACCGTGGTTTTTTTTTCTTTCTTTATACATACATACTAGTTACGAGTATACTATCTCTTTATCAACCAGTCTATATATTAGCAGCAGACACAGTACAGTGCGGTAGTTCACGGCTGTGGCTACCTCTGTGTCGGCACTCGGCAGCCCGTCCATAATTGTATATACCACCTAACCGGGGTTTTTTTTTCTTTCTTTATACATACATACTAGTTACGAGTATACTATCTCTTTATCAACCAGTCTATATATTAGCAGCAGACACAGTACAGTGCGGTAGTTCACGGCTGTGGCTACCTCTGTGTCGGCACTCGGCAGCCCGTCCATAATTGTATATACCACCTAACCGTGGTTTTTTTTTCTTTCTTTATGCATACATACTAGTTACGAGTATACTATCTCTTTATCAACCAGTCTATATATTAGCAGCAGACACAGTACAGTGCGGTAGTTCACGGCTGTGGCTACCTCTGTGTCGGCACTCGGCAGCCCGTCCATAATTGTATATACCACCTAACCGTGGTTTTTTTTTCTTTCTTTATACATACATACTAGTTACGAGTATACTATCTCTTTATCAACCAGTCTATATATTAGCAGCAGACACAGTACAGTGCGGTAGTTCACGGCTGTGGCTACCTCTGTGTCGGCACTCGGCAGCCCGTCCATAATTGTATATACCACCTAACCGTGGTTTTTTTTTCTTTCTTTATACATACATACTAGTTACGAGTATACTATCTCTTTATCAACCAGTCTATATATTAGCAGCAGACACAGTACAGTGCGGTAGTTCACGGCTGTGGCTACCTCTGTGTCGGCACTCGGCAGCCCGTCCATAATTGTATACTAGTATCCAATCCATCCATCTCCATTGTTTACCTGAGGTGCCTTTTAGTTGTGCCTATTAAAATATGGAGAACAAAAATGTTGAGGTTCCAAAATTAGGGAAAGATCAAGATCCACTTCCACCTCGTGCTGAAGCTGCTGCCACTAGTCATGGCCGAGACGATGAAATGCCAGCAACGTCGTCTGCCAAGGCCGATGCCCAATGGCATAGTACAGAGCATGTCAAAACCAAAACACCAAATATCAGTAAAAAAAGGACTCCAAAACCTAAAATAAAATTGTCGGAGGAGAAGCGTAAACTTGCCAATATGCCATTTACCACACGGAGTGGCAAGGAACGGCTGAGGCCCTGGCCTATGTTCATGGCTAGTGGTTCAGCTTCACATGAGGATGGAAGCACTCAGCCTCTCGCTAGAAAACTGAAAAGACTCAAGCTGGCAAAAGCACCGCAAAGAACTGTGCGTTCTTTGAAATCCCAAATCCACAAGGAGAGTCCAATTGTGTCGGTTGCGATGCCTGACCTTCCCAACACTGGACGTGAAGAGCATGCGCCTTCCACCATTTGCACGCCCCCTGCAAGTGCTGGAAGGAGCACCCGCAGTCCAGTTCCTGATAGTCAGATTGAAGATGTCAGTGTTGAAGTACACCAGGATGAGGAGGATATGGGTGTTGCTGGCGCTGGGGAGGAAATTGACCAGGAGGATTCTGATGGTGAGGTGGTTTGTTTAAGTCAGGCACCCGGGGAGACACCTGTTGTCCGTGGGAGGAATATGGCCGTTGACATGCCAGGTGAAAATACCAAAAAAATCAGCTCTTCGGTGTGGAGGTATTTCACCAGAAATGCGGACAACAGGTGTCAAGCCGTGTGTTCCCTTTGTCAAGCTGTAATAAGTAGGGGTAAGGACGTTAACCACCTCGGAACATCCTCCCTTATACGTCACCTGCAGCGCATTCATAATAAGTCAGTGACAAGTTCAAAAACTTTGGGTGACAGCGGAAGCAGTCCACTGACCAGTAAATCCCTTCCTCTTGTAACCAAGCTCACGCAAACCACCCCACCAACTCCCTCAGTGTCAATTTCCTCCTTCCCCAGGAATGCCAATAGTCCTGCAGGCCATGTCACTGGCAATTCTGACGAGTCCTCTCCTGCCTGGGATTCCTCCGATGCATCCTTGCGTGTAACGCCTACTGCTGCTGGCGCTGCTGTTGTTGCCGCTGGGAGTCGATGGTCATCCCAGAGGGGAAGTCGTAAGCCCACTTGTACTACTTCCAGTAAGCAATTGACTGTTCAACAGTCCTTTGCGAGGAAGATGAAATATCACAGCAGTCATCCTACTGCAAAGCGGATAACTGAGTCCTTGACAACTATGTTGGTGTTAGACGTGCGTCCGGTATCCGCCGTTAGTTCACAGGGAACTAGACAATTTATTGAGGCAGTGTGCCCCCGTTACCAAATACCATCTAGGTTCCACTTCTCTAGGCAGGCGATACCGAGAATGTACACGGACGTCAGAAAAAGACTCACCAGTGTCCTAAAAAATGCAGTTGTACCCAATGTCCACTTAACCACGGACATGTGGACAAGTGGAGCAGGGCAGGGTCAGGACTATATGACTGTGACAGCCCACTGGGTAGATGTATGGACTCCCGCCGCAAGAACAGCAGCGGCGGCACCAGTAGCAGCATCTCGCAAACGCCAACTCTTTCCTAGGCAGGCTACGCTTTGTATCACCGCTTTCCAGAATACGCACACAGCTGAAAACCTCTTACGGCAACTGAGGAAGATCATCGCGGAATGGCTTACCCCAATTGGACTCTCCTGTGGATTTGTGGCATCGGACAACGCCAGCAATATTGTGTGTGCATTAAATATGGGCAAATTCCAGCACGTCCCATGTTTTGCACATACCTTGAATTTGGTGGTGCAGAATTTTTAAAAAAACGACAGGGGCGTGCAAGAGATGCTGTCGGTGGCCAGAAAAATTGCGGGACACTTTCGGCGTATAGGCACCACGTACAGAAGACTGGAGCACCACCAAAAACTACTGAACCTGCCCTGCCATCATCTGAAGCAAGAAGTGGTAACGAGGTGGAATTCAACCCTCTATATGCTTCAGAGGTTGGAGGAGCAGCAAAAGGCCATTCAAGCCTATACAATTGAGCACGATATAGTAGGTGGAATGCACCTGTCTCAAGTGCAGTGGAGAATGATTTCAACGTTGTGCAAGGTTCTGATGCCCTTTGAACTTGCCACACGTGAAGTCAGTTCAGACACTGCCAGCCTGAGTCAGGTCATTCCCCTCATCAGGCTTTTGCAGAAGAAGCTGGAGGCATTGAAGAAGGAGCTAAAAGGGAGCGATTCCGCTAGGCATGTGGGACTTGTGGATGCAGCCCTTAATTCGCTTAACAAGGATTCACGGGTGGTCAATCTGTTGAAATCAGAGCACTACATTTTGGCCACCGTGCTCGATCCTAGATTTAAAGCCTACCTTGGATCTCTCTTTCCGGCAGACACAGGTCTGCTGGGGTTGAAAGACCTGCTGGTGACAAAATTGTCAAGTCAAGCGGAACGCGACCTGTCAACATCTCCTCCTTCACATTCTCCCGCAACTGGGGGTGCGAGGAAAAGGCTCAGAATTCCGAGCCCACCCGCTGGCGGTGATGCAGGGCAGTCTGGAGCGACTGCTGATGCTGACATCTGGTCCGGACTGAAGGACCTGACAACGATTACGGACATGTCGTCTACTGTCACTGCATATGATTCTCTCAACATTGATAGAATGGTGGAGGATTATATGAGTGACCGCATCCAAGTAGGCACGTCACACAGTCCGTACTTATACTGGCAGGAAAAAGAGGCAATTTGGAGGCCCTTGCACAAACTGGCTTTATTCTACCTAAGTTGCCCTCCCACAAGTGTGTACTCCGAAAGAGTGTTTAGTGCCGCCGCTCACCTTGTCAGCAATCGGCGTACGAGGTTACATCCAGAAAATGTGGAGAAGATGATGTTCATTAAAATGAATTATAATCAATTACTCCGCGGAGACATTGACCAGCAGCAATTGCCTCCACAAAGTACACAGGGAGCTGAGATGGTGGATTCCAGTGGGGACGAATTGATAATCTGTGAGGAGGGGGATGTACACGGTGATATATCGGAGGGTGAAGATGAGGTGGACATCTTGCCTCTGTAGAGCCAGTTTGTGCAAGGAGAGATTAATTGCTTCTTTTTTGGGGGGGGTCCAAACCAACCCGTCATATCAGTCACAGTCGTGTGGCAGACCCTGTCACTGAAATGATGGGTTGGTTAAAGTGTGCATGTCCTGTTTTGTTTATACAACATAAGGGTGGGTGGGAGGGCCCAAGGACAATTCCATCTTGCACCTCTTTTTTCTTTTCTTTTTCTTTGCATCATGTGCTGATTGGGGAGGGTTTTTTGGAAGGGACATCCTGCGTGACACTGCAGTGCCACTCCTAGATGGGCCCGGTGTTTGTGTCGGCCACTAGGGTCGCTAATCTTACTCACACAGTCAGCTACCTCATTGCGCCTCTTTTTTTCTTTGCGTCATGTGCTGTTTGGGGAGGGTTTTTTGGAAGGGACATCCTGCGTGACACTGCAGTGCCACTCCTAGATGGGCCCGGTGTTTGTGTCGGCCACTAGGGTCGCTAATCTTACTCACACAGCTACCTCATTGCGCCTCTTTTTTTCTTTGCGTCATGTGCTGTTTGGGGAGGGTTTTTTGGAAGGGCCATCCTGCGTGACACTGCAGTGCCACTCCTAGATGGGCCCGGTGTTTGTGTCGGCCACTAGGGTCGCTAATCTTACTCACACAGCTACCTCATTGCGCCTCTTTTTTTCTTTGCGTCATGTGCTGTTTGGGGAGGGTTTTTTGGAAGGGACATCCTGCGTGACACTGCAGTGCCACTCCTAGATGGGCCCGGTGTTTGTGTCGGCCACTAGGGTCGCTAATCTTACTCACACAGTCAGCTACCTCATTGCGCCTCTTTTTTTCTTTGCGTCATGTGCTGTTTGGGGAGGGTTTTTTGGAAGGGACATCCTGCGTGACACTGCAGTGCCACTCCTAGATGGGCCCGGTGTTTGTGTCGGCCACTAGGGTCGCTAATCTTACTCACACAGCTACCTCATTGCGCCTCTTTTTTTCTTTGCGTCATGTGCTGTTTGGGGAGGGTTTTTTGGAAGGGACATCCTGCGTGACACTGCAGTGCCACTCCTAGATGGGCCCGGTGTTTGTGTCGGCCACTAGGGTCGCTAATCTTACTCACACAGCTACCTCATTGCGCCTCTTTTTTTCTTTGCGTCATGTGCTGTTTGGGGAGGGTTTTTTGGAAGGGCCATCCTGCGTGACACTGCAGTGCCACTCCTAGATGGGCCCGGTGTTTGTGTCGGCCACTAGGGTCGCTAATCTTACTCACACAGCTACCTCATTGCGCCTCTTTTTTTCTTTGCGTCATGTGCTGTTTGGGGAGGGTTTTTTGGAAAGGCCATCCTGCGTGACACTGCAGTGCCACTCCTAGATGGGCCCGGTGTTTGTGTCGGCCACTAGGGTCGCTAATCTTACTCACACAGCTACCTCATTGCGCCTCTTTTTTTCTTTGCGTCATGTGCTGTTTGGGGAGGGTTTTTTGGAAGGGACATCCTGCGTGACACTGCAGTGCCACTCCTAGATGGGCCCGGTGTTTGTGTCGGCCACTAGGGTCGCTTATCTTACTCACACAGCGACCTCGGTGCAAATTTTAGGACTAAAAATAATATTGTGAGGTGTGAGGTATTCAGAATAGACTGAAAATGAGTGTAAATTATGGTTTTTGAGGTTAATAATACTTTGGGATCAAAATGACCCCCAAATTCTATGATTTAAGCTGTTTTTTAGTGTTTTTTGAAAAAAACACCCGAATCCAAAACACACCCGAATCCGACAAAAAAAATTCGGTGAGGTTTTGCCAAAACGCGTTCGAACCCAAAACACGGCCGCGGAACCGAACCCAAAACCAAAACACAAAACCCGAAAAATTTCAGGCGCTCATCTCTACTACACACTGGCCGATTTTTTGAAAGATATGAACGATCTCGTTCATAAATGAACGAGAACTCGTTCATATCTTTCAGTGTGGAGACTCCTGCGATGAACGATGCGCGGCCCCGCGCTCGTTCATCGCTGGTCTCCCGTCGGCTGTGCATGCAGGCCAATATGGACGATATCGTCCATATTTGCCTGCACTTCAATGCAGCCGCGTGACGGGGGGAGTGAAGAAACTTCACTCCCCCCGTCACTGCCCCCCCGCCGCCGGGTCGCTCGTCGGCCGTATCCGCCGTCGGGTAGCTCGGCGGTGGGTCGGCCAGTGAGTAGGGCCCTTTAGAATCAGGCTGAATATGTAACAAAGAATCAAGTCTATGGAAGCTTTCCAGCTGATTAGCTTCTGACAGGCGTCCCCGTCTAAGCACAAAATAATTATGGATGAGATTCTTATGAAATAAACTGATTGCACAGTAACTTGAATGTCCACTGCAGGTAAACTGTAGAGATAGCTTATCTCACCGGTTTGTGCAGCTACCACATCTCCCGCCGGGCTCCGTCTCTGCCGCACATAGCGCTCAGCGGCTCTATCACTGACGTCAGCGCTATATTCCTCCCGTTGGTGTGGGTTGGATGCAAGTGTGCAAACAGCTTGGAGCGCAGAGATCCTCCGGCCAGTGGTTCAGAACTGCATCGGCTGTTATGCGCTTGGCCCGTAATGGAACTTGTGCCGCCCTGCCATTACGGGCCAAGCGCATAACAGCTGATGCAGTTCTGAAGAACTGGCCGGAGGATCTCTGCGCTCCAAGCTGTTTGCACACTTGCATCCAACCCACACCAACGGGAGGAATACAGCGCTGACGTCAGTGATAGAGCCGCTGAGCGCTATGTGCGGCAGAGACGGAGCCCGGCGGGAGATGTGGTAGCTGCACAAACCGGCGAGATAAGCTATCTCTACAGTTAACCTGCAGTGGACATTCAAGTTACTGTGCAATCAGTTTATTTCATAAGAATCTCATCCATAATTATTTTATGCTTAGACGGGGACGCCTGTCAGAAGCTAATCAGCTGGAAAGCTTCCATAGGAGACTTGATTCTTTGTTACATATTCAGCCTGATTCTAAGGCAGAGACACTTTGGACACATTGTATCACTACGCTGTCCCAGCGGGAGGTGAAAAAGCATTTATCAACTGTATGCATTTCCTCTAGATATGTTTGGGCTGTGAAAATAAGTGTTCCATATAAGTGTACTTAAGTATTTAGGAGGCTGAATAATATAATTTGCTACTAAGAATTGTTCACTGTGGAGCTAATTAGAGCACCTATTGCATGCTATATTGTTCTAATCAGCAATCTAGTATTCATTACCAGTGCAATCAGGGCCGGTTCTTGCCCTTGCGGCGCCCCGGGCAAAAGTTAGCGGCGTGGCTTAACATGGGGGCGTGGTCAGTCACGCCCCCCATTTGTAGCGCCGCTGGGAAAAAAAAAAAAGTATACTTACTGTACCCCGCTCCTGTTTCCAGACCCTGCAGACCGGCGCCGCTCTTCTCCTCGGATCTATGCGTCTCTCCCATAGCACAGCATAAGCGCTAGAGGTCAATTATGACCCCTAGCGTCTATGCCACAATGCTGTGCGGTGCGCGATGACGTCATCGCGCACCGCACACCAAAGGTCCTCTCCATGAAGGGAAACTAGACGCTTAGCGTCTGGTTCCCTTCTCACAGCGGGAGGGGGGGCACAGCGGGGGGACACTGCTGGGGCGCACACTGACAGTGGAGGATCTTGCCATGGTGTGGCGCCCTCCGGATGGCGCCGGCGCCCTCCGGAAGGCGGCGCCCCGGGCAAAAGTCCTGCTTGCCCGTGGCAAGATCCGCCACTGAGTGCAATCACAAGGTACCTGTGATAAGGGTCACTGAAGAAATAGGCTTTGTAGATATACATCTTATGTTTTAGCTTTTTAAGTGTTTATATTAACAGTTATCAATACAAAATAAATACAATTTTATCTATCCTTGATTGTGGACAGCGCTTTCAATTTAGTTCTTTCTTGTCACAATAAATATATTGGGAACCAACAACCCAATAACTTGAGAGCGGCAGTCCTTAATAAGGAGAGGAATATTAATGAACTGATAAAGCATTTTAGCAATTTGAGTTGGGACAGCTGACACACATTGAAGCTTAGCGCTTTTTTTGCTTGGAGTTTGGATGCTAAAGAGACTATCGCACACTGGGTGAGGAAGCAGAAGGGGAATAGGGAATGTGCAGTCTCCATGGTATAATGGAAATGAATCTTGTGAAAAACTTTAATAACAGGGGGTGCTACCGACTGCTTCCAAGCCTGAGCTATAGTGGCTCTTGCAGCTATACACGTGTCCCAGTAAATATCTATGATGAGCTGGAACTTCCGTAGGGTAAAAATTAAGTAACGCCAAAATAGGGGATGGGTGTAGGGTCGTTTGCAAGACTGTATTTATCAGTGTGAAAATATCCGACCAGAACGTTCAGAGTGAGGGACATGACCAAAAGACATGGAACAAGTGGCCTATTTCCCCACACTTCCTCCAGCAATATTGAGAGCGTGAAGGCCAAAAGGAGTGTAGCCTATCTGGAGTTAGATATAAGCTGTTAAATAGTTTGACATGCATTTCTGAATGGTTTAAACATCTAGACATATGAAATGTTAAACAATACAGTTTTTCCCATTGCAGATCAGTTATGGTAACGTTTAAATCCGTCTCCCAGCATTTCTGAGCATTAGACTTTTGAGACGGAGCTAATACTATAAGTGTATTGTACCAAAAAGTTAAATGTTTAGAGGAAGCCGTCTGAGAGACATGGGATAGAGCAGATTGAGTTATAGATCTAGGTGGGCTTTGTGAACGGGGCAGGCTCTTATACCAGTGTCTAATTTGCAAGTAATGAAATAATTCCTTATGAGGGAGAGAGAATCGGTCATGTATTTGGGGAAACGTGAGGAGAGTGTTTCCATCCATTAAATCTCCTATAGTAGAAATACTGCAGGCGCACCAAGCAGAAATATTAAAATTAGGTATTAACTGACTTGCAGCTTAAAATGAAAGTGCTGCATACGGGGCAGTAAACCCTGGAAGTTTGCTTATTAGAGTATCCCACACTCGCAAAGATGAGATCATAGAAGGAAAAATGGGTAAGTTTAATGGACGGAGGGCTTTTGGAGTCCATAGCAAGTCCTCCAGGCGTACATCCGAACATCCAACACTCTCGATATGAGCCCACAGGGATTTAGAGTGAGTCAACCGCCAATATTTTAGTTGAGCTAGCAAACAAGCATCTTGGTATTTAACTAAATCAGGGAGAGCATGGCCTACAAGATTATGAGGAAGGATCATTCTAGTGCGTGCCAATTTAGGGGGATGGGATTTCCATAAATACTTTGTCAAAATAATACTGCATTTATCCAGATAATATTTAGGAAAAGAGTAAGGTATAGTGCGAAACAAATACATAAGCTTGGGCAATAGGGACATTTTAAATGCCGCTAAATGTCCTAACCAGGATATTTCAAGAGGATGTCAAGGCTTGAAAGATAGCTATCAGTGGGGGTAGGTTCAAATCAAAGACTTTAGCAGTGGAGGAGTGAACATGTATTCCTAGATATGTAAGCGAGTCAGATTTCCAATTATATCGGTAGCGAGAGCGCAAAGAAGCTATAACTGAGTCAGATAAATTGATAGGCAAAGCGTCAGTTTTGGTTGTGTTTAATTTATAATAGGAGACGTCACTAAAATTGTTCAGTAAAGAGTGTAGATGAGGGAGGGAGGAGAAAGGACGTGAAACAAAAAGAAGCACATCATCAGCAAAAAGATATAGTTTATGAGAAAATTGACCACAAGATATCCCCGGAAATGTATCGCCTGATCTAACCTTAGCAGCTAAAGGTTCTATCACTAGCACAAATATCAGGGGCGAGAGAGGGCAGCCCTGATGTGTATCATTAAAAATTGGGAATGTGTCTGACAGGAAGCCATTGCTGAACACCCTTTCCATCGGCGAACTGTATAATGCGAGGATTGATGACAAAATGTGATCAGAAAAACCATATTTACTGTAGCCAGGACAGTACGCATGTAAGACCAGTTCAACCTGTCGAACGCGTTTTCGGCATCCAAAGACAGCAAAAGAAACCCATCGGTCCCAGAGGCAGCATCGATCAAATTGAAGACTCTGCGGGTGTTATCGGAGGCCTGCCTGTCAGGCCCAAACCCAACCTGGTCCAGGTGCACCAATAAGGGTAAATAGGCATGAAGACGGGAAGCTATTATCTTAGCATATAGTTTTACATCACTATTAAGCAGTGCAATTGGATGATAGTTTTGGCAATAGGTCGGGTCCTTCCCTGGTTTAGGAATTGCTACTACTTGGGCCTCCAACATTTCTCAAGGAAAGGAGCCAACACGAGTAACTTCGTTAAATAAAGAAGCCAGCGTGGTAGAAAAACGATCAGCAAATGTAATATAGAAATCTTTGATAAATCCATCAGGGCCAGGGGCCTTGTTTTTAGGGAGGGATTCAATTGCCGTCTCAATTTCGAGTGATGTCTAAGGGGCATTCAAGGAATCCAGCTGGTCAGAAGTTAGGGAGGGTAAATTAACAGAGGAGAAAAAGGAGTGTATAGATTCATCAGAAGGTTGGTGAGTAAGAGGGTCAGATTGTAAATTATATAGCTGCGCATAATAATCTGCAAATTGGTTAGCAATATCTAAAGGATTTGCTAATTTAGAACCAGTAGGGGAAATAACGTATTTGATCCTATTACGAGCTTGTTGAACCCATAGCCGACGGGCAAGCATTTTACCAGTCCTGTTGCCAACTAAATAGAATTTTTGCCGCAGTCTATTAAGAGCCGTCTGAGTTTTGACAACTAAGAATTTTTGTATTTGGCTATGAATATTAGATTGTTCTTTGCGTAGGGCACGAGTAGGGTGTCGTTTATTTTTTATCTTTAGCTATTTTAAGCTTATCTTCTAAATTGGCATGAAGTTGTATGGCTTGTTGTATAAGGGTAGCTCCGGCTTTTATATAGAGATGAGCGCCTGAAATTTTTCGGGTTTTGTGTTTTGGTTTTGGGTTCGGTTCCGCGGCCGTGTTTTGGGTTCGAACGCGTTTTGGCAAAACCTCACCGAATTTTTTTTGTCGGATTCGGGTGTGTTTTGGATTCGGGTGTTTTTTTCCAAAAACACTAAAAAACAGCTTAAATCATAGAATTTGGGGGTCATTTTGATCCCAAAGTATTATTAACCTCAAAAACCATAATTTACACTCATTTTCAGTCTATTCTGAATACCTCACACCTCACAATATTATTTTTAGTCCTAAAATTTGCACCGAGGTCGCTGTGTGAGTAAGATAAGCGACCCTAGTGGCCGACACAAACACCGGGCCCATCTAGGAGTGGCACTGCAGTGTCACGCAGGATGTCCCTTCCAAAAAACCCTCCCCAAACAGCACATGACGCAAAGAAAAAAAGAGGCGCAATGAGGTAGCTGTGTGAGTAAGATTAGCGACCCTAGTGGCCGACACAAACACCGGGCCCATCTAGGAGTGGCACTGCAGTGTCACGCAGGATGGCCCTTCCAAAAAACCCTCCCCAAACAGCACATGACGCAAAGAAAAAAAGAGGCGCAATGAGGTAGCTGTGTGAGTAAGATTAGCGACCCTAGTGGCCGACACAAACACCGGGCCCATCTAGGAGTGGCACTGCAGTGTCACGCAGGATGTCCCTTCCAAAAAACCTGAACCACTAGCCATGAACATAGGCCAGGGCCTCAGCCGTTCCTTGCCACTCCGTGTGGTAAATGGCATATTGGCAAGTTTACGCTTCTCCTCCGACAATTTTATTTTAGGTTTTGGAGTCCTTTTTTTACTGATATTTGGTGTTTTGGATTTGACATGCTCTGTACTATGACATTGGGCATCGGCCTTGGCAGACGACGTTGCTGGCATTTCATCGTCTCGGCCATGACTAGTGGCAGCAGCTTCAGCACGAGGTGGAAGTGGATCTTGATCTTTCCCTAATTTTGGAACCTCAACATTTTTGTTCTCCATATTTTAATAGGCACAACTAAAAGGCACCTCAGGTAAACAATGGAGATGGATGGATTGGATACTAGTATACAATTATGGACGGGCTGCCGAGTGCCGACACAGAGGTAGCCACAGCCGTGAACTACCGCACTGTACTGTGTCTGCTGCTAATATATAGACTGGTTGATAAAGAGATAGTATACTCGTAACTAGTATGTATGTATAAAGAAAGAAAAAAAAACCACGGTTAGGTGGTATATACAATTATGGACGGGCTGCCGAGTGCCGACACAGAGGTAGCCACAGCCGTGAACTACCGCACTGTACTGTGTCTGCTGCTAATATATAGACTGGTTGATAAAGAGATAGTATACTCGTAACTAGTATGTATGTATAAAGAAAGAAAAAAAAACCACGGTTAGGTGGTATATACAATTATGGACGGGCTGCCGAGGGCCGACACAGAGGTAGCCACAGCCGTGAACTACCGCACTGTACTGTGTCTGCTGCTAATATAGACTGGTTGATAAAGAGATAGTATACTCGTAACTAGTATGTATGTATAAAGAAAGAAAAAAAAACCACGGTTAGGTGGTATATACAATTATGGACGGGCTGCGGAGTGCCGACACAGAGGTAGCCACAGCCGTGAACTACCGCACTGTACTGTGTCTGCTGCTAATATATAGACTGGTTGATAAAGAGATAGTATACTCGTAACTAGTATGTATGTATAAAGAAAGAAAAAAAAACCACGGTTAGGTGGTATATACAATTATGGACGGGCTGCCGAGTGCCGACACAGAGGTAGCCACAGCCGTGAACTACCGCACTGTACTGTGTCTGCTGCTAATATATAGACTGGTTGATAAAGAGATAGTATACTCGTAACTAGTATGTATGTATAAAGAAAGAAAAAAAACCCACGGTTAGGTGGTATATACAATTATGGACGGGCTGCCGAGTGCCGACACAGAGGTAGCCACAGCCGTGAACTACCGCACTGTACTGTGTCTGCTGCTAATATATAGACTGGTTGATAAAGAGATAGTATACTCGTAACTAGTATGTATGTATAAAGAAAGAAAAAAAAACCACGGTTAGGTGGTATATACAATTATGGACGGGCTGCCGAGTGCCGACACAGAGGTAGCCACAGCCGTGAACTACCGCACTGTACTGTGTCTGCTGCTAATATATAGACTGGTTGATAAAGAGATAGTATACTCGTAACTAGTATGTATGTATAAAGAAAGAAAAAAAAACCACGGTTAGGTCACTGGTATATACAATTATGGACGGGCTGCCGAGTGCTGACACAGAGGTAGCCACAGCCGTGAACTACCGCACTGTACACTGGTTGATAAAGAGATAGTAGTATACTCGTAACAACTAGTATGACGACGGTATAAAGAATGAAAAAAAAACCACGGTTAGGTGGTATATAATACAATTATGGTTGGACGGACTGCCTGCCGAGTGCCGACACAGAGGTAGCCACAGCCGTGAACTACCACACTGTACACTGGTTGATAAAGAGATAGTAGTATACTCGTAACAACTAGTATGACGACGGTATAAAGAATGAAAAAAAAACCACGGTTAGGTGGTATATAATACAATTATGGTTGGACGGACTGCCTGCCGAGTGCCGACACAGAGGTAGCCACAGCCGTGAACTACCGCACTGTACACTGGTTGATAAAGAGATAGTAGTATACTCGTAACAACTAGTATGACGACGGTATAAAGAACGAAAAAAAAACCACGGTTAGGTGGTATATATTATAATACAATTATGGATGGACGGACTGCCTGCCGAGTTCCGACACAGAGGTAGCCACAGCCGTGAACTACCGCACTGTACACTGGTTGATAAAGAGATAGTAGTATACTCGTAACAACTAGTATGACGACGGTATAAAGAACGAAAAAAAAACCACGGTTAGGTGGTATATATTATAATACAATTATGGATGGACGGACTGCCTGCCGAGTTCCGACACAGAGGTAGCCACAGCCGTGAACTACCGCACTGTACACTGGTTGATAAAGAGATAGTAGTATACTCGTAACAACTAGTATGACTATGACGACGGTATAAAGAAAGAAAAAAAAAACCACGGTTAGGTGGTATATAATACAATTATGGATGGACGGACTGCCTGCCGAGTGCCGACACAGAGGTAGCCACAGCCGTGAACTACCGCACTGTACTGTGTCTGCTGCTAATATAGACTGGTTGATAAAGAGATAGTATACAATACTACTAATATACTGGTGGTCAGGCACTGGTCACCACTAGTCACACTGGCAGTGGCACTCCTGCAGCAAAAGTGTGCACTGTTTAATTTTAATATAATATTATTTATCATGTACTCCTGGCTCCTGCTATAACAACCTGCAGTGCTCCCCAGTCTCCCCCACAATTATAAGCTTTATATACAATACATTGATGTGCAGCACACTGGGCTGAGCAGTGCACACAGACTGAGTCACTGTGTGACTGTGTATCGTTTTTTTCAGGCAGAGAACGGATATATTAAATAAAACAAACAACTGCACTGTCTCTGGTGGTCACTGGTCACTGTGGTCGTCAGTCACTAAACTCTGTCTGCACTCTGCACTCTCTTCTAATCTACAGTATCACAGCAATCTCTCTCTCTCTCTCTCTTCTAAATCTAATCTAAATGGAGAGGACGCCAGCCACGTCCTCTCCCTATGACTCTCAATGCACGTGTGAAAATGGCGGCGACGCGCGGCTCCTTATATAGAATCCGAGTCTCGCGATAGAATCCGAGCCTCGCGAGAATCCGACAGCGTCATGATGACGTTCAGGCGCGCTCGGGTTAACCGAGCAAGGCGGGAAGATCCGAGTCGCTCGGACCCGTGAAAAAAAAAGTGAAGTTCGTGCGGGTTCGGATTCAAAGAAACCGAACCCGCTCATCTCTACTTTTATAGCCGAACCACGGACCACTGCTTTGAATGCGCACCAAATTTTTTTAATGGAAGTACCAGAGGGGGAGTTAGTATCAATGTATAAAGAAATACAGTCGTAAATAATCTTTTTCACTATCGGGTCTGATAAAAGGTGGGGAGATAGTCGCCATGGTCTAGGGGATGTGAATGCGTTATCTCCAATAGAGTGATGCGTGATCATACCAGGTAATAGATAAAATATCTACCGAACCAGCTAATTGTAAAGTCCATTTCTCTATCGTCCTAGTGGATGCTGGGGTTCCTGAAAGGACCATGGGGAATAGCGGCTCCGCAGGAGACAGGGCACAAAAAGTAAAGCTTTTCCAGATCAGGTGGTGTGCACTGGCTCCTCCCCCTATGACCCTCCTCCAGACTCCAGTTAGATTTTTGTGCCCGGCCGAGAAGGGTGCAATTCTAGGTGGCTCTCATAAAGAGCTGCTTAGAGAAAGTTTAGCTTAGGTTTTTTATTTTACAGTGATTCCTGCTGGCAACAGGATCACTGCAACGAGGGACAGAGGGGAGAAGAAGTGAACTCACCTGCGTGCAGGATGGATTGGCTTCTTGGCTACTGGACATCAGCTCCAGAGGGACGATCACAGGTACAGCCTGGATGGTCACCGGAGCCGCGCCGCCGGCCCCCTTGCAGATGCTGAAGTAAGAAGAGGTCCAGAATCGGCGGCTGAAGACTCCTGCAGTCTTCTAAAGGTAGCGCACAGCACGGCAGCTGTGCGCCATTTTCCTCTCAGCACACTTCACACGCAGTCACTGAGGGTGCAGGGCGCTGGGGGGGGGGCGCCCTGGGAGGCAAATGTAAACCTATATAAAGGCTAAAAATACCTCACATATAGCCCCCAGAGGCTATATGGAGATATTTAACCCCTGCCTGTATTCACAAAATAGCGGGAGACGAGCCCGCCGAAAAAGGGGCGGGGCCTATCTCCTCAGCACACGGCGCCATTTCCTCTCACAGCTCCGCTGGTCAGGACGGCTCCCAGGTCTCTCCCCTGCACTGCACTACAGAAACAGGGTAAAACAGAGAGGGGGGGCAAATTTAATGGCAATATCTTGATATATATAAAGCAGCTATAAGGGAGCACTTATTATAAGGCTATCCCTGTCATATATAGCGCTTTTTGGTGTGTGCTGGCAGACTCTCCCTCTGTCTCCCCAAAGGGCTAGTGGGTCCTGTCTTCGTTTAGAGCATTCCCTGTGTGTCTGCTGTGTGTCGGTACGTGTGTGTCGACATGTATGAGGACGATATTGGTGTGGAGGCGGAGCAATTGCCAAATATGGGGATGTCACCTCCTAGGGGGTCGACACCAGAATGGATGCCTTTATTTATGGAATTACGGGATAGTGTCAACACGCTAAAGCAGTCGTTTGACGACATGAGGCGGCCGGACAATCAATTAGTGCCTGTCCAGGCGCCTCAAACACCGTCAGGGGCTGTAAAACGCCCTTTGCCTCAGTCGGTCGACACAGACCCAGACACAGGCACTGATTCCAGTGGTGACGGTGACGAATCAACCGTATTTTCCAGTAGGGCCACACGTTATATGATTTTGGCAATGAAGGAGGCGTTACATTTAGCTGATACTACAGGTACCACTAAACAGGGTATTATGTGGGGTGTGAAAAAACTACCTATAGTTTTTCCTGAATCAGAAGAATTAAATGACGTGTGTGATGAAGCGTGGGTTGCCCCTGATAAAAAGCTGATAATTTCAAAGAAATTATTGGCATTATACCCTTTCCCGCCAGAGGTTAGGGAGCGCTGGGAAACTCCTCCTAGGGTGGACAAGGCGCTAACACGCTTATCAAAACAAGTGGCGTTACCTTCTCCTGAGACGGCCGCACTTAAAGATCCATCAGATAGGAGGATGGAAAATATCCAAAAAAGTATATACACACATGCAGGTGTTATACTACGACCAGCTATAGCGACTGCCTGGATGTGCAGTGCTGGGGTAGTTTGGTCAGTGTCCCTGATTGAAAATATTGATACCCTGGACAGGGACAATATTTTACTGTCGTTAGAACAAATAAAGGATGCATTTCTTTATATGCGTGATGCACAGAGGGATATCTGCACACTGGCATCACGGGTAAGTGCTATGTCCATTTCGGCCAGAAGAGCTTTATGGACGCGACAGTGGACAGGCGATGCGGATTCAAAACGGCATATGGAAGTTTTGCCGTATAAAGGGGAGGAGTTATTTGGAGTCGGTCTATCAGATTTGGTGGCCACGGCTACAGCCGGGAAATCCACCTTTCTACCTCAAGTCACTCCCCAACAGAAAAAGGCACCGACTTTTCAACCGCAGCCCTTTCGTTCCTTTAAAAATAAGAGAGCAAAGGGCTATTCATATCTGCCACGAGGCAGAGGTCGAGGGAAGAAACAGCAACAGGCAGCTCCTTCCCAGGAACAGAAGCCCTCCCCGGCTTCTACAAAAGCCTCAGCATGACGCTGGGGCTTCTCAAGCGGACTCGGGGACGGTGGGAGGTCGTCTCAAAAATTACAGCGCGCAGTGGGCTCACTCGCAGGTAGATCCCTGGATCCTGCAGATAATATCTCAGGGGTACAGGTTGGAATTAGAGACAGATCCACCTCGCCGTTTCCTGAAGTCTGCTTTACCAACGTCCCCTTCCGAAAGGGAGACGGTTTTGGAAGCCATTCACAAGCTGTACTCTCAGCAGGTGATAGTCAAGGTACCTCTTCTACAACAAGGGAAGGGGTATTATTCCACTCTATTTGTGGTACCGAAGCCGGATGGCTCGGTAAGGCCTATTCTAAATCTGAAGTCCTTGAACCTGTACATAAAGAAGTTCAAGTTCAAGATGGAGTCACTCAGAGCAGTGATAGCGAACCTGGAAGAAGGGGACTTTATGGTATCCTTGGACATCAAGGATGCGTATCTCCACGTTCCAATTTACCCCTCACACCAGGGGTACCTCAGGTTCGTTGTACAAAACTGTCACTATCAGTTTCAGACGCTGCCGTTTGGTTTGTCCACGGCACCTCGGGTCTTTACAAAGGTAATGGCCGAGATGATGATTCTTCTTCGAAGAAAAGGCGTATTAATTATCCCATACTTGGACGATCTCCTAATAAGGGCAAGGTCCAGAGAACAGCTAGAGATGGGATTAGCAATATCTCAAGAGGTGCTAAAGCAGCACGGATGGATTCTGAATATTCCAAAATCCCAATTAATGCCGACAACTCGTCTGCTGTTCCTAGGGATGATTCTGGACACGGTTCAGAAAAAGGTTTTTCTTCCCGAGGAAAAAGCCAAGGAGTTATCCGACCTGGTCAGGAATCTCCTAAAACCAGGAAAGGTGTCTGTACATCAATGCACGCATCTTCAGATGCACCTGCGGATAACCCTGTCTCCAAGGACAAGGGTATCTCTTCTGTGGTGGTTGCAGAGGGCTCATCTATTGGAGGGCCGCAGATTCGGCATACAGGATTGGATCCTGGTGACCACGGACGCCAGCCTGAGAGGCTGGGGAGCAGTCACACAAGGAAGAAACTTCCAGGGAGTGTGGTCGAGCCTGGAAAAGTCTCTTCACATAAACATTCTGGAACTAAGAGCAATCTACAATGCTCTAAGCCAGGCGGAACCTCTGCTTCAAGGAAGACCGGTGTTGATCCAGTCGGACAACATCACGGCAGTCGCCCATGTAAACAGACAGGGCGGCACAAGAAGCAGGAGTGCAATGGCAGAAGCTGCCAGGATCCTTCGCTGGGCGGAGAATCACGTGATAGCACTGTCAGCAGTGTTCATCCCGGGAGTGGACAACTGGGAAGCAGACTTCCTCAGCAGACACGATCTTCACCCGGGAGAGTGGGGACTTCATCCAGAAGTTTTCCACATGCTAATAAACCGTTGGGAAAGACCAATGGTGGACATGATGGCGTCTCGCCTCAACAAAAAACTGGACAGGTATTGCGCCAGGTCAAGAGATCCGCAGGCAATAGCTGTGGACGCGCTGGTAACACCTTGGGTGTACCAGTCGGTGTATGTGTTTCCTCCTCTGCCTCTCATACCAAAGGTATTGAGAATCATACGGCAAAGCGGAGTAAGAACGATACTAGTGGCTCCGGATTGGCCAAGAAGGTCTTGGTACCCGGAACTTCAAGAGATGGTCACGGACGATCCGTGGCCTCTACCTCTAAGACAGGACCTGCTTCAGCAGGGACCGTGTCTATTCCAAGACTTACCGCGGCTGCGTTTGACGGCATGGCGGTTGAACGCCAGATCCTAAAAGGAAAAGGCATTCCAGAAGAAGTCATTCCTACCTTGATTAAGGCAAGAAAGGAAGTCACCGCGAAGCATTATCACCGCATTTGGCGGAAATATGTTGCGTGGTGCGAGGATCGGAGTGCTCCGACGGAGGAATTTCAACTGGGTCGTTTCCTACATTTCCTGCAATCAGGATTGTCTATGGGTCTCAAATTGGGATCTATTAAGGTTCAAATTTCGGCCCTGTCAATATTCTTCCAAAAAGAATTGGCCTCAGTTCCTGAGGTCCAGACTTTTGTCAAAGGAGTACTGCATATACAGCCTCCTGTGGTGCCTCCGGTGGCACCGTGGGATCTAAATGTAGTTTTAGATTTCCTCAAATCCCATTGGTTTGAACCACTAAAAAATGTGGATTTGAAATATCTCACATGGAAAGTGACTATGTTACTGGCCCTGGCGTCCGCCAGGAGAGTATCTGAACTGGCGGCTTTATCTTATAAAAGCCCTTATTTAATTTTCCATTCGGATAGGGCAGAGCTGCGGACGCGTCCGCATTTTCTCCCTAAGGTGGTATCAGCGTTTCACCTGAACCAGCCTATTGTAGTGCCTGCGGCTACAAGCGACTTGGAGGACTCCAAGTTGTTGGACGTTGTCAGAGCTTTAAAAATATACATTTCAAGGACGGCTGGAGTCAGAAAATCTGACTCGCTGTTTATACTGTATGCACCCAACAAGTTGGGTGCGCCTGCTTCTAAGCAGTCGATTGCTCGTTGGATTTGTAACACAATTCAACTTGCACATTCTGTGGCAGGCCTGCCACAGCCTAAATCTGTTAAGGCCCATTCCACAAGGAAGGTGGGCTCATCTTGGGCGGCTGCCCGAGGGGTCTCGGCATTACAACTCTGCCGAGCAGCTACGTGGTCAGGGGAGAACACGTTTGTAAAATTCTACAAATTTGATACCCTGGAAAAGGAGGACCTGGAGTTCTCTCATTCGGTGCTGCAGAGTCATCCGCACTCTCCCGCCCGTTTGGGAGCTTTGGTATAATCCCCATGGTCCTTTCAGGAACCCCAGCATCCACTAGGACGATAGAGAAAATAAGAATTTACTTACCGATAATTCTATTTCTCGGAGTCCGTAGTGGATGCTGGGCGCCCATCCCAAGTGCGGATTATCTGCAATACTTGTACATAGTTATTGTTAACTAATTCGGGTTATTGTTTAGGGAGCCATCTTTCAGAGGCTCCTCTGTTATCATACTGTTAACTGGGTTTAGATCACAAGTTGTACGGTGTGATTGGTGTGGCTGGTATGAGTCTTACCCGGGATTCAAAATCCTCCCTTATTGTGTACGCTCGTCCGGGCACAGTACCTAACTGGAGTCTGGAGGAGGGTCATAGGGGGAGGAGCCAGTGCACACCACCTGATCTGGAAAAGCTTTACTTTTTGTGCCCTGTCTCCTGCGGAGCCGCTATTCCCCATGGTCCTTTCAGGAACCCCAGCATCCACTACGGACTCCGAGAAATAGAATTATCGGTAAGTAAATTCTTATTTTATCACACAATATAAGGCCAATACGTGAATAAGAATTGTGAAATGGTGGAAAAAAAACGTATAGTCTCTACCAGAGGGATTTTGAATACGCCAAATGTCGTATGAATCAAACTCTGCCAAAACATTACGCAAAGCTAGGGATGGATCTAGCCTATGGCTGGCGGTTGCAGGAGAGGGCTGAGTCGATTTATCCAGTTTCGTGTCAATTACTAAATTAAAATCCCCCAATAAAATCAAGGACCCAACACGTATTTTTTGAATAAGTAAGCAAAGTTTTCTAATAAAGGCCACCTGCTTCGAATTGGGGCGTATAAAGAGTCTAAGACCCAATAGTAACAAACTTATTTTTCAAAGCACCTTTGAGAATTAGGTAACTACTCGATTTATTAACATGCTGAGAATGTAGGGTAAAATAAATATTTTGAAATAATATAGCCACGACATTCCTCTTAAAGGGGCCATTAGCAAAATAACCCATGGGGTACCTCTGGTCTTTAAATATAAGTGGGTTGTGAGAGGAGAAGTGGATTTCTTGTAAGGTGACTATGTCAGCCTTCTATTTGTAAAAGGAGGACAAAGCTAGCCTACATTTGTTAGGGGAATTTAAACCGTTAACGTTTAAAGAGACAATTCCAACCATGACGGTTCAATCAAAATACAGTGGAACTGGTTGACATCCTATAGGGGAGGGGGGGAGGAAGTAGGATAGAACAGAGAAGGAAAATAGAAAAGGAAGAAAAACAAAACGACCCAGTATATCGGGCCTACATTGCTACTGTAGGGGAAAAGGAATACAGTAGATAAATGGGGGGACAAGTGGCCTTAGCAAGCCACCCAGGGTCAAACAGGAATAACTGAGAATTTATACAAATAAAGACAAGCAATGCACATCTCTAACCACATAAATGTGGTATTTGAAAAGGAAATCTATAGCCTTAATAAGTATGTATCCTTCATTTGCAATTGTAGGTAAGATACCAATATAGGGGTATATACAATTGCGGTCGAAAAACGGGGCATTTTCGACACACAAAAAAAAAATCGACAATGCAATACAGTACTTTTCGTCAAAAAACGGACGTTTCAGATTCGACTTTTTTAAATTCGACAGTTGTCAAATTCGACATGTCTGCAATGGTAAAAATGCGGCTTTTCGACAAAAGTATATTCAATTGAAGAATGTCGATTCGACAACAGTGCTTTTCGACAGTAATTTCGTCAATTTCATTCCGCCTCACTTTGCTGGCGGAATCTAATAAAAAAAATTAAAAACATGTTTTTTTTTATTGCTAATAGCATATCTATTTATATTAGAAGGGATTATGTACTTGGTTTGTCTATTAGGAGACACAAGTATTATTTATATATTTTTTAAAATATACATATTTTTTTTAAACTGACTAAAATAATATGGAGAGATCACAGCATGGTTTTCAGCGGGAAGGGGTGGGAATGGGTTAAAATCAAGAAAAAAAATGCGTGGGCTCCCCCCTCCTAAGCATAACCAGCCTCGAGCTCTTTGAGCAGGTCCTGGTTGTAAAAATACGGGGGGGGAAATGACAGGGGATCCTCCGTATTTTCACAACCAGCACCAGGCTCTGTGTCCGGTCCTGGTGCCAAAAATACGGGGGACAAAAAGCGTAAGGGTCCCCCGTATTTTTAACACCAGCACCGGGCTCCACTAGTCAGAGAGATAATGCCACAGCCGGGGGACACTTTTATATCGGTCCCTGCGGCCCTGGCATTAAATCACTAACTAGTCACCCCTGGCCGGGGTACCCTGGAGGAGTGGGGACCCCTTAAATCAAGGGGTCCCCCCCTCCAGCCAACCAAGGGCCAGGGGTGAAGCCTGAGGCTGTCTCCCGTTCCATGGGCTGCGGATGGGAGGCTGATAGCCAAGTGACACAAAGAAAGAATATTGTTTTTTTGTAGCAGAACTACAAGTCCCAGCAAGCCTCCCCCGCAAGCTGGTACTTGGAGAACCACAAGTACCAGCATGCGGGGGGAAATGGGCCCGCTGGTACCTGTTCTACTACAAAAAATGCCCAAATAAAAACAGTACACAGACACCGTGAAAGTAAAACTTTATTACATACATGCCGACACACACATACTTACCTATGTTGACACGAGGTTCGGTCCACTTCTCCAAGTAGAATCCACGGTGTACCTGAAAATAAAATTATACTCACCAAAATCCAGTGTAGATCGTCCTCTTCTGAGCTTGTAATCCACGTACTTGGCAAAAAAACAAACCGCATTTACCCGGACCACGCACTGAAAGGGGTCCCATGTTTACACAGCGGCTGACCGCGAGTAACCTCACCGCTGACCGCAAAGTTCCCACCATTGAAGATAATGGAGCGGCTGTGCGATGTGCCGTCTGACAGCTCAGACGCGCACAGCCAATCAGGAGAGTGCCACGACGTGGCGCTCCCTGATTGGCTGAAGGGACCCTCTGTGACAGGAGTCACGGGGGGTCCCGGCATTTGGGGAAAGGGGTCCCATGTGTAAACATGGGACCCCTTTCAGTGCGTGGTCCGGGTAAATGCGGTTTGTTTTTTTTGCCAAGTACGTGGATTACAAAACAGAAGAGGACAGATCTAAACTGGATTTTGGTGAGTATAATTTTATTTTCAGGTACACCATGGATTCTACTTGGAGAAGTGGACCGAACCTCGTGTCAACATAGGTAAGTATGTGTGTGTCGGCATGTATGTAATAAAGTTTTACTTTCACGGTGTGCGTGTACTGTTTTTATTTGGGTATTTTTTTTGTAGTAGAACTACAGGTACCTGCGGGCCCGTTTTTCCCCTGCATGCTGGTACTTGTGGTTCTCCAAGTACCAGCTTGCGGAGGAGGCTTGCCGGGACTTGTAGTTCTGCTACAAAAAACAATACTCTTTATTTTGTCACTTGGCTATCAGCCCCCCATCCGCAGCCCTTGGATGGGGGAGACAGCCTCGGGCTTCACCCCTGGCCCTTGGGTGGCTGGAGGGGGGGACCCCTTGATTTAAATCAACCCATGTCTCTAGGTGAAGAAGCAGGTAAAGAGCGAGGTAGGCAGGTGGTGTATCCGATCAATAAGCAATTCTGAGTCTCCAGTGTTAGGTAGGAATTAACGGAATAGTGACATAGCAAAGTCCAGTAGTTCCGAGTTAGCTACGGAATCGTGCATTCCATGTATTTTTATATTGTTTCGTCTGGACCTATCCTCCAAATCCGCCATTTTGTTTTTGAACGCTTCCATTTCACTTTGTTGGTGATCATGGGCAGTAATGAGGTCATTGTGTGATGCCACTAGCTCCTCCATTTTATGTTCAAGGTTATCCGTCCTATCACCAATAGCTGAGAGTTTGACTTTACGTATAGCAGCTGTCAGGTCTGGAGAAAGATCCGATTTAAAGGCCGCTAAGACCTGGCAGAGGGTTCTCACCGTGAGGGGTCCTCAAAGTTGGGATCCACACCTGGTACCGTGAAGGAACTGGTCGGGTCATTCTGATTAGAACGTTTAGTAGGAGGAGTAGGATTTCCTTGCCCTGAGGGCGATGACCTCGGGTGTTTCTGAATCAGAAAGGATATCGGAGGAGGGAGCGATCCTTTAGTTTTCTTGGGTGGCATGATGAAATAGGCAAAAAGGAAACTGACGGGTAAGTAAGCAGGAGGAGGCCTCAGGTGGGTATGGTACAGCGTTACAAGGATGTTGGGTCTACGATTGCGCCATCGAGCCATCAGCAAGAGAACCCTGGGTGGGAAGGCATAGGCAGGAGATCACATCACTCACTGTGAGACTGCATTGCCGTGTAGTAGCTTAATAGCAAGCAGAAGAAGCCTGTAGAAGCACCAGGAAAAATAAAATAAAAGGCCGTATTCGTTTATTCACAGTGCCATCCAGTGAAAAGTCAGAATGTAACTAAACAATATGAGCAATAGTAGTTGTGTTGTGGATGGTAATTTTATTCTCTGTGTCTAGGCAATTGCTGACGTCTGCTGTGATGGGCCGAGGCTATAAGAGGGGAAAATGGAAGGGGAGGGCTACCTCAGGTCTGCACCGCTACCGTGCGCTGGTGCTGGAGCCCACACCAGGGCTATCTCCAAACGCACCGCCCCCGCTGCATTACACAGATCTCCAACGTTGCCGGCGGATCGTAGCAGTAGTGGGTCCCCTGCAGCCTCTCACGTGGCCACGGAGCTCAGCTGCAGGAGGGACGGCTTCGGCAGCTATAGGGTCATCACCAAGCCGCCAGTAGCTCCTCACCGCGGAGGAGAGCAGCACGGCGGTGGGTAGGAGGAAGGAACTGTTGCGCTAGGCGGACAGAGCCCGCGCCGGAAGGTGATGGGAGTCGTAATGATGGAAGTCCGGGGCTGGTGGGAGCCCCCCTCCCCGGTGAGTCAGCAACAAGGAGGGAGGGATGTGGTGCCGAACAACGGGCAACCCAACGCTGTGGCCGCGGGAGGGGTTCACCGGCTCCGGGCTCTTGTAGAAATTTAGCTCCCGGCTTCAGCAGAGTGTGCAGGCCTCAACCTGCGAGGAGGCTGGAGCCCCCCCACCCCACCCCCCCCCCCCCGCTCCGAGACCGAGCACACCTGGATCAGGAAGGTGCAGGGGATTATAGAAGGTGTGGAGGGAGCTGAAGGAGGGCTAAAGAGGTGTCACAAGGAGATTGTAGTGCCCAAAAGCCTGGAGCCTCATACAGGCACATCTCTCCAGGTCGCTGGTCAGGTCACGCCCCCCTGCCTCTTTAATTTTTAACAAATCTGTTTTGTATTTATATCTCTATGTCTTTTTGTTATCACTGTTTTTATTCAGTAACCATTGTGACTTTTGTTGTTATTTTAAACTCGCTGCTGGTCATATACCTACAGATGGAGCCTCTGTTATCTTTGCTGCTTCTCCACCTAAACAAAGCTTTAGTCACACCTAGGCGATAGCTTACGTTGCGAGTTTTGGCACGGACAGGTGCATTGAGGCACGACTACATACTCAGCATGCAATACACATCTCCACCACTGAGTAGCTAATGCTCCACTAATCCAGTACTTTAGAGCGAATAGTGGTGGATTGATCTTCAAGCTATGGCAAATGGTCAGTGACGACTAATGTGAATGTACTATGTACTGTACACTGTACACACAGACCAATGGCCAGACAGAGAGTCAACAAAATATAAATAAAAAATAGTTCATACAAACGCAAACAAATGTGTTAAAACACTTATCCATTGCCGTGTTACATATGTGAGCGTCAAAGTATACAGACGCAACTATTGTGTAAAAACAATAATGTAGTTCTTTGATGAAAAATTATGTACCATGTTCTGAAATATGAGCGTCCAAGTCCTGTAACGGCATATACAAACACCATTGGGGAGGGATCACTGCTTACAGTACATTTACACATGAGCTTGTCTATTTATCATGAAGCGTCGTGCCCGAGTGGTGAAGTGTGCCGTTTGCTAAGAGTCCCGGGTTCGATTCCCACAGTGCGAGTGCATGTTTGTTTTTTTCTGACAATTTATTAATTTTCTGTTATGTAAGCCCTCAGCTATGGAGCCAGTGACGGTATCAGTTTTGTCAGGGCATTGCTGAAGGAGCGTCTCAATACCCTAGCTAAAATACACAGCAGCAATAGGTCCCGTAGACATATCAATAAATATAAATAGTGTATCCTGACGCAACTAACTGTTCGAGCAACACAGCACTATACTGTAGTTCATCGACATTAGACATTCTGTGTTGTACTGTATGAGAAGGGATCACTGCTATCATTTAAACAAGAGATCGTGTCTATACAGTACTGTGTTGTACATTTATTGTAACCTGACCTCCCTCCCTGTTTGTGAAATGAGCAGGCTACCAGGGGAAGTGGGAAGGTGGGAGGTCGTAGCTAAATACTGTGTTCAAAGACAATACAGTATCTGCACTTTCTTTAATCCACCTCTCCCTTCCCCCTCCCCTTGGAGCCTGCTCATTTCAATGACATGGACTGTTGTATTATTCAAATCATGTTATAGCCACAGCTATAGAACGTGTTACAATCTACTGTATGGTCCACTGACATTAGGGATACAATGTACTGTACTGTATTGTAGAGTATCAGCGTCCAAATCCCGTAGCCGTTACGGCATAATCAAAACCAACGGGAAGTTTGAATATGATTATGCTCACAGGAAAACAACAGTTTTCATAACTACTGTAATTGTCTGCCATTGCACACAATACTGTACAGCATAAACCAGTTAATTTGTACTGACGTCCTGCATCACGGCCGTAAGATGAACAACGTGGTACGCATGCCTGGGACGCACGCCTGGGATGCACATCTCTGACTCCATCTGTTGAGGGGATAATGGCAGCACGCCGTGACAGGCCCTTCAGCAACAGAGAACTGCGACTCCTCATTCGCTGGCGAGACCGAGACCGAGCCAGCAACAAGGAGAAGCTGAGAGCAAATCGGCGGGCCAGCAGAGCCATATTTGCTGCCTTTAACCTGCACAGGATGGTGAGGTCACTCACCATCCTTTGCAACATGTTCTAGGTCGACAGGTCAAAAGTTCAACATGAGTTTTTAAAAAAAAATTGTTGTCGTTTGACACAAAGGAAATTCTTCCCGCTCAAAGCATATTCTATGATTGGTGCCTGTGTAGGGGCATTTATCAATAAAGCCAGAGCCGGCCCTAACCAATATGATGCCCTAGGCAAGATTTTGGCACCACCACTGGTTCTGCCTCTGACCTTGCACCTCTTTCCCTGCACCATCACCCCTCACCCATAGCAGTCCTTGTACCCCCTATATTTTAAATAGGAACAGTTCGCACATTTGACGCACAGCCCAAAAAGGGGCATCTTCTTGCTGGGAAGGGGCATGGCCACACAATAGTAACCCCAATTCCAATTACGCCACACAGTACTGCAACTTTATTCACATTTTATCTTGCGATAGTGTCCATAATTCATATTACATCCCACAGTAGTGTCACTTTACCGTATAAACGTTACTCCTCACAGTAGAGCCCCTTATTCACATTACATCACACTGAATTGCTCCTAATTCACATTACACCACACCTTATTGCTCTTTATTCACATTAGATGACACAGTAGTGCCCTTTCTATATGCAACGCCACATAGTAGAGCACCTTATACACATAATGCCACACATTAGTAATGCATTTATACACAATTCCACACAGTAATGCCCCTTACACATGAGACACATTAATGTCCTTATAAACATAATGTACCTTACACATTATGACGACCTTTATTAATGCCCTTATACACATAATGACACACATAGTGCCCCCTACACATTTGCTGCACATTATTAGTGCCCCTATGCACATAATGACACACATACAGTAGTACCCTGTTACACATATGCCGCACATTATTAATGCCCTTATACACATAATGACACACATAGTGGCCCTTTACATATATGTTGCACATTATTAATGCATTTTTACATGACACATATAATGCTCCTTACACATATTCTGAACACTACTGCACAACCAACCCACTCACGTGCACATAGCACTCACACTTCCACTAACACTGTGACCTCTGCCTCTTCTTGGATACAGATGTGTCCTCACAAATCTTGCATCAATGCTAATGTCGGGCACCTTTTTTTAATGAAAATGCATCTTATTTGCATTGCTATGTGGCTAGGATGCACAAGCAGCTTCTGCTGATTAAACTGATATGCAGCATGCCTATATACTGTGTGAGACTGTGGCTGTATCTGCATATGAAATGCTACATACAGAATATAGGCATGCCGCATATCATTTTAATCAGCAGAAGCTGATGATGCCCCTATGCATATCAAATGCCCTAGGCAATTGCCTAGTTTGCCTATGCCTATGGCCGGCTCTGGTAAAGGTATGCCACACTAAAGCCAGCCAGCTCAGCCAGTCCAGAGGCACCACACCTCACACCTCCATTAACCCAATCTGGGTCTAATATTAACCAGCAAGGAGCCACATGATAATGGCTCCTTACTACAATATGTCTAAGCTAACAGCTACCTACCTTGGAGCAACCCCATAATGCTCCATGTGGCATGTCAGGGCCTGCACCTCCTCCTAATGCAGGGACCTATCTGCCTCTCACAACAGACATATATATTGGTAGATGCTTAATTAGCTTAGTGATATCATTCAGGTGCTCGAAAGAGGGGTATTTCTGAGCAAGAAAAAAAGGCAATACCCCTCCCTTTCGAGCACCTGAATGATATCACTAAGCTAATTGAGCATCTACCAATATATATGTCTGGAATAGAACTTAATCAGTTTTCATGATGACAAATTGTGGCGGTAATATAAGAGACTGAGGGGCAGATGTATTAACTTGGAGACAGCATAAGGAAGTGATAAACCAGTGATATGTGCAAGGTAATAACGGCACCAGCCAATCAACTCCAATATGTAAATTAACAGTTAGGATCTGATTGGCTGGTGCCTTTATCACCTTGCACATATCACTGGTTTATCACTTCCTTATGCCTTCCCCAGGTTAATACATCTGCCCCAAAATCCGTTGGTATGGAGAAAGTTTTTGTGTTAATTTTTTTATCGTTTATATATATAGTTATAACCAAAAAAGTTAATCGTATATTTATCCATAACAAAGGAAAGTTGGATACTCCTATTGTTTGTATTAAGAAGAGAGCAGAATGTTTTTTTTTTTGTTTTTTTAAATAATTTGTTTATTGAACAGCCAAAAATATATAGGGGAAAACAATCATACATCTGGAAAGTACATAAATGGATATCAGCAAAGGACAAAAATATAGTACAGGTCCAGAAATTGACATGACAGACATAATGGCTGATCTATTTTTTTAATATTTAAGTCAAAGGAAGTAATAGATAGATCAGAAAAGAGAAAGGGGGGAAAGGAAACAAAGAGAGGGGAATGGAGAAGGAAAGGGGAGAGAGGATATGGGGATAGGGAGCTGGAGTGTCACTCAATACAAGGATTCTAGAAAATATGTTGGCACATCTGAAATATGGTGAAAGCATTTAGGCAACATCACTGTTGAACAACACATTCTTGACTGCATACATCAAGAGAGAGGAGACGGCTGCCCACGCTTGGAAACAGGGTCAAAAAGCCTGTGCAGCTGATCTCGGGTATGTAAAGACATATTACTTAAAGCTAGGCCCCACTTCCTATAGAAAAGGCTAATACCACTAGTAGCAAATACAGTTCATGATAGATAACTTCTAACAAAGCAGTCTCCCATTCTTGATTCTTGTATAGTCGGGGCCATCGGGTATATCCAGTGGGAAAGTATCATCTGCTTTGCCACAGTTACCATAACCATCAAGGCCGGGACTATAGTAGAAATGTTGGAGATTCCCAACCAGTCTGAAAAATCCGCAAATAACATTGCTCGAATATTTACCGGTAAATTCAAAACAACATTTTGTTGAAGTAGGTACAAAGTTTATGCCAAAATTTCTTAATCTTACAGCAGGACCAGAAATTGTGAGTCAGATTAGCATTCATCATGGAACACTTAACACATAACCCTAATTCTGAGGGGTTAAAATGTTTCCTCTGTGCCAGGGAAACATACATTCTATTAATAGTCTTAATATGAATTTCTTGTAACCTAGCTGGATTAAGTGTTGAAGAACTCGTTTCGTGTTACTTAATATGTGCATGATGTCTGGGAAATCTGGAACTTCCCTCCTCCAAGCTAATGAAAGGGGGAGCCATGAAGGAGTATTAGCATCAATTAAATCAGCATATAAGTATTTAATTTTGAATGGGCGAGAGCGCAAAGAACTAGGACATTCAGTATTACATGAGAAGAGGGGGACAGACACACAGGACCCTTAAGAGCTGTAACATAGTGCCTAAGTTGAAGGTACATGAAGAATTGTCTCTGTGGCAGAGAGAATTTGTCTTGCAGTTGGGAAAAAGAGAGAATTTGGCTGCCGGGATCAAAAACATCTTTAATTGCAGAAATGCCCTGTAATTTCCATGTGTAGAACATTTTATTGTGCAGTGATGG
Organism: Pseudophryne corroboree; assembly: GCF_028390025.1. Classification (NCBI taxonomy): domain Eukaryota; kingdom Metazoa; phylum Chordata; class Amphibia; order Anura; family Myobatrachidae; genus Pseudophryne; species Pseudophryne corroboree. Next base: position 726,541,411 of record NC_086449.1, read on the forward strand.
AAGGAAATTAGGGTTTCCCCAGATAGGGATGTATGGAGTGACATATGGATCAGTCTTTAGATTTTTATGAATCGATACCCAGGCCTTATATGCGTCATGAAATAAAACATTAAATCTGATTTCTTTTGGGACATCCCTCAGGCAGGTGTGCAGAAGTGCAGCCGGAGAGTATGGGGAAAAAAGCGCTTCCTCTAGGCCAGGGGGAGGTTAACATAAGATGTTTGGTTGAGGAGCCAATCCGAAGCGTAGCGGAATAGGGCTGCTCTGGCATACAAGTGGACATTAGGGACACTGAGTCCTCCCTTTTGTTTAGGAAGGAACGTACGAGACTTGGGCATGCGCGGTCTTCCATTCTTCCAAATAAATTTGGAAAATATTCTGGAGCAAACCAGAGCATCTGATCTAGATATTGTTACAGGCAGCATCTGGAGCAGATATGATAATTTTGGAAAGGTCACTGATTTCACTACTATGGTCCTGCCTAGGATGGAGAGGGGGAGATCAATCCAGTTTTCCAATTGACGCCTCATTTTCTGGATGATTGGCGTATAATTATAATAGAGTGCCTGCAGCGTGGAAACAAACGTAGGAGGGAAGCCAAACCTCCGGAGAGTCTCAAACAGGTGGTCCCACGTAACCAAGTCAAAAGCCTTCTCAGCATCTAATGATAGCAGGAAGGCAGGACCACCCGCCCGAGAGGACTCCAAGGCCTGCATAACAGCAAGAATCTTCCTAATATTTGTCACTGAATGCCTTCCCCATATTAAACCAGTTTGGTCTTCATGAATGAGGTTCGGAAGCATTTTTTTATCCTATCCGACAAAAGTTTAGTGAAGATTTTATAATCGACGTTAAGTAACGCGATAGGTCTATATGAGGAAGGCAGTAGCAAGTCTCGCCCTGGTTTGGGCATTACTCTAATCGAGGCCGAATTGAAATATTGTGGGGCCTTGTGAAGGGAATAAATGGAATTGTACAAAGATGCTAAGGGGCCACTAATTTTTGTCTCAAGGATCTTGTAGAACTCTGCAGACAAACCGTCAGGGCCTGGAGATTTAAGGTTTTTAAGAGAATGAATGGTATCTAGGACTTCCTGCACGGTGATGGGGGCTGTGAGCGATACCGAATGTTTGTGACTAAGTTGGGGCAACTCTGTCCCTGTCCAAAAGACATGTTTAGCTGCAGTGTCAATCGGGTCTTGGGAGTATAGATTTTTATAAAAGTTATGAAAAATGTCAGAGATCTTGTTTCCCTGAAAATGACATTTCCCCTCTCCATCCTTCAAAGCTGCTATATGATGAGGACCAGAGTCCGCCCTAAGAAGACTAGACAGTAGTTTCCCAGATTTATTGCCAAAGCAAAATATATTATGTTTACCCGCCCCCCAAAATGTATTAGATATTTGCGTTAGGACTTGATCAAAATGTTGTTTAGCCTTGGTGTATATAGTTTTCCTATCCAGCGTGGGGGATGCTTTGAAGTCTTGAAAGGAGAAAGTGAGATTAGATTGAGCAGCACGATAGGTGGTGTTCATTTCTTTTTTTAACTTAGCAACAAATGCAATAATATCTCCCCTCAGCACCGCCTTAGCAGTCTGCCAAAACAGAGCCGGGTTCGATTCATGTACGGAGTTATTGAGGCAACAGGAATCCCAAGCGGCAAGCAACATGTCTTGGAAGTGTTGGGATCCCGCCAGGCGGGCAGGGAACCTCCATTGAGAGGAGGAGCCCAGTACATACTTAGTTTGGAGCGTGACGGAGATAGGTGCATGATCTGAAATTAGTATTGGTTCTATACTAGTATCTGTGATTTTGTCTGACAAAACGTCAGAGACAAAAAAATAATCTAAGCGAGAGAATGAGTTGAAAGTGACAGAGTAATATGTGTACTCGAGTTCTATAGGATTGTGGAGTCTCCAAATGTCAACAAGACCAAGCTGGGTGGACAGGTATGTCAGGTTAGTCTTCGGAAGGCTATATTTGCGGGAAGAAGCTGCCTTCCTATCTAACACCACGGACGAGACCAGATTTAGGTCACCACCTAGAATAATAGGAGTATCGGTATAGGGTCGAAGCAAGTTAGTAAATTTTACATAGAACGATTTGTCATAAATAGTAGGGGCATAAACATTACAGAGAATGTACCTAGAGCCCTCCAAAGTAATGTCTAATATGATAAATCTACATTGCGTGTCAATGTTTTGGCTATGTATCTCAAAGGAGATCCCCTTACGGATGAGGATAGCTACCCCTCTCGCCTTTGATGTGTAGGAGGACGAAGCAACTAGCTTCTGACGAAGCATGGAAAGCTTTAAGTGTTCTTCAGGAGTCAAATGTGTCTCCTGTAACAGGATAATGTCAGCCTTCACTTTGTTTATGTAAGTAAGTATCCACCTACGTTGGACAGGGGAATGTATGCCCCGCACGTTCCATGAGTAAATTTTAAGAGAAGCAGCCATAGTCAAGAAAGAGGGGTGATAGTAGCGTCACATAAAATGTAAATCTACATTTACAGTATAAAGCATCAAAATAGAACAGTTGCATAGTTATACTCACAAGTACCAACAGTAGAATGTCAGTGGGGATATTTCTCCAGCTCTCTAGAAGGAAAGGGGTAGAGAGAATAGGGGAAGAAAGAAAGGAGTGATAAGGGGGGTACTCACGGAGCGATATTCTAAGCAATCTGACTAGATTGCTTAGAATATCAGCATGATCGCTCCGTGTGTAGCCCCCTCAGCGATAGCGATGCGCGGCCCCGCACATCGCTATTGCTGCTGCTAGATTGGTCTGCATGCAGGCCAATCTAGCGGGTCGCTCACTTCACCAGCTGGGTGAAGTGAGTGGCCCCCCCGTCTCCCCCCGCACGCTCAGCACAGATCGCGCTGTGCTGAGCGGCAAGAGAGATGTGTGCTGAGCGGTTCGCTCAGCACACATCTCTCCTGCATCGGCCGTGGGTACTGGGCTATAGACAAAGCAAAGAACATAGAAAAACACAAAATAAACAAAACGGTTGCGAAACAATGGGTTCACAACCATATTACATAGAACCGCAGCAACCGCGAACACTCCCCTGCGAAATAAACAAGAGATACGGAAATAAACAGTAAAACGTTGCCCTCCTCAAAACATAATGAAGACCTAAGCATCCAAAAACATTATTGAGAGGGGGCATAAACCTATGAAGGATTGACCAATACTATACATTAAAACATAGCACGTTGTCCATCTTGAACTATCAGATATCAAGGAAACAGGAAACATTAGCATATGGAACATAATAACCATAAAACAGCCTGTATCACAGAATATCATAATTTAGATTGTCGAGGTGAGAAAACGAAACAATCAGACCGTCTGCAGTCTTACTCATTTTGGTCTATTGGAGAAGATTCCGGGGGTTCCGCCTCACGTAGCAGGAACGCTTTGGCATCATCCACGTTTGTGAAGTCCTTAGGACCTTGAGGTAGGAAGATGCGCAGCCGGGCAGGGTAAAGCAATGCAAACTTGGTACCCGACTGCACCAATTGGGAGCATACAACCAACATTTCCCTTCGAGACCTGGACACCTCCGCCGAATAGTCTTGAAAAAGAAATATTCTCTGACCATCCCATGTCAGTGCGCCTTTGGATCTAGCTGCGGACCAAATCAGTTCCTTATGTCTGAAATTTAAACAGCAAAATATTACTTTGGCGAGGACGGGCCTGATTAGAGTCCCTCGGTGGACCCAGATGGTGGGCCCGTTCAATCTCAAGGGATGATAATTCCTCAGGAATTCCAAGCAGGTCAGGAAGATCAGAAAGCAGAAATCTGAGTAAGTCAGGGCCCTTGATGGATTCCTTAAGGCCGACTATCCTCAGATTCTCTCGTCTCAAACGGTTTTCCAGGTCGTCTAGCTTAGACATTATGGGGCAGATATATTAACCTGGAGAAGGCATAAGGAAGTGATAAACCAGTGATATGTGCAAGGTGATAAAGGCACCAGCCAATCAGCTCCAATATGTAAATTAACAGTTAGGATCTGATTGGCTGGTGCCTTTATCACCTTGCACATATCACTGGTTTATCAATTCCTTATGCCTTCTCCAGGTTAATACATCTGCCCCTATATGCTGTCGTGAGGAGGACAATTGTGACACCTGTTGTTTCAAATCATCAATCTCCTGGAAATTAGCACCTATGCGGTTCTCATTAATGGAGATTCTGCTAAACATAGAATTTAACTCTGATTTAATGTCGGAGACCGCCGACATAAGCTTGTCGGCTTGTATTTAAAGTAGAGGTTCCACTGTTTCCTTTATAGCTTTTACAATTTCAGCGTAGGAAGGAGGCGTAGGAGGTGCCTTAGGTGGCATGATGTCAAGGCTGTCAGGCAACAGGTCAGGGGTTCTACAAAGCTCCAGAGAGGGCGGTGAATCAGGAGAAGGTGCCGATCTTTTTTCACCTCCTCGAAGACGTTGAGGTTTAGGAGCCGACACAGTAATGAATTTGTCCATAACACATTCAAGGAGCTCCGTAAGTATCGGTTAAGCAGGCCAAAGAATTTCCAAAAATATAACCACTTTGAGAGATATTCACGGCTGCCGCTGAGTGCAGGGCATTACGCCATATATGTTACGTGGAAGCGAGAGTGCAGGCACATAATGAAAGCACCACTGTGTACTATATAACTTGATGAAGCGCTTACTTCCGCAGAAATAGATGATGGAGTATGGAGAAATTAGGAATTCCCCTTCAGCTGGGGGATCCGACCAGCAGTGTCCTCCCAGGATTAAAAATTTATATATAATTTCCCAGCGGAAAGTAGTGTAGCACAGGCAGGGTGAGGTGGGGGATGTTGAGGTGGTGGACAACACAGTGGAAGGCTGGCATCGGTTGGAGCCACTTATTGGAGCCAGGGAGAATATAGGAGCAGGGGAGGGTATGAGGCAGCCTAGGCACTATAGCTTAATTTAAGCAGGGATGCTATTGCTGATGTAAACTATAGTGCAGGAGGAGAGTTCCAGCAGTAAACATGTACTCACATTGAGGCCGGGGGGGGGAAAGAGAGGAAGACACAGGTAGGAGCACCTGAGGACATACACAGATCTCCGAGCGCCGGACAGCCCGTCCGTGCTGAATGTCCCAGAGAGCCGGAAGGCGCGATAGCCGCCGAGCCCAGCCGCCAAACGGGAGCCAAGGCCACACGGAGGGGTAGGAAAGCGAGGTCCGGCCAGCGATCCAACGGGGGGAGAGGATTCGACCTCCCGCACACAGCTCCGTCCGCCGTACCGGAGCTTCTCCAAACTCCAGGCCCCGGCTGCACACGAGAAGGAGGGCCGCAGTCTGCAGAGACAGTGAGGGCTGCCTCCCGACTCCGTGGCTCACTCCCACAGAAGCACGGGCACAAGGTGAGGAGATGGGGACTAAAAGCCGGGGGGGGGGGGGGAGAAATCAAAAGAAGGTGCTGTAGAGGGGTTTTTGTAGAAGTACAAGCTGGAGCCCATAAGCAAAGCAGCTTCCTCGTTTGCCAGCCAGGCCATGCCCCGAGAGCAGAATGTCTTTAATGATTCCTCATCCGCCCTCCAGACTAAGAAAATATCATTGATATACTGGACATAGGACACCAGGCTCGCACTGAGCATGTCATTGGACCAGATGGTTTTGTTTCCCACAACCCCATAAAGAGGTTTGCATAGCTCTGTGTAAACCTGGTGCCCATTGCTGTCCCTGTCTTTTGAATGTAATATTGTTCTTTGAAGAGAAAAAAAATTATTGCTCAGAATGAACTGTATGTCTTCAATGGTAAGATCTTTCAAGTCTTCTGGCATAATAGACTGGTCCAGAAAATGTCTAGTTGCCTCTACACCCTGTTTATGGTCTATTATAGTGTGGAGGGAACTGACATTAGCAGTTACCAGCCAGTCACCCTCCTGGCAGTTTACCGAGTCCAAACGTATGAGAAAATACTTTGTATCTTTGGGGTGAGATCTATTGGTTAGAACAAGTGGTTGCAGTATAAAATCTAAAAATTGGGATAGATTTGCCGTTATTGAGTCTACACCTGATATGATTGGTCTCCCCGGGGTCGACCAAACTTTAGTGTACTTTTGGAAGTACATAGATGACTAGAGTGACTGGACTTTCAATCATAATAAATTTTGCTTCTTTGCTGCTGATGGTGCCCTTTTCTCGTATTTCTCTACTAAACATTTTAGCTTGGACATTGTGGACTCAGTGGGATTACCCCTTAATTTCTTATATGTAGTTTGATCATTGAGCTGTCTCATTACCTCACTCTCATATTTTGCCAAGTCCATCAGGACCCCCCCCCACCCTCTTTTACTGTGGGTTTGATGATAATATTTGTATTCTTTTTCAAGTCTCCTAAGGCCGTCCTTTCCTTTGCTGTCATTTTAAATGATTTCTTTGGTTCTGATTGTATAACTTTTAGGTCATCCAAAACCAACGTAGCAAAGGACTCCATAAAGGGGCCCTGGATATGTTTTGAAAAAAATACAGAATTGGGTTTGAAGGGTGTTATTGAAGTGTGACCTTGTTCTACCTGAGTATCCTGGTTTGCAATAAACTTCTTAATCGTTAATTTCCTAATGAATCTTTGTACATCCAGATATAACTAGAATGGATTAATAAAGTTAGTGGGTGCATATTTAAGTCCCTTTTCTAAGACAGATGTTCACTGTCAGATAGAATATATGAACGTAAATTAAATATTTTTACTTTCTTAGGGACTTGCTCACATTGGGAGTTTGGAGATTTATTCTCCTTAGATTCTACCCCATTCTCAATAGAATTATTAGTCCTTTTCTTTCGTTTCATTTTCCTCTTCCTATGTTTTGGTAGTCCACCTCTTTTCCCCCTTTTTGGCCTCCTACTGGTTTGACTATTTACCTGAAGTTCCTTTGGTGAGGATGTTCATCTAAAAAACGAGACAATTTCATCAAAGTCTGTAGAGGCGAAAAGCAATTGTGGATTGGTACCTGGTCTCTGGTAGTGTAGTGACATGTCACTCTGTTATTTCTGGGGGTTACTTCTCTCCACTCTGGTGTCCTATTCCTATGGCTGTTTCTTCCCCCATTCCCTCTGGTTAATGTCCTATGATTGTATCTCATGGTCAATGGTGTTAATGATCTACGGAATGGATTATTTCTGTCCTGTTTTTTATCCAGTCTATACCTTCTGCCGTCTATCCTTTGGTTATATCTCGGGATCAAGGGTGTTAATGATCTACGGGTTGTATTGGTTATATTATGATCAATATTGGAGGGGTTACTATACCTAGCTGTTCCTGTGTGTATTTGATCATGAGTTTTTCTTCTGTTGGGACGAGACCTATTTTTTGGTCTTTCTCTAGTGCTATAATCAAACCAGTAGGAGGCCAAAAAGGAGGAAAAGAGGTGGACTACCAAAACCTTGGACAAGGAAAAGGAAACTAAAGAAAAGGACTAATAATTCTATGAGAATGGGGTAGAATCTAAAGGAGAATAAATCTCCAAACTCCCAATGTGAGCAAGTCCCTAAGAAAGTAAAAATATTTAATTTAAGTTCATATATTCTATCTGACAGTGAAATATCTGTCTTAGAAAAGGGACTTAAATATGCACCCATTAACTTTATTAATCTATTTGAGTTATATCTGGACGTACAAAGATTCACTAGGAAATAAACGATTAAGATTTTTTTTGCAAACAGGATCCTCAGGTATAACAAGGTCACACTTCAATAACACCCTTCAAACCCAAATCTGTATTTTTTCTGAAACATATCCCCTTTATGGAGGGCCCCTTTATGGAGTCCTTTACTGCATTGGATTTGGATGACCTAAAAGGTATACAATCAAAACCAAAGAAATCCTTTAATATGATAGCAAAGGAAAGGAAGGCCTTAGGAGACTTGAAAAAGAATAAAAATATTATCATCAAACCCACAGATAAAGTGGGTCCTGATGGATTTGGCAAAATATGAGAGTGAGGTAATGAGATAGCTCAACGATCAAACTACATCTAAGAAATTGAGGTGTAATCCCACTGAGTCCACAATGTCCAAGCTAAATTTATTATGATTGAAAGTCAGGTCACTCCAGTCATCTATGTACTTCCAAAAGTACACAAAAGTTTGGTCGACCCCCGGGGAGACCAATCATATCAGGTGTAGACTTGATAACGGCAAATCTATCCCAATTTATAGATTTTATACTACAACCACTTGTTCTAACCAATAGATTTCACCTCAAAGATATAAAGGATTTTCTCATAAGTTTGGACTCAGAAAATGGCAGGAGGGTGACTGGCTGGTACCTGCTGATGTCAGTTCCCTCTACACCATAATAGACCATAAACAGGGTGTAGAGGCAACTAGACATTTTCTGGACCAGTCTATTATGCCAGAAGACTTGAAAGATCTTACCATTGAAGGCATACAGTTCATTCTGAGCAATATTTTTTTTTCTCTTCAAAGAACAATATTACATTCAAAAGTCAGGGACAGCAATGGGCACCAGGTTTGTGCACAGCTATGCAAACCTCTTTATGGGGTTGTGGGAAACTGAAACCATTTTGTCCAATGACATGCTCAGTGCGATCCTGGTGTCCTAAATCCGGTATAGCGATGATATTTTCTTAGTCTGGAGGGGGGATGAGGAATCATTAAAGACATTCTGCTCTATCCTTAATACAAACATTAGGAATATCCAACTTTCCTTTGTTATGGATAAATATACGATTAAGTTTTTGGCTATAACTATATATATATATATATATATAGGTAGAAGAAAGGCTGCGGCACTCCGGGGCTTGTGAAAGGGCAAAATGTATTAGAAATTCACAACATAGAACACCAACGTTTTGGGGTGTCTAGCCCCTTTGTCAAGATGTGAGACACATCTTGACAAAGGGGCTAGACACGTTGGTGTTCTATGTTGTGGATTTCTAATACATTTTGCCTTTTCACAAGACCCGGAGTACCGCAGCCTTTCTTCTACCTAGCCATTCTACACACTGAGGGCACCGGGCACATTGGCATTTGGAGGAGTGCCAGGCTTTACTTACTTTGTATATATGTATATATATATATATATAGGAATCAATGGTCTTCTAGAGAGGGGTAAGCCACCGCCCGCTCCCAATCAATAAAAACCAGGCGGCACTCCAGGGACTTGTGAACTCAAAAGAAGTGTATTCACAAGTCCCTGGAGTGCCGCCTGGTTTTTATTGATTGGGAGCGGGCCATGGCTTACCCCTCTCTAGAAGACCATTGATTCCTATACACCATAAGGAAGGCACCGGGGCAGTTGCTCTATTGGCAGGGAGTGACAACCATTCCACTTTGCTATATATATATATATATATATATATATATATATATATATATATATATATTACTGCCACCAGTTGTCATCATGAAAACTGATTAAGTTCTATTCCAGTAGGTCAATTTAAGAGACTGAAAAGAAATTGTAGTGATAATGTAATTTTTCAATCACAGGTCACAGAATTAGCACATAAGCTCGAGGCAAGTGGGTATAATAAATAGAAAGTATTGAAAGTAAAAGGAGAAGTCAGTATGGTGGAGGAAAAGGACCTGATTAACAATAAACAACGGGAGAAATACAGTAAATAAAAATGGGCCTTCATCACAGAATTCACTGTACAGCATAAAGCTATAGAATGTATTTTAAGAAAACATTGGGGACGCCTGAAAAAGGATCCTGTAATCGGAACTCTTGTGTTACATTCTTGGTGCTCAGAACGAAAGAGGTATTGCGTAGTAAGTCCAGAGCACCAGAACGTGACGCTGAAATGATGGCAAGGTGTAGTAATAACCCCTAGCAACCTACCTCCGTTTCACCCGCGTGGTCAGTTTACGCCTGCGAGAATATGTGTTCTTGGGCCTACGGCAGCCGCATTTGAAGGGCGGATTAGGTCTGCCCAACTCCGATGCCCCCAGGTCTTGATATGAGACAAGGCGTAAACCGAGACGGGATGATAACAAGGGTACCTCTAACTAAACCAAACTCAGAGCTAGGGGCTACTAAGAGACCTAAAACTAAATGTATGTGCGGTACGCCGCCAAAGGAAAAGAACAACAAAGGTACTACTGTCCACACCCTACACGGCACCGTACCAGGGAGGACAGTTAGGGCGGAAACCTCTGCAAAAACACCAGAAACTGGTTAAACTAAAGAATACAGCGGCCTAGGCCACAAGACAAGGCAGAAGCCGCTACCTTCTCCACCAGGAACTCTTGTTGACCCTGAACATCCACCGGAGGTCTACCCTGGGAAGTCTTCCGAGGGAATCTCCTGGAAAAAATATATTGCTTCAAAAGAGAACAGTGGAAAGTGTTGCCAATTTTAAGTGATTTAGGCAACCGTAGCCGAAAAGCCACTGGATTGACTTTCTTGACAATAAGAAATGGTCCAATAAATCTGGGTCCCAATCTAGCCGAGGGTTGTCGGAGCTTAATGTTGCGGGTTGACAACCACAACTTATCCCCCACCTTAAAAGTGCACGGGCGTCGGAACCTATCAGAAAAAAAATTCTCTCGGAAAGCAGCCTTTTTAAGGGCACGGTGTACCTTTCTCCAAATAATTCTGAGACGGGAAGTCAAGGTCAACGAAGAGGCTGGAAAATGAGGATAAAAGGAATTGGCTCTAGGATGAAAGCCCAGGACCGAAAAGAATGGAGACTCCTTGGTGGAAGAATGGCAAGAGTTATTATAGGCAAACTCGGCCAGAGGAATAAAATCTTACCACTCATTCTGAAGTTTGGCAGAATAAAGCCGTAAATACTGTTTTAGTGACTGATTAACACATTCAGTCTGTCCGTTAGACTGTGGATGGTATCCAGATGTTAGAGAGAGTTTCATGTTTAATAAAGCACAAAAACGTTTCCAGGAACAGAGACAGTATCCACGGGTAAACCATGAAGCCTGAAGACATGGCGGAGAAACAAAACTGCCAAAACCTGAGCGGAGGGCAATCGGGGAAGAGCAATGAAGTGGGCCATCTTACTAAAACGGTCTACCACTACTCAAATGACCCGCAATCCAGATGAAAGAGGAAGGTCCACCACAAAATCCATGGAAATGTGTGACCACGGCCTGAGATGAATAGCTAGAGGCATGAGTTGCCTGACCGGCAACGATCGGGATATCTTGTGCTGAGCACAAACCTGACAGGAAAGGACAAATTCCCTTACGTCCTTGGAAAGATTAGGCCACCACACTGAGCGAGAGATTAATTCCAAGGTTTTATTAATACCCGGATGACCAGAAACCTTATTATCATGAAACTCAGCTAGGACAGTGCCTCTCAAGAACTCAGGGACGAAGAGACGATCAGCAGGAGTAACCCTGGGAACCTGCTGTTGAAGCTGGACTAGCTGTCTGAATAAATCCTGTGTGAGGCCAGCCCGGATGACGGACGATGAGACAATGGGGGTTGTGACCGGGTGGTTATTGTGCACAGGAAGAAAACAACGTGACAGGGCATCGGCTTTGGTATTCTTAGAACCGGGCCTGAAGGTGATGACGAGCTTGAATCGAGTAAAAAACAGCGCCCATTGTGCCTGCCGAGCATTTAGCCATTTTGCTGACTCAATATACTGCAGATTCTTGTGGTCAGTGAACACAGTAATGGTATGCTTCGCTCCTTCAAGCCAGTGCCTCCACTCCTCGAAAGCCCATTTAACTGCCAGCTATTCTCGATTACCAACATCATAGTTGGATTCTGTGGAGGAGAATTTCCTGAACATGAAGGCACATGGGTGTAATTCCAGAGACTCCGGGTCTTCCTGAGAAAAGATAGCTCCCACTCCAACCTCTGAGGCATCCACCTCGACAATAAAGGGAAGATCTGGGTTAGGGTGTCTGAGTACTGGAGCTGAGACAAAGGCCTGTTTTAGGGCCAGAAAGGCAGACTTAGCTTGAGGCGACCAATTGGAAGGATCCGCTCCTTTCTTAGTCAACGCCACAATAGAAGCAACTAAATCTGAAAAGGCATGAATGAACCGCCTATAATAATTTGCAAAACCTAAGAATCACTGGATAGCCTTTAAGTTAGTGTGTTGTGTCCAACTTAGGATTGCCTAGAGTTTCTTTGGTTCCATGTAAAACCCCTTTGGAGAAATAAGATACCCCAAAAAGGACACCTCCATGATGTGGAAATCACATTTCTCCAATTTGGCGTACAAATGATTCTCCCGTAACTTCTGAAGTACCAGTCGTACATGGATCACATGTTGTTCAGGGGATTCAGAATAAATCAAAATGTCATCCAAATAAACGACTACGAACTTTCCTAGAAAGTCGCGGAGTACATCGTTGATAAGATCCTGAAACACAGCAGGAGCATTAGATAGACCAAATGGCATTACAAGATGTTCGTAATATCCTGACTGTGTACTGAAAGCCGTCTTCCACTCATCCCCAGATCTTATTCAGATGAGGTTGTAAGCCCCTCTGAGATCGATTTTGAAGAAAATAACGGCAGCACAGAGCTGATCAAACAGTACCGAAATCAGCGGCAAGGGGTAGGTGTTTTTGACAGAAATCTTATTCAAAGCCCGATAATCAATACACGGTCTGAGCGACCCATCTTTTTTCTCCACAAAAAAGAACCCCGCACTCAATGGAGATTTCGAGGGCCTAATAAACCCCTTCTTTAGGCTCTCCTGTACATAATCATCCATAGCCTTAGTCTCTGGGCCAGACAGTGCATATAGTCTCCCTTTGGGCAGAGAGGCACCAGGGACTAAGTCAATGGCACAGTCATATGACCAATGAGGAGGCAGAATATCCGCATTACCTTTGGAAAAAAACGTCAGTAAAATCCTGATATTCCGAAGGAATAAGTTCCAGAGTGACAGCCGCGACCCGGACTGGACGGGAAATACACTCTTTAACACAAAAGGAATCCCACCAGGAAATTTCCCCAGACCGCCAATCTATGGTGGGATTATGAAAGGCGAGCCAGGGGTGACCTAACACAACAGGCACAGCCGGACAATGGGTAAGATAAAACTCAATTTTCTCCGAATGTAAGGACCCCACTGTCAGTTGTGCTGGAGGGGTGCGATGAGTAATTACCCCATTAGAGAGTGGACCACCGTCCAAGCCGTGCATGGTGATACACTTATCCAAAGGTATCTGCGGAATTCCCAAAGCCTGAGCCCAGGCAAGATCCATAAAATTTCCTGCAGCTCCGCTATCAGCGAAGGCCGACACAAATGAACTCAGACTTCCAGAGGAAATTTTTATAGGAATTAACAAGGAATCATTTGAGGAGATTAACTGCAGACCCAAGTGAACCCCCTCACAATTCACTTAGTCAGAGCGTTTCCCTGTTTATTTGGGCAGTTACGCGCAACATGTCCCTTGCTACTACAATATAAGCAGAACCCCCGAATTTAGCCTACTGGCTCTTTCCTCTGGAGACAGCCAGGAGAGACCCATTTGCATGGGCTCCTCAACGTCCTCAGGGAAAGCATACACACATGGACTGGCCCTGAAATTAGCCCCTCTTTCAGCCCTCCGTTCTCGGAGACGATGATCAATTTTAATTGCAAGCTCCATGAGTTTATCTAAAGTCTCCGGAACGGGGTTCTGAAGGAGACTATCTTTGATTACTTCAGATAGACAGAGGCGAAACTGACTGCGCAGGGCAGGATCATTACAGCCACAGTCGTTCGACCAACGGCGAAATTCGGTACAGTATGCCTCCGCGGGATTTTTACCCTGTTTAAGTGCACGCAGGTGGCTCTCAGCCGACGCTTTCCTATCTGGGTCATCATATAAAAGGCCTAAAGACTTAAAGAAGGCATCTACTGTTAGCAAGGCTGCATCGTCGGATTTTAACCCAAAAGCCCAGGTTTGTGGATCGCCTTGGAGCAAAGACATCACAATCCCCACCCGCTGGGACTCAGTACCAGAGGATCAGGGCCTTAAACGAAAATAAAGTTTACAAGCTTCCTTAAAATTAAAAAAATCCTTTTCGGTTACCCAAAAGGTGGTCAGGAAGATGCATCTTTGGTTCTGGAATCATACCCAGGGAGGCTCGTAAAAGATCTTCCTGCGATCTCACCCGAAGGGTAAGATCCTGAACCATCTGAGTGAGTTCCTGAATCTGGTTGGGCAGAAGCTGGCTGGGATTCGGTCCTAGTACTGCCGGATTCATGAAGGCCGAATTTCAAGGCCACCCAGGTAATAAATTACTCTTTATTTTGGGCCGGTGATAATGTTACGTTCTTGGTGCTCAGAACGAAAGAGGTATTGCGTAGTAAGTCCAGAGCACCAGAACGTGACGCTGAAATGATGGCAAGGTGTAGTAATAACCCCTAGCAACCTACCTCCGTTGTTTCCCCCGCGTGGTCAGTTTACGCCTGCGAGACTATGTGTTCTTGGGCCTACGGCAGCCGCGTTTGAAGGGTGGATTAGGTCTGCCCAACTCCGATGCCCCCAGGTCTTGATATGAGACAAGGCGTAAACCAAGACGGGATGATAACAAGGGGACCTCTAACTAAACCAAACTCAGAGCTAGGGGCTACTAAGAGACCTAAAACTAAACGTATGTGCGGTACGCCGCCAAAGGAAAAGAACAACAAAGGTACTACTGTCCACACCCTACACGGCACCATCGTGTACCGGGGAGGACAGTTAGGGCGGAAAGAAACCTCCGCAAAAACACCAGAAACTGGTTAAACTAAAGAATACAGCGGCCTAGGCCGCAAGACGCGGCAGAAGCCACTACTCACGACACCGGGAGGGTAACCCAACTGAACGAGAACCCCGAGATGACAGGCACAGTTAACAATCGGCTGGAGAACTGAAAAGACTGCCACGACCGGCTTCCGGACACCAGGACTCGGGACCACAGGGAACAGAGTACACCAGATCACAGCACGCTGGACAAGGAACACTGCTGGGCAGGAACAGCATACAGGAAGCTATCACCGGCGTCTGTGTAAAGCAGTGAGGAGGCATATAAAAGGGAGCCCTCCAATGACTAAGCAGAACCTAATTAATGATGTCGTGCTGCTGCCCTGCTGCACGACCAGAGAAGGGCAGGTGTGTGTAATCCTAACATGGCAACGGGGAACGCGGTCCACCTGTGGCGTCCCCGTTGCCATGGACACGGCGACTCTGAGCGCACGGCGTCCTAGCGTTGCCAAGGACCCGGCGGCTTCAGCGTGCATGGCGTCCTGGCGTTGCTAGGCGCCGTGCGGGGGAACAGGGAGGCGCGGCGGCCGTGACCGTTGCTCGGCAACGGTCGGAGCGCCGGCACGAGCAGCCGCACCTAACATCTTGTACCCGAGAAACCGGTACATATCTACTGCAAGGCCCCCAATTTAAGGAACAAGTTGGTCTCTAGTGCTCGTCCACCCCCTCCGGTCCCTAAGTTGATATTAAAGATTTCGTGACATGTGACACAAAAAATGTGATATTCGCTATTAGATGCAAATGTCATCTATTTTATATTGGTCGCACCTCACGCCCCCTTAAAACTAGATTGGGGGAGCATATTAGGAACATAAAGAAGGGACTGGAAAGCCACTCCCTGACTTTACATTTTAAAAATAAGCACAATTCCTCCATTACTGACATCATTGTTTTTTATGGATTGAGGCATGTCAGGGGAACAATAAGAAAAGGAAATACAGCTTCACTTCTGGCAAAAGCAGAGATGAACTGTATCTACAAGTGGACTTATATTTTGTTTTATTTTAGAATGTTTTCCACTTTAAACTACGTTTATCATGATGCTCTACTTCCATCATAATAGCGGCTGGCAGGACTTCCGGCCGCCGCGGTGCATGGACTATGACATCCATAAGCTATCAAACATATTTCTGACATCAACATCCTGTTAATGAGCATACAGGATGACATCACTTCCGGTGACGGGACTTCCAGGCGCTGTGGTGTATGGACTACAATACCCACAAGCCATCGAACATACTGCTGGCAGCAACATCCTGTTAACGAGTCCACAAGATGACATCATGTCCGGCGGGACAGCACAGTGGACGGACTATATTTCCCATCACTACCCGGGAAATGAGTACTTCCGGCCGGCGAAGTCTAAGAGAAATTGTTCTTGTCATTTTTTTAAATATATTGTGTATATGATGTTTTTGCTATAAGAGTAGGATGTTGACTATATGTATTATACTGGAGCTTTGTATTGTAACATTTGAGCCTAGTTTTAATTAGACGTGTGAGGTAATTTCCTGCCTCATGGTGATTGGTTATTGGTACTATAAATATCAAGCTCTCACACACTCCAATATGTCTTGATAAAGGTTATTAACCGAAACGCGTTGACACAGGAGTTTGAGTAGCTTCATACAATCCAATTGATCTGTTTTTTTTACTTTTATTGTTTGTTAAGTGCATGTTTTTGATGTTTGTCCATTTTGATTTTGTTAACACACTTCTGCATGTGGACATTGCATTGTGACTTTTTATGGAATTTTATGGATTTTTTTAAATCCAATAAAATTGTTAATTTTTATGGTATCGTCTAGAGATGAGCGGGTTCGGTTCGCCGAGAACCGAACTCCACGTGTCAAACACGGTTCGGAGCCTGGCTTGGTTATTCCGGCCTGACTCGGAAAACCCGAACGAGGCAAAACATCATCATCCCGCTGTCGGATTGTCGCGGGATTTGGATTCCATATAAAGAGCCGCGCGTCGCCGCCATTTTTACTCCGGCATTGTAGAGAGTACAGAGGGGACGTGGCTACGTTCTCTCAGTGTCAGTTCTCAGTATCAGTGCTCAGTATCAGTGCTCATTGTCTTGTGCTGCATCGTGCTGCTCAGTAATACTTGTACAGTGTCTTGTGCTGCATCTTGCTGCTGTAGGGTGCTGTGGTAGTAGTGTCCTGTGACTATGCATCGGTCATCATCATTCCAGTCACAGTGGTATCTGGTGGGTGACAATTACAGAGTGCTTTTGTGCTGCTCACTAATACTAATACTAGTACAGTATCTTGTGCTGCATCGTGCTGCTCAGTGTCAGTTCTCAGTAGTATCATCAGTGCTCAGCATCACTGCTCAGTAGTATCATCAGTGCTCAGTGTCTTGTGCTGCATCGTGCTGCTCAGTGTCAGTTCTCAGTATCACTGCTCAGTAGAATCATCAGTGCTCAGTATCACTGCTCAGTAGTATCATCAGTGATCAGTATCACTGGTCAGTGCTCAGTGTCTTGTGCTGCTCAGTGTCAGTTCTCAGTATCACTGCTCAGTGTCTTGTGCTGCATCGTGCTGCTCAGTGTCAGTTCTCAGTATCACTGCTCAGTAGTATCATCAGTGCTCAGAATCACTGCTCAGTATCATCAGTGCTCAGTGTCTTGTGCTGCTCAGTGTCAGTTCTCAGTATCACTGCTCAGTAGTATCATCAGTGCTCAGAATCACTGGTCAGTGCTCAGTGTCAGTGCACCTCTTTTTCTCTTTTCTTTGCATCATGTGCTGTTTGGGGACTATTTTTTTAAAAGTGCCATCCTGTCTGACACTTTCGTATATGTCCAGTGGTACTGCCATTTGATATAATTCCCGACATTACTGCCTTTTAATTCCAGTGATTTTGTCATTTTCTTCCAGTGATTTGGACTAATAATACCATTGATTAGAATTAATAATTCCTGTGATACTGGCTTTTAATTCTAGTGATTTTGTCATTTTCTTCCAGTGATTTGGACCAATAATTCCATTGATTATAACGAATAATTCCAGTGATATTGCCTTATAATTCACATGATACGGGAGTCTAATTCTAGATGGGCCAGGTGTTTGTGTCACTTATCTTAGCCATCCAACGACCGCCATCCAGCGACCTTGGTGCACCTCTTTTTTTCTTTGCATCATGTGCTATTTGGGGACTATTTTTTTAAGTGCCATCCTGTCTGACACTGCAGTGCCACTCCTAGATGGGCCAGGTGTTTGTGCCGCCCACTTGGGTCGCTTAGCTTAGTCATCCAGCGACCTTGGTGCAAATTTTAGGACTAAAAATAATATTGTGAGGTGTGAGGTGTTCAGATTAGACTGAAAATGAGTGGAAATTATTGTTATTGAGGTTAATAATACTATAGGATCAAAATGACCCCCAAATTCTATGATTTTAGCTGTTTTTGAGTTTTTTTAAAAAATCACCCAAATCCAAAACACACCCGAATCCAAAGCCCGAAAGGGTGGTTTTGCCAAAACGTGTCCGAATCCAAGACACGACTGCGGACACAAATCCAAAACCAAAACACAAAACACGAAAAAATGCCCGCTGCACATCTCTAGTATCGTCCCGGATCTGAGTGTTTCAGTCCTTTTTGCAAAGAACTTTATTGGCTGTAGGGACATTCGTGGTCATTCGAGTTGTTCGCTCTCTAGCTACTTTTAGCAGCAATGCAAACGCAAAGCCACCGCCCTCTCGGAGTGTATCTTAGCATAGCAGAATTGCTAACGAAAGATTAGCAATTCTGCTATTAAGTATTTCCTTGCAGTTTCTGAGTAGCTCCAGACCTACTCCTAGATTGCGATCACCTCAGTCCGTTTAGTTCCTGGTTTGACGTTACAAACACACCCAGCATCCGGCCAGCCACTCCTCCGTTTCTCCAGCCACTCCTGCGTTTTCTGCTGGCACACCTGCGTTTTTTATCACACTCCCGGAAAACGCTCAGTTACCACCCAGAAACACCCACTTCCTGTCAATCATTCTCCGATCAAAGCTTTGTTCGCCCGCGAGTAAAATAGCATAGTTTTGTGTAAAATTGCTTAGCGCATGCGCAGAACTGCCAGATTTTAGCCTATTAGCAATTCTGCTAAAAATAGCAGCGAGCGAACAACTCGGAATGACCACCATTGTGTAAAGATACCTTTATGGGAGCAGCATTGCATCATAAACTGCGAGTCCGGGTACGCTGTGTGCTTAACAGATCAATTCCCTGCAGATTTTACCTTGACGTCTTCCCCGGTCCCCCATTGCCGGCTCTTGGTAATGCCATGCTCAGGTGGTGTTAGCGAGCTGCAAAAAGCTAACTCCAACACTTCCGAAGCACTAGTGCAGCTGTCTTGAGAAAACAAAAGAAACTTTATATTTGGGATACAATTGCAGAATATCCCTCATGTTTTGGATATACTGTACAGTAGGAATGGTGTCCTGGTCACTCCGCAGTGTAATGCAGATATGAATAGGTGTGACTTAGGCAGCAGTAGGGACAGGACCCATTATGTGGTAAATGTAGGCAAAGGATGTGTTTAAAGTGAATTGTACTGATATGACAAATATTTGTGGTAACAGCGATGTTCCAAAGCTTCTGATGTCATAAAGCCGCCACGTATTGTCATAGCTAACCATATCTAAACTGTGATCTACCACCATTTAACACCTGAATTATTCTCCTCAGGAAATAACAATGGCTTTGTAATAACGGACATACGTATCCAATATCTAATTACACTTTAGCAGGTACACGTAACTAAGTGCCTGAGCATATGACAATCATACCCCAATCCCATCATCTCTAAATCCAACAGCAGGGTTAATCATTGTTTTTTTTGTAAAACACATATTTATTGGGTTTTCAGGATAACAACAACTGATATACAATAAGAGAGACATGAACAAACCTCAGAGTTCACAAAACATGAATAATGAACAGAATAAGTCAGCAAAAGGGCATCAAATGGATAAAAGACATCCTTCTACAACTGAGTGAGAGGTTGTGAATATAAGGTGGAAAATACATATTGTATAAAGGAAAACAATGAAGAGAAAAACATTTGAGTGACTGCGGTTTTTCTAATATACAGACATGTCAATACTCCTATGTATTGAAGTCTCATTATATTAATGTAGCATAAGAAGTCAAGAAAGGAGGGGCGGGGGGGGGGTGAGAAGAATCAAAATAGTAGCTATGAAGAAGGTCGTGTACATAAGTACATAAAAGCAAGGGCGATAAAGTCCACACAACATCAGATTATAACATAAAATGACATCCCAAGTATAAACCCTTCCCAAAAACATAATTTCGAGTCAAACAACCCGTACAAGAGAGTGTACAACTATTCTAAGAATAATGCCACCAATCCGTACTTTCAAACAATTTGAAGATCTGGGAATGTGTTGAAACACATGAATGCACGCCCCTGTCAGTCCCCCAGATGTGATTGAGCCAGGGGCACATGCTGCAGCGCGACGCAGCATCATGGCGGCGGGACCCGGCGGGGAAAGGATGGCTGGCGGCAGACCTGGATCCGAGAGGATCCAGCCCCTGCCAGCCACTTTGCAGAGTTCGGCAGCAGAAAGCGGCTTCCAATTTCAAAAATGGTACCTCAGCGTCATTTTTGAAATTCAAGATGGCTACCGCTCGCCTCGTCATCGCCCCGCCCCCTCAACTGGCTTATATAAGCCAGTGGCGGGGTAGCGGCAGCCAGTCCGGTGGCGGGGAGTGAGCAGTCAAGAGCTCACAAAGACCGAAGAAGCCGGAAGCCCTGGGGAGGTGGCGGCCATGCAAAAGAGCTTAAAGGCTGCCGTCCCCCAGGTGAAGATGCCGGAAGCCCTGGAGTGGGGGCGGCCATGCAAAAGAGCTAATAGGCGCCTCCCCCAGGTGACGGTCAAGCACAATAAAATATTAAAACATTAGGTGTTGTGTTTTTATTTTAATATTTTCTTTACAGGCGGACTAAGGGTGCCAGCAGGCCCTTAATGTCCGGGTTCACCAAGTGCCAGCATGCTTGGGCAGGCTTGCTGGGACCTGTAGGCCAACTGTAAAGAACAATATTAGTATACAATGAACCCCGCACCCACCGCCACCAGGAGTTGTTGCTCAGGAGGGGGGGCCCCATTTAAATTTTCGGGGACCCTACTTCCTGAGGAATTCTAACCTTGGGCTGACTGGTTTGGGTGGTGCATAATGGTATGGCAGGGGGACCATACACTGAGTGTCTCCCCTGCTATGGCATTACTCCCCCTGGCTGGTTCGGCCTAGTGCTGGTCTTTGTAATAGAAGGGGAACCCTATGCTTTTTTTTTGGGTGCGGGGGTGGTGGCGCCAGTGCCTCACCAGTCACTGCCCTCACCGCACGTCACTGGATTTAATTACACATGGCTTACATATGGTATAATAAGAAGCATTACTGCCTAACATAACTGAGGTCATGGGTTAAATTGCCAACAGGACCCTAACTGTGTGGAGTTTGTATATTCTCTGCGTCCTTGCATGGGTTTCGAGGTACTCCTGTTTCTTGCCACAATCCAAAAATATAATAGTGGTAGTTTAACTGTCTCCTGACAAAAATGAACTCTAGTATGTACAGTAAGTGTGTGCATGTACTTGCGTTATGGGCAGAATAGATGGGTCAAGTGGTTCTTATCTGCCGTTAAATTCTATGGTGTCTATTCAATTGCAACTTGAATTGAATAGATCCCTATGAGGTAAATTTACTAAAGCTTCTAAAACAGAGAATTGGTGATGTTGCCCGTAGCAACCAATTAGATGCTATCTATCAATTTTCTAAAAGGCAATAGAGAAATGATAGACAGCATCTGATTGGTTGCCATGGGCAACATCACCAATTCTCTGTTTTAGAAGCTTTAGAAATGTCTCTATGATTAATAATGAATTACATGTAAAACTGTTATAAAGCAGGAAGGGACTATGATTACTTTCCCATTTACAGTAATATGACTGCTTGTCTGTGATGGCAATGTTTAGCATTCTTTATTGTAAAAAATAAGCTACTAATATTTTTTATAAAACGTAAGTAAGTTTACCTTAGCAAGCAGGGCTAGAATAATAGTGAGGCAGATGGGGCTACAGCCTCAGGCCTCCACATAAAAATAGACTCATCATCATGACCGCTTGATGATGACCAGACACCAGCTGGCCACACGGTTGGCCATAAGTCATAAGTATTAAAACTAAATTTCTATTATCCCACAGATCCTGCTCCTGGTAACTATTGCAATCCGTAGCCACAGGCTACAATTTCAATGCCATCTGAAGATTGGGTTAGCTACTCAGTTCCGGAACACGTAGCTTGGTAAATTAAATCTGCATTTAAGCAGCCCCAACAGAAACCTATGGGGCCTTTTTTCTAGTACATTCAGTGCAGCCCCAGAATATCTGCAATGTATTATTAATGTGAGTGATCTACACCACTTACAGTTCAAGGTGGTCATTCCGAGTTGATCGCTAGCTGCATTCGTTCGCTGTGCAGCGATGAGGCAAAAAATGGCACTTCTGCGCATGCGTATGCGGCGCAATGCGCACGCGCGACGTACTATTACAATGAACGATGTAGTTTCACACAAGGTCTAGCAATGCATTTCAGTTGCACTGGTGGCCGCCGAGTGATTTACATGAAGTGGACGTTTCTGGGTGTCAATTGACCGTTTTCAGGGAGTTGTCGGAAAAACGCAGACGTGCCAGGAAAAATGCAGGCGTGGCTGGGCGAACGCAGGGCGTGTTTGTGACGTCAAAACAAGAACTGAACAGTCTGAAGTGATCGTAAGCGCTAAGTAGGTTTTGAGCTACTCTGAAACTGCACAAAAAAACTTTGTAGCCGCTCTGCGATCCTTTCGTTTGCACTTCTGCTAAGATAAAATATACTCCGAGTGGGAGGCGGCATAGCGTTTGTACGACTGCTAAAAACTGCTAGCGAGTGAACAACTCGGAATGACCACCCATATACTGTCAATATCCCATTAACCAAAACAATGTCATTTTCTTAAACCTGTGCATCCCCTGAGACATTATTATAACTATAACTAGATTCACCCAGGTCTGGAAAAGGGCGAATGTCATTTCTAAGTCTTCATACAGCTCCACAAGAAATATACTGACGGAAAATCGGAAGTAGGACTTTGCCATACAAGATGGAAAGATGGATTTTATTATCTATAATGCTTTCTCAGCTGGTACAAAATGAAATACTACCCATAGACTTTTATGACGCAGATCCCCCTATGAACATTGTTTAGAGTTCATGAACCTTGCATTTACTAAGTTTAGTAAATAATAGTGTATCTGTCATCTACTGTATGCAGGGGCGTCAGAATGTTTTTAGGTTGGGGGGGGCAAGATATAGTCTCATTTTGGCGCCCCTAAATTGCTGAATCGCTAAAGGCCAGATCCACCTGAAATACATTGAGAAGGCCAGATCCACACTAAGGGGATCATTCAGATCTGATCGCTGCTGTATGTTTTCGCACAGTGGGCAATCAGGTATTAACTGCGCAATTGCATTGGACAGCAACAAAGGACATCTCTGGTCAGCGAGGGGATGTCTGATGCGAAAAATCCATTGGCACTGGCGCTCGCAAGGTGATTGACAGGAAGAGGCAGATTGTGGGTGGTAACTGACCGTTTACTGGGAGTGTCCGAATAATCGCAGGTGTCCCCAAGCGTTTTTAGGGAGGGTGTGTGACGTCAGCTCCGGCCCCGATCAGCCTGATGTGATCACACATCATTACACATCAGTAATTCCTGAGCAGAGAGTGCACAAAGGTGATTTTAGTGGATTTTAGCAGCTCGGCGTACACATGCAATCGCACACTTGCACGGCAAATATACACTCCCCTTGGAGGTGGCGACTACAGAACACCAAAATTAGCAGCTCAGCTCTCCCATGCCACTCTAGTTTCCCACCACGTGCCCCATGTAGCAGGGAGAGTAGGTCAAGCACTAGCAGTGACCAGTGCAGTGTTGGCGCCGAGGTGACTTTTAGTAGTGGCCATGGGAGTTACAGGGAGGGTGAGGACAGGGATGCTAAGGGGGAATTACAGGGAGACTGAGGGCAGGGGCATTGAGGGTGGAGTTTGAGGGATGATGAGGGGGGAGTTACAGGAAGGGTGAGAGTAGGGATGCTGAGGGTGGAGTTAGAGGGAGAGTGAGTGCTCACTGAGGGGGGAGCTACATGAAGGGTGAGGGCAGGGACGCTGACGGGGAGCTTCATGGCGGGTGAGGGCAGGGACACTGAAGGGGAGTTACAAGGAGGGTGAGGGCATGGGCACTGACAGGGAGTTACAAGGAGTGTGAAGAGCACTGAGGGGGGAGTTACAGGGAGGGAGATGGCTGGGAAGCTGAGGGGGGAGTTACAGGGAGGGTGAGGGCTGGGATGTTGAGGGTGGAGTTACAGGGAGGGCGAGGGCTGGGACGCTGAGGGGGGACTTACAGGGAGGGTGAGAGTAGGGATGCTGAGGGGAAAGTTAGAAGGAGGGCGAGTGCTCACTGAGGGGGGAGCTACATGGAGGGTGAGGGCAGGGACGCTGACAGGGTGTTACATGGCGGGTGACTGCAGGGACACTGACAGGGAGTTACGTGGCGGATGAGGGCAGGGACACTGACGGGGAGTTACAGCGAGGGTGAGGGCATGGGCGTTGTCAGGGAGTTAGAAGGAGTGTGAGGAGGACTGAACGGGGAGTTACAGGGAAGGTGAGGGCTGGGACGCTGAGGGGAGAGTTACAGGGAGGGTGAAAGTAGGGACGCTGAGGGGTGAGTTAGAAGGAGGGTGAGTGCACACTGAGGGAGCTACATGAAGGGTGAGAGCAGGGACACTGACGGGGAGTTACAGGGAGGGTGAGGGCATGGGCGCTCATGGGGTGTTAAAGGGAGGGTGAAGGCAGGGGCACTGAGGGTGGACTTACAAGGAAAATGAGGGAAGGGGCCTATAAAAATAGCTTTATTAAAATAAATAAAATACTCTAAATCCAAGTGTGGATTAAAATAAGAATTTACTTACCGATAATTCTATTTCTCGTAGTCCGTAGTGGATGCTGGGGACTCCGTAAGGACCATGGGGAATAGCGGCTCCGCTGGAGACTGGGCACAAAAGTAAAGCTTTAGGACTACCTGGTGTGCACTGGCTCCTCCCCCTATGACCCTCCTCCAAGCCTCAGTTAGGATACTGTGCCCGGACGAGCGTACACAATAAGGAAGGATTTTGAATCCCGGGTTAGACTCATACCAGCCACACCAATCACACCGTATAACTTGTGATCTAAACCCAGTTAACAGCATGATAACAGAGGAGCCTCTAGAAAAGATGGCTCACTACAGCAATAACCCGATTTTTGGTAACAATAACTATGTACAAGTATTGCAGACAATCCGCACTTGGGGTGGGCGCCCAGCATCCACTACGGACTACGAGAAATAGAATTATCGGTAAGTAAATTCTTATTTTCTCTGACGTCCTAGTGGATGCTGGGGACTCCGTAAGGACCATGGGGATTATACCAAAGCTCCCAAACGGGCGGGAGAGTGCGGATGACTCTGCAGCTCCAAATGAGAGAACTCCAGGTCCTCCTCAGCCAGGGTATCAAATTTGTAGAATTTTACAAACGTATTTGCTCCTGACCAAGTAGCAGCTCGGCAAAGTTGTAAAGCCGAGACCCCTCGGGCAGCCGCCCAAGATGAGCCCACCTTCCTCGTGGAGTGGGCATTTACAGATTTTTGGCTGTGGCAGGCCTGCCACAGAATGTGCAAGCTGAATTGTACTACAAATCCAACGAGCAATAGTCTGCTTAGAAGCAGGAGCACCCAGCTTGTTGGGTGCATACAGGATAAACAGCGAGTCAGATTTTCTGACTCCAGCCGTCCTGGAAACATATATTTTCAGGGCCCTGACAACGTCTAGCAACTTGGAGTCCTCCAAGTCCCTAGTAGCCGCAGGCACCACAATAGGTTGGTTCAGGTGAAACGCTGAAACCACCTTAGGGAGAAACTGAGGACGAGTCCTCAATTCCGCCCTGTCCGAATGGAAAATCAGATAAGGGCTTTTACAGGATAAAGCCGCTAATTCTGACACACGCCTGGCACAGGCCAGGGCCAACAGCATGACCACTTCCCATGTGAGATATTTTAACTCCACAGATTTAAGTGGTTCAAACCAATGTGACTTTTGGAACCCAAAAACTACATTGAGATCCCAAGGTGCCACTGGAGGCACAAAAGGAGGCTGTATATGCAGTACCCCTTTTACAAACGTCTGAACTTCAGGGACTGAAGCTAGTTCTTTTTGGAAGAAAATTGACAGGGCTGAAATTTGAACCTTAATGGACCCCAATTTCAGGCCCATAGACACTCCTGTTTGCAGGAAATGTAGGAATCAACCCAGTTGAATTTCCTCCGTCTGGCCTTACTGGCCTCGCACCACGCAACATATTTTCGCCAAATGCGGTGATAATGTTTTGCGGTTACATCCTTCCTGGCTTTGATCAGGATAGGGATGACTTCATCCGGAATGCCTTTTTCCTTCAGGATCCGGCGTTCAACCGCCATGCCGTCAAACGCAGCCGCGGTAAGTCTTGGAACAGACAGGGTCCTTGCTGGAGCAGGTCCCTTCTTAGAGGTAGAGGCCACGGATCCTCCGTGAGCATCTCTTGAAGTTCCGGTTACCAAGTCCTTCTTGGCCAATCCGGAGCCACGAATATAGTGCTTACTCCTCTCCATCTTATAATTCTCAGTACCTTGGGTATGAGAGGCAGAGGAGGGAACACATACACTGACTGGTACACCCACGGTGTTACCAGAGCGTCTACAGCTATTGCCTGAGGGTCCCTTGACCTGGCGCAATACCTGTCGAGTTTTTCCCAACGGTTTATAATCATGTGGAAGACTTCTGGGTGAAGTCCCCACTCTCCCGGGTGGAGGTCGTGTCTGCTGAGGAAGTCTGCTTCCCAGTTGTCCACTCCCGGAATGAATACTGCTGACAGTGCTATCACATGATTTTCCGCCCAGCGAAGAATCCTTGCAGCTTCTGCCATTGCCCTCCTGCTTCTTGTGCCACCCTGTCTGTTTACGTGGGTGACTGCCGTGATGTTGTCCGACTGGATCAACACCGGCTGACCTTGAAGCAGAGGTCTTGCTAAGCTTAGAGCATTGTAAATGGCCCTTAGCTTCAGGATATTTATGTGAAGTGATGTCTCCAGGCTTGACCATAAGCCCTGGAAATTCCTTCCCTGTGTGACTGCTCCCCAGCCTCGCAGGCTGGCATCCGTGGTCACCAGGACCCAGTCCTGAATGCCGAATCTGCGGCCCTCTAGAAGATGAGCACTCTGCAACCACCACAGGAGGGACACCCTTGTCCTTGGTGACAGGGTTATCCGCTGATGCATCTGAAGATGCGACCCGGACCATTTGTCCAGCAGATCCCACTGGAAAATTCTTGTGTGGAATCTGCCGAATGGGATTGCTTCGTAGGAAGCCACCATTTTTCCCAGAACCCTTGTGCATTTATGCACTGAGACTTGGCTCGGTTTTAGGAGGTTCCTGACTAGCTCGGATAACTCCCTGGCTGTCTCCTCCGGGAGAAACACCTTTTTCTGGACTGTGTCCAGGATCATCCCTAGGAACAGAAGACGAGTCGTCGGAACCAGCTGCGATTTTGGAATATTGAGAATCCAACCGTGCTGCCGCAACACTACCTGAGATAGTGCTACACCGACCTCCAACTGTTCTCTGGATCTTACCCTTATCAGGAGATCGTCCAAGTAAGGGATAACTAAAACTCCCTTCCTTTGAAGGAGTATCATCATTTCGGCCATTACCTTGGTAAAGACCCGGGGTGCCGTGGACCATCCAAACGGCAGCGTCTGAAACTGATAGTGACAGTTCTGTACCACAAACCTGAGGTACCCTTGGTGAGAAGGGTAAATTGGGACATGAAGGTAAGCATCCTTGATGTCCCGAGACACCATGTAGTCCCCTTCTTCCAGGTTCGCAATCACTGCTCTGAGTGACTCCATCTTGAATTTGAACTTCTGTATGTAAGTGTTCAAAGATTTTAGATTTAAAATCGGTCTCACCGAGCCGTCCGGCTTCGGTACCACAACAGTGTGGAATAATACCCCTTTCCCTGTTGCAGGAGGGGTACCTTGATTATCACCTGCTGGGAATACAGCTTGTGAATGGCTTCCAAAACTGCCTCCCTGTCGGAGGGAGACGTCGGTAAAGCCGACTTTAGGAAACGGCGAGGGGGAGACGTCTCGAATTCCAATTTGTACCCCTGAGATACCACCTGAAGGATCCAGGGGTCTACTTGCGAGTGAGCCCACTGCGCGCTGAAATTCTTGAGACGGGCCCCCACCGTGCCTGAGTCCGCTTGTAAAGCCCCAGCGTCATGCTGAGGGCTTGGCAGAGGCGGGAGAGGGCTTCTGTTCCTGGGAACTGGCTGATTTCTGCAGCCTTTTTCCTCTCCCTCTGTCACGGGGCAGAAATGAGGAACCTTTTGCCCGCTTGTCCTTATGGGAACGAAAGGACTGCGCCTGATAATACGGCGTCTTCTTATGTTGAGAGGCGACCTGGGGTAAAAACGTGGATTTCCCAGCTGTTGCCGTGGCCACCAGGTCTGAAAGACCGACCCCAAATAACTCCTCCCCTTTATAACGCAATACTTCCATATGCCGTTTGGAATCCGCATCACCTGACCACTGTCGTGTCCATAACCCTCTTCTGGCAGAAATGGACAACGCACTTACTCTTGATGCCAGTCGGCAAATATTCCGCTGTGCATCACGCATATATAGAAATGCATCTTTTAAATGCTCTATAGGCAATAATATACTGTCCCTATCTAGGGTATCAATATTTTCAGTCAGGGAATCCGACCACGCCAACCCAGCACTGCACATCCAGGCTGAGGCGATTGCTGGTCGCAGTATAACACCAGTATGTGTGTAAATACATTTTAGGATACCCTCCTGCTTTCTATCAGCAGGATCCTTAAGGGCGGCCATCTCAGGAGAGGGTAGAGCCCTTGTTTTGACAAGCGTGTGAGCGCTTTATCCACCCTAGGGGGTGTTTCCCAACGCACCCTAACCTCTGGCGGGAAAGGATATAATGCCAATAACTTTTTTATCGGGGGAAACCCACGCTTCATCACACACCTCATTTAATTTCTCAGATTCAGGAAAACTACAGGTAGTTTTTCCTCACCGAACATAATACCCCTTTTTGGTGGTACTCGTATTATCAGAAATGTGTAAAACATTTTTCATTGCCTCAATCATGTAACGTGTGGCCCTACTGGAAGTCACATTTGTCTCTTCACCGTCGACACTGGAGTCAGTATCCGTGTCGGCGTCTGTATCTGCCATCTAAGGTAACGGGCGCTTTAGAGCCCCTGACGGCCTATGAGACGTCTGGACAGGCACAAGCTGAGTAGCCGGCTGTCTCATGTCAACCACTGTCTTTTGTAAAGAGCTGACACTGTTAATTCCTTCCAACAGTTCACCCACTCAGGTGTCGACCCCCTAGGGGGTGACATCCCTATTACAGGCAATTTGCTCCGCCTCCACATCATTTTCCTCCTCATACATGTCGACACAAACGTACCGACACACAGCACACACACAGGGAATGCTCTGATAGAGGACAGGACCCCACTAGCCCTTTGGGGAGACAGAGGGAGAGTTTGCCAGCACACACCAGAGCGCTATATATATACAGGGATAACCTTATATAAGTGTTTTTCCCCTTATAGCTGCTGTATTGTTAATACTGCGCCTAATTAGTGCCCCCCTCTCTTTTTTAACCCTTTCTGTAGTGTAGTGACTGCAGGGGAGAGCCAGGGGAGCTTCCCTCCAACGGAGCTGTGAGGGAAAATGGCGCCAGTGTGCTGAGGAGATAGGCTCCGCCCCTTTTTCGCTGACTTTTCTCCTGCTTTTTTATGGATTCTGGCAGGGGTTAAAATTCATCCATATAGCCCTGGGGGCTATATGTGATGTATTTTCGCCAGCCAAGGTGTTTTTATTGCTGCTCAGGGCGCCCCCCCCTAGCGCCCTGCACCCTCAGTGACCGAAGTGTGAAGTGTGCTGAGGAGCAATGGCGCACAGCTGCAGTGCTGTGCGCTACCTTGGTGAAGACAGGATGTCTTCTGCCGCCGATTTTCCGGACCTCTTCTTGCTTCTGGCTCTGTAAGGGGGCCGGCGGCGCGGCTCTGGGACCGGACTCCATGGCTGGGCCTGTGTTCGATCCCTCTGGAGCTAATGGTGTCCAGTAGCCTAAGAAGCCCAATCCACTCTGCACGCAGGTGAGTTCGCTTCTTCTCCCCTTAGTCCCTCGATGCAGTGAGCCTGTTGGCAGCAGGTCTCACTGAAAATAAAAAACCTAAAACTAAACTTTTCACTAAGCAGCTCAGGAGAGCCACCTAGTGTGCACCCTTCTCGTTCGGGCACAAAAATCTAACTGAGGCTTGGAGGAGGGTCATAGGGGGAGGAGCCAGTGCACACCAGGTAGTCCTAAAGCTTTACTTTTGTGCCCAGTCTCCTGCGGAGCCGCTATTCCCCATGGTCCTTACGGAGTCCCCAGCATCCACTAGGACGTCAGAGAAACATTCATAAACAGATTATAACATACGAAGAGCCATCCCCCCGACTGTCAATTACCATATATTTGGAGTGTAAGTAATGCCTCCTCTCTTCTTTAGGAAAAGGCAGCAGCCTGTCACACGTGGGATTCTGTCTGTATGTTGCGGCGATCCCTTTGATTTAGAGCAGCCCACTGGGGAGGCGGAGCTCGGGACTCGGAGAGTACTCAGAGCTGCCTGAGATAGTGTGGTCTTCCTGGGCGGCACATCTCTTCATGCTGCCAGTGCCGCTGCTACGCTGCCTGTGGTAAGTGAGACAGGCTCTGGCAGCAACAGGCAGGACAGTGCGGCTCCCTCAGTAAGGAGGCAGAGAGGGGGAAGCCGCTTTTCATGCTGCCGGAGCAGCTGCTGCCTGTCACAGTGACAAGCGCTGGCAGCCGGCAGCAACAGCAGCACTTCTCAGCAAGGAGGTGTGACAGGGAGATAGAAAGTGTCAGGGAAATAGTGGGTGACAGAAAGACATTGGGTGACAGAAAAATAGTGGGTGACATGGTGAGGGAGACAGGGAGATACTAGGTGATGGAGATAGTGGGTTACAGGGAGAGAGAGTTACAGGGAGATAGTGGGTGACATGGTGAGGGTGTCCGGGGGAAAGTGGGTGACATGGTGATGGTGACAGGGGGATAGTGGGTGACATGGTGAGGGTGACAGGGGGGATAGCAAGTGACATGGTGAGGGTGACGGAGGGGATAGCAGGTGACATGGTGAGGGTGACGGGGATAGCGGGTGACATGGTGAGGGTGACAGGGGGATAGAGGGTGACAGGGGGATAGAGGTTGACATGGTGAGGGTGACAGGGGGATAGCGGGCGACATGGTGAGGGTGACAGGTGGATAGCGGGTGACATGGTGAGGGTGATGGGGGGTAGCGGGTGACATGGTGAGGGTGACGGGGGGTAGCGGGTGACATGATGAGGGTGACAGGGGGATAGCGGGTGACATGGTGAGGGTGACAGGGGGATAGCGGGTGACATGGTGAGGGTGACAGGGGGATAGTGGATGATAGGGCACAGGCAACCTCCCAAACCCCCCCCCCCCACCCCACCCACTGCACGATGGCAGGGGATGCCTCCCAGCAGCATAGACAGCCTCCTCTCCCCTTTATACCCCCGTCACAGGGGGTGTCCCAACAGCACAGACAGCCTCCTCCCCCCCTTCACAGAGCAAAGTGGATGCTTCCAGCGTCACAGTCAGCTTCCTCCCCCTCCCCCACTGTCATGATGCCTCCAGCCGCCTCTTCCCTCTCTCCCCCACGCTGTCCCTGCGGATGCCTCCAGCCGCACAGTCCACAGCCAGCCTCCTCACCCTCTCCGTTCCCGCTCACCTGTCCACCTCTGGGCTCAGTAGGTCCGCCGTCTGCATCCGTCGCGCGGGGAGAGATCCTCCTCCCTCATGCTGATGGCCGGGAACCTCACAGAGCAGAGCTCAAGGAGGCGGAGCTCCTCAGACTGCAGGCATGCTGCTGCTGCTGTTGCTGTATGACCAGCAGCACAGCGGCAGCAATAACAATTAATAAAAGCCTGAAAATTACGGGGGAGGGGCCGCACCGGGCCTGGGATGTTCTCTACACGGAGCGGAGGATGTAATGTACGGTCTTTCACCTGACCGCACATCGCTCCTCCGCTCCTCCTGTACCTTGACCGGCGCCTCCCTATGTTTGGGGGGGGGGCAAGCTGCCCCCTTGCCCCCCCCAGTTCTGACGCCTCCGACTGTATGTATGTTTTACATAGCCAGACAACTTTTAGAGGAAGGCAAAATGGCATAAAATCTCCTGGGAGAAAACCATATGTCAGTCCACATTTTGTATTGTAAAATAAGCCAAAGCTAAGCTATGGCCATTTACTAAGCCCAAGAGACTATGGTGGTCATTCCGAGTTGATCGCTCGCTAGAAGTTTTTAACAGACGTGCAAACGCTATGCCGCCTCCCACTGGGAGTTAATTTTAGCTTAGCAGAAGTGCAAACGAAAGGATCACAGAGCGGCTGCAAAGTTTTTTTGTGCAGTTTCTGAGTAGCTCTAAACCTACTCAGCGCTTGCGATCACTTCAGACTATTCAGTTCCTGTTTTGACGTCCCAAAACGCCCTGCGTTCGCACAGCCACGCCTGCGTTTTTCCTGGCACGCCTGCGTTTTTCAGAACACTCCCTGAAAACAGTCAGTTGCCACCCAGAAACGCCCACTTCAAGTCAATCACTCTGCGGTCAGCAGTGTGATTGAAATGCATTGCTAGACCCTGTGTGAAACGACATCGTTCGTTGTAATAGTAAGTCACGCGTGCGCAGTGCGCCGCATATGCATGCGCAGAAGTACCTTTTTTTTGCCTCATCACTGCACAGCGAACGAATGCAGCTAGCGATCAACTCGGAATGACCACGTATGAGCCTAATTCAGAGTTGATCGCAGCAGCAAATTTGTTAGCAGTTGGGCAAAACCATGGCCCTCATTCCGAGTTGTTCGCTCGTTGTTTTTCTTCGCATCGGTGCGATTAGTCGCAAACTGCGCATGCGCAACGTTCGCAGTGCGCCTGCGCCAAGTAAATTTGCTAAAAAGTTTGGTATTTTACTCACGACTTAACGAATAAATTTCTTTGTTCTGGTGATCGGAGTGTGATTGACAGGAAGTGGGTGTTTCTGGGCGGAAACTGGCCGTTTTATGGGTGTGTGCGAAAAAACGCAGCCGTTTCTGGGAAAAACGCGGGAGTGTCTGAAGAATCGGGGGAGTGTCTGGGCGAACGCTGGGTGTGTTTGTGACGTCAAACCAGGAACGAAACTGACTGAACTGTTCGCAGTGGCAGAGTAAGTCTTGAGCTACTCAGAAACTGCTAAGAAATTTCTATTCGCAATTCTGCTAATCTTTCGTTCGCAATTTTGCAAAGCTAAGATTCACTCCCAGTAGGCGGCGGCTTAGCGTGTGCAATGCTGCTAAAAGCAGCTAGCGAGCGAACAACTCGGAATGAGGGCCCATGTGCACTGCAGGGGCGGCAGATATAACATGTGCAGAGATTTAGATTTGGGTGGGGTGTGTTCAAACTGAAATCTAAATTGCAGTGTAAAAATAAAGCAGCCAGTATTTACCCTGCACAGAAACAATATAACCCACCCAAATCTAACTCTCTCTGCAAATGTTATATCTGCCCCCCCCCCCCTGCAGTGCACATGGTTTTGCCCAACTGCTAACAAATTTGCTGCTACGATCAACTCTGAATTAACCCCTATGTACATTACCACCTTCAAGGCTCACGGGTCTGGGACTCCAGATTGACACCAAAAAGGTCGACACACCTTAGGTCGACACCAATTGGTTGACACCTTAGGTCAACATGGACAAAATGTCGACATGAACAAAATGTCGACATTAACAAGGTCAACATGGAAAAGGTCGACATGCGTGTTTTAATTTTTTGGGGTGTTGTTTTCTTCGTAGCGTGACCAGGAACCCCAATTAGTGCACTGCATCCCCTCGCATGGCTCGCTTTGCTCACCATGCTTCGGGCAAGGTGTCTCGCTCCGCTACTGCTGTGCTCGACAGATTACTGTTCCCAATCGTAGTCCACGTGGATCGTAAAGAATGAAAAAGTTACAAAAATGAAAAGAAAAGTAAAAAACTCATGTCGACCTTGTTCATGTCGACCTTTTGTCCACGTCGACCTAAGGTGTGTCGACCAATTGGTGTCGACCTAAGGTGTGTTGACCTTTTTGTTGTCGACCTGGAGTCCTGATACCAGGCTCACTGCATAACTACTTTAAACAAGATTTTACTATTGATATGGGCAGCAGTAAAAGAGGTTTTTCCACTTTAAATATCAGTTTTACTAAATCCCTTATTTCCCACTTATTGTACTTTGATAGGAGTCAACCTCTTTGTAGCCACTAGAATTTACTGTGTTTCGCAGGGTCTCAGCACTTACATGTAGTTGGAAGCTCTGCTGCTCACATTGGTGCTATTGGTGGTCCAAGAGACTCCCGAATTCTAATGCCCCCAGTATTAGTACTTCTTATACATAATGCCCCCAGTAGTAGTGCCGCTTATACACATAGTTCCTCCAGTAGTACTAATGCTGCTTATACACCTAATGCTCCCCAGTAGTAGTGCCACTTATACATAATGCCCATAGTAGGTGTGCCGCTTATACACATATTGCCTCCAGTAGTGGTGCCGCTTATACACATAATGCCCTCAGCTGTAGTGCCACTTATACACATATTGTCCCCAGTAGTAGCCCCGCATATACACACAATACCCATAGAAGTAGTGCCGCTTGTGCACAAAATGCCCACAAGTTGTAGCACCGCTTATACACATAATGCCCATAGTAGTAGTGCCGCTTATACACATAATGTCCCAGTAGTAGTGCCACCTATACATAAAATTCTCCCAATAATAGTGCTGCTTATACACATAATGCCCACAGAAGTAGTGGTGCTTATACACATAATGCCCACAGTAGTAGTGCCGCTTGTACACATAATGCCCCCAGTAGAAGTGTCGTTTATATACATGATGCCCCAGTAGTAAATGCCGTTTATACACATAATGCCCACTGTAGTAGTGCCTCTCATACACATTATGCCCCCAGTAGTAGCGGTGCTTATATATAATGCCCCCAGTAGTGGCACCGCATATACATAGTGCCCCCAGTAGTGGCACTGCTTATACACATAATGCCTCCAGTAGTGACACTGCTTATACATAATGCCCCCAGTAGTGGAGCTGCTTATACATAATGCCCACAGTAGTGGCCCCACTTTCTGAGGAATTCCCACCCTGGGCTGACTGGTTTGGGGGGCTATTTAATGTTATGGCAGGGGGACCCCACACTGTGTGTCTCCCCTGCTATGGCATTATACCCCTGGCTGGTTCAGCCTGGTGCTGGTTTTAGTGATGTAAGGGGGACTCTATGCTTTTTTTTCTGAGGGCGAGGGGGTTGGGTGGTTAGCAGTCAGTGCCTCCCCAGCAACTGACCTCACCGCATGTCACTGATTGGATGCACTAAAGAAATGGAAATATTAACTAATATCTGTTAATTATTTTCAATGTTATGCTATTTGGTAGATTTTTCTCGTAATAATAGACTCAAATAAGTTGATATCGATTTCAGCTAAATGGTGCTCAGCTATAAGAAGCCAAACTGTGCTCAAGAACTATTGATACTATGTATATGTGCTGACTAGTTCCACTGGTTACATTAATATGGAGACTTTCCCCTAGTGATACATCTGAGTAGGTGAATGACGATCTTATTGGTGCTCTAATGCAGGAGCTAATTTGATGTTATCACTTGAGAACTGATTATTCAGGTTATCACAATTATAAGATCGACAAACGGTTTAAGATTTATTTATATTTTCTAGATGCTGTTACGTGTTATTGTACCACTGCTTAATATGCCACCATGTGTTATTTATTTTAGGTATTTTGGATACTTACCTATGATAATGGAATTGTTTTCCCTAATAATATGAATATTTTTTCATATTATGAATAATTATCACAGTTATATATGTATTTACCTAGTAGTTATATTTTTACCCAGACATAAGATATATTTCTCACTACGCATAAATTTAGTAGAGACAAGAACACACTCGAGAAAATAAGTTTGCTCTGTTTATTGATGTTCATGATGTTATTATCAGAGCATGTGATGGGAAATAGTATAACCACTGTTAGCTGTAACCAGATGATGACATACATGAATCCTTTCATCTATTAGAGAAGGTGACAAAAGGTGGAAAATATACACTGAGAGACTTCAGCACTTTTCGAATAGAAGTTACAGAAACCTCTCAGAGCATATTTTCCACCTTCTCTAAGGTGAGATAAGGATCATGTTTTACTGGTCAGCTGAGTTATTGCCCCAAACAGCTGTGGAGTTTGGCAGTGGCCTCCTCCATCACCTTCACCACCTCCATCAGGGCTTCATATTGGATCTCAAGTTTAATTTTTAAGATCTCATTCTCCTCTGCTAGCAAGTTCTTCTCTTCTGCTAGCTTCTTGTTTTCCACTTCCAGGGCTTGGCAATTGTTCTTTTCACTGGAAGTGGCTTCCTTGCTCAGGGTCCCATTAGAGATGATCTCTTCAACC